>NC_060194.1:12947176-13260509 GCF_021184085.1 Oncorhynchus gorbuscha | reverse complement strand
TAAGCAGCCGGAGGATTGGGATGATGAGATGGACGGTGAATGGGAGCCACCCATGGTCTCCAACCCAGACTATAAGGCAAGCAGTCAAACACTTCATAAATGTAAATGATAACTGGGGTGTTTTCCTGGCTCTACACATATGGCAGGAGCACATTTTATTACTCATAATATTAGACACAGACAATGTGACAGTAGCTTTCCCTGTGCTTTGGATTACTGTTTCAATTATATGAGCAGCTGTTTGATTGATTTGTTTGCTTTCTCAGGGTGAATGGAAACCCCGCAGGATCGATAACCCTGACTACAAGGGCAAATGGTTGCATCCTGAGATTGACAATCCAGACTACAGTGCAGACTCTGAGATCTACAGATTTGACAGCATAGGAGTCATTGGCCTGGATCTGTGGCAGGTACTGTGGAGGCCCTTATTCAGTCTTTTTAATACTTTAGTTATTGATAATGAATAATAAAGAGTGGAATCGAATTGAAAAGGATTCAGTTTGGGAATCATTCTTTTTTAGAAGCCCTCTATATTTGAATTTAATTGAAAAGAGAAAAGGAAACTCATCCCTGAGTCTTTTTGCCCTGAAATGTTTGAAGTAATTCAGACTTATTCATTGCCATCACAGGTGAAATCTGGGACCATCTTCGATAACTTCCTGATCACAGATGATGCTACGCTGGCAGAAGAAGTCGGCAATGAGACCTGGGGTCAGACTAAGGTCAGTGGCACTCACCTCTCAGGTTCACACTTACATATTCACACTGGTGTCTCTCTCGAGTCGCCCCCACAGCCCGTTCCCTTGCAATTTGCTCCAGGATGCTTTGTCTGAATAAATCCACTAGTTTGCTTTCAGATCCTTACGAATACATATTTGTAACCTTGCCTACCAGCACACTACAAACTGTAAAAATGCTAATTCCTGCGGTTTGTTAAAAAGGCTGCCTCGGTTTCATGTTCTGTAGGATCCAGAGAAAAAGATGAAGGAGTCCCAGGAGGAGAAGGATAGGAAGAAATTGGAGGCAGAAGAGATGGCGAGGAAAGAGGAGACAAAAGATGAGCCTGGAGAGGAGGAGGAGGAGGAAGAAGAGGAAGTGTTGGAGCATGAAGAGGAGGAAGAAGAGGAGACTGGAGCTCAGGACGAAGAGGAGGCAACAGATTCTATAAAGGATGAACTTTAGAGGACTTTGACTTTCTCATAGGGTGACTTCGTTCTTTGAGCCTGGGGAGAGATTATTCATTTCACTTTACCAGTCAGTCCTCAAAATAATAATGTTGAGAGAAGGGGAGGTGAAGGAGCCATTTACTGCAAAATCTGTGCCATTTTTTAAATTTCATTTTTTAATATTAATTTATTGGATTTTAACTTGCTAGTTTATCCCATAATTAATCAAAAAACGGACACTTTTTGTTATTCTATCAAATAATAATTCAGATTTGGTAATCTACTGGCAAATGTTTTTACTGTGTTTTTTCTTACATGCTCGACTTAATATAACCTATTTCTTGTAAGTATGCTTTTATAGTCTGTTCCACCAAATATTACAGATGAAGTCTAATTCAATGGTGCTTGTTTGTTTTGTATACTTAATTCTAATTGGGTGGTTGAGTACACAATGTGAATTCTACTTGGTATTCACATGCATAGCGATAGTTTCCCATTCGTACCATTTCCATTTGCTTTCTAAATTCAGTCACACACTGGAATACATAATATTAGGTAGAATTTAGAAGTAGCATCTGTAACCTCACCTAGATATATTCAGTCATCAACCTTTTATATTCCACTGGCATTCAGCCAAGGACTACTGTAGCCACATCATCAAATTGTTGTCTCTCAAACACTAACCTCATACTTCCTAATGTAGCATAGTGCATTTGTTCTCCCCTTAATTGTTTTTGTAGATATTTGTTACCTTATTTGGGAAATTATGATTACAGAGATTGTTGTGCAAAAATACTGTACAATAATAAAAAAGAGCTGTTTGGATTTGACATGTGTATTGTGTGCCTTTGTTAAATCACCATCACACTATATTATTCATATTTACGGGCAATTAGAAGTCAAACAAATTCAATAGCACCATATGGATGCTACTAGGCATTTTTCTACAGAGCAGAATTAATCACAAACACTGACAGCCTTTCATAACATCTCTAGAAAATAGTTATAGTTATTGTCTTGCTATTTAGAGTAGAAAGTGACAAGTAAGCAGTTTAATTTCCTATTGCAGCTACGGTCTCTCCAAAGTGAATATTTTTTATCACCAGCAGTCAGCATCCGCGGTCTCTAGGTCCAATGTAGCTTTTTGGAGCCTTATCTGCCCTCCTGCACATTTGCGTCAGCAGAATAGCATGTTACAAATAGATAGGGGCTTTATAACTTATGTAACGTAGCACAATGACAATGTAAACAACGCTAATGATGTTTGGAAGCCTCTGAACTCGGTTGGTATCAAGGGTTGAACCTCCCACGTGATGAAAGGCTCAATGGAGTCGGAAGAGGCTATGAGAAATTGTAAAATTGACCAGAAGCGCCAGTTTACTTCAAACAGAGTGGAGCATGGTTATTTCTAGGTAAATAACCGAACTATCAAAACCTTCTCGGATAATCGCTTTGGGATCAAACGCTGTGCACGGGACCGCAGCCAAGCTCTAGTCGGGTACCTGGCGATGCGATGGGAGAGCGAGTACCGCAGAGATGATGCGTTTTCTACTGGATTGCTTGCGGACGCCAAGGCAACGGGCACCGTGCAGTGAGAGGTTGGTACTGGGATAACGATAATGGATAAGGAAATGCTTAGTTGACAATCTCCTTTTCTACATTGACCTATCATCCACAATAGAGCGAGGTCATGTTTAAGGTTAACGGTTTACCCCCCTACGCAATTTCAACAATCCTGTTTTGAAGAGATGTTTTTTTTTATGAATGACCAGTATAAGGCACTAAAGCGGGGAATGTTTAATATCTTCTCATTGATCGTACTAACAGCTGGTCCATGAATGCAATACATTATATTCATGGACATGCACCAACAATAAAATATAGCCTATTTTAGACAGACAGACAGCAATTGGTAAATTGGTTCATTTTCAACAGATTGTAAATAATACAATTCTAAAATGGAATTCCTGATCATCTCCCCAAAAATATTTAAGGAAATAATTTCACAAATGTACACCTATGTACAAATGTGGAATAGGCCTATATAGCAGATTGGGCTATTTCCTATTCAGTATAATAAATAGCCTTTTACATTCACATGTACACTCATTCATTTTCCATTGCTATTTAAAATGATAATTTGTCTACTATATGGTATTTATTGAAGAACAAACGGTGCAGTACAACATTTACTGGTGCAAATGTTTATTAAAGTACTGTATTCTACAAAAGTAGGTAGGTAAGAGTCTTCAGGTGAGGCCTCCCTTGACATATAGTGTTGCATTGAAACAGCAGTCATATTGATATTACAGACATTCTCAAACGAGGCTGTTTTAATTTAGGTGCCCTCTGAGCCCTGAGATTTTCTCTGCGTTTAGCCCATTCCTCTGCAGGTTGGAGCAAACAGTAGTTTGCATAGAGAGACAACAGGGATAATACAATGTAACACAGTACTGTGATATTAACTTAGCTTTGTTAGATACATTCGGAATCATGGAAATGGTTAATGGACAAGTAATGCCTCTCATACTGTGGTTTGACAGCATGTTCTTGAGGAATGGCACTTTTGTTAACCCTTCACGGTGCTGAATCAGGTATGGGGGGGGGTAATGGTAGTGTTTTGAGAGGGGAGGTGAAGGGAGGAGAATCATAGTATGAGAGGGGGACGATAGGGGGAGGAGAATGATAGTATGAGAGGAGGAAGATAGCCGGAGGGGGATGTAGTCATGGATGGATAACCTTTTTATGGGCTACCCTGGAAATATGACTGCCCATCTCTTTTCCTGTCCTCTCCCTCTCCCCCCCCCCTCTATCTCTGACTCATTCTCCATCTACATGCAACCCCTCTGCACAAGCTTAGTTGGTACATTCTCACTCCCTGTCTCCCCTCCCTCTTTTATTGCCTGGTGCCCATACATACACACAACCCACAAGCAGCCTGCCTCAGTTTCCATATGCACTGTCCGTTTGATTGACAGACTAATGAGAATGGATGGAGTGGGGATGGAGGCTGGGGAAGAAGGGAAGGGAGAAGGGGGAGGAGGAGGTGGAGATGAAGGTAAGGGGGGATGGTTAGGTGCAGCATCAGTTTCATCCCTCCTTAAACATTCCTGTCTTCTCTGCTGGTCCCCCAGGGACAAGGACTTTGTGGAACAGGACGAGTGTGTTGCTCAGAAGACTGGAGAAATCAGAGTAAGGCCACACGTTTCCTATTACATTCCTACAGTGTGCGCGCGTGTGTGTGCGTGCGTTTGTGTGAGCGCGCGTCTGAGTGTGCACGTCCGTGTGCGCATCTGTGTGCGTTCTCATGTTCCACTGTCTACAGTAAGGTGCATGTGTTATGTGCGAGCCTGATCAGAATGTGCAGGGTTTCTAATGGCACCTTACATGAGTATGCAGTACTGTATGGAGCAGGTCTCTTAGCTGAGAGGATTCTGTGTTGTCATGTTGTTCTGTGTGTGAAGATTGAGGAAGGCGTGCATGGATTAAAGTACAGGTATTAGTAAACCTTTAGGGAATCGCTAGGCTTAAATAACCAGATTCCCTTTGACATATCTACAAATGCTTTTCTCTATCGCACCTTTCTTTTAGAGCAGGAGAGCTCTGCATTTACAGAGGACCATCTGGTCATGAGAACACAGATCGTGTCTACTGGTGTCCTTCAGCGTCATAGGAATGCCCATCCCAGCATCATAGGATATACTGTCATTATTTCAACTACAGTACACTGTGAACATTTCCCGTGCACAGTTCGTTACCTGTCGAGATGTCACTGTGTGAGATTCTATTTTTGTAACCCGGCAAGAACCTGGGATGGAGCTCTGTATCCCCCGGCAACAGCATCTCTTTGACTACCGAGAGGTGGCCTCGACATGATCTCACCCAAAACTGATTTCCTGTCTCTCAGCTAGTGGTATTATTAAAAGATTATTGTTGCAAATGTCTATGCTACTGGGCTTGTATTCTAAAGGGAGTGCTGATCTAGGATCAGGTCTTTGGGAATACAGGCCCTGATCCGCCGTGTTTTCATGCTGTCAAATAGCTACAATGTCACAGTGCAGAATGAACTACTTCGTGCATAAATGGTAGTAGATGCATGATATATGCATTGTAGCGTTATGAAGGTTACTCAAGTGAATTATTAAGTGCCCCTCCATCCAAGGTAGCAACTTGACGTTGGGGAAATGTCCGATTTGTTTAGCAAGATTGCAAGTTGGCCTAAAATGATCCGTGTCAGCTTGCTATATGGGATGATTCCCCAAAATATCACAACTTGATCCCCTAGTGACATCTTTTAGGACCTTGAGCAGAAGGGCTGGAATCCTTTCCAGACAATAGCCAACTGTCAGGATGAGCTGTGCATATTGAGCCTGAGTGAAACAGCTCTCTCATGGTTTATGCAGGTCTGAGTCACTACAGCGAGATTTTATTTCTCTCTTTACTTTGCTTTACTTCGCTCACTATAATGCTCTTTACACTTTTCAGCTAAAAACAGAATCCAGCAGTTGAAAGGGTTGAAAGTGCCATTTATCTGCGTTAGTACAGCACATTGTCTGTCATTCATAACACCTCTCGCACTAGTGTACCTCTCTCACTCCATCTCTCTCTCTCTGTTTCTCCCTCTCTCTCTCTCTGTTTCTCCCTCCCGCCCTCTCTCTCTCTCTCTCTCTCTCTCTCTCTCTCTCTCTCTCTCTCTCTCTCTCTCTCTCTCTCTCTCTCTCTCTCTCTCTCTCTCTCTCTCTCTCTCTCTCTCTCTCTCTCTCTCTCTCTCTCTCTCTCTCTCTCTCTCTCTCTTTTCTGCCCATCCCCCTCTTTCTTGGCAGTTTTCCCTACAGTCAGTTAGATTTCTAATCATTCCTCTTTTTAGAATGGAGATCAGGTTGCATACGGCTGTGTAAAATGAATGGAAAAGCATCACTCCACATAAGCCTTATTTCTGCAGTGAAAGGGACTTTGAGTAGCTGTCTGTCTCTAGCCTCTATCTCCTCTGATTTTCAGTAACCACTGTTCTCTCTCTCTCCCCCTTCCCTGCTCTCTCTGTCACTGCTGCCTCTACTCCATCTGCTCCTACTGTCACTCCATCTTTCCCACCCTTCTCCATCTGCCCCTTGTTTCTTTCTCTCTCTCACACTCTCTCCCCATTCCTTCTCTATCTGGTCCTGCTTTCTTTGAATCTGTTCACGTGTCCTTCCATTCTTTCCACCCCTCCATTCTCGCTCTGCTCCATCCGTCCCTGCTGTCCCTCCATCTTTCCCTCTCTTCATCTCTCCACTCCTCCATCCATCCCTCCCTCCCTCCCTCCACCTGCCTGTGTGTTCCAACCCACCAGGACCTGCAGGATGCCGTGCAGCAGGAGGGCATTGAGCTGGAGGAGCAGCGGGGAGACCGCCAGGAGCTGGAGGAGACCCTGGAGAAGCTGGAGCAGCACAGGATGGAGCTGGAGGACCAGCTCAAACTGACCAGGCTGGAGTGCGTCCAGGAGAGCCAGCAGGTGAGACACACACAGAGATAACAGCTGCTATGGCTGCTGTTAGGGGGAAATTCAGACTTAAGGTGCACACATGTACATTTCATTTAATTCCCTTTTCATGCAATTTTTTCTCTACACGTATTCTGACCTTGAACTTAAACATGCCACCGAGTTATACGTTTGTGTGGCAGAGGTGTGTCAGTAATACCGACATACATAATAACTGTCACTTTAGTGTTAGTTGCCTTCAATTTGTAGCCTACATTTTACATCATCCCATTACATCATTAGTTTACCTTTCTTTCATCTGTCACGTCCGTGTGGTTGTTCCCGAGGGTCGCTAGCAATAGTGGATCATATGACGCGAACGTTCTAAGTTGTGCAATAATTTGGGACACGTAGCCTATTTGTATCCTTATGGAACGCAGACCATATGTAGCAGTTTACACGGTTCACGACGACTGGACTGTTCTCATCACATTTCCATGATTAGCGAAGGTAGATTTGTAGATAGGTATAGATTTATGTATGTTCAACCCATATTGTACCCTTTTCTCACCTTCCAATTTTTCATGGATTGAAAAACTGAGTATTGCTAAATGTCTGCTCTGCTAGAGCTGCCCTGGTCAACTGTAAGCGCTGTTATTGTGAAGTAGAAACATCTAGGAGCAAGCTCACAGAACGGGACTTCAGAGTGCTGAAGTGTGTAGCACGTAAAAATCATCTGTCCTCGGTTGCAACACTCACTACAGAGTTCAAAAGTGCCTCTGGAAGCAATGTCAGCACAATAACTGTTAGTCAGGAGCTTCATTAAATGGGTTTCCATGGCTGAGCATCTGCACTGCATCGGCTGAATTGCGTTCTCTGGAGTGATGAATCATGCTTCACCATCTGGCAGTCTGACGGACGAATCTGGGTTTGACAGATGTCAGGAGAACTCTACCTTCCCCAAGTGTAAAGTTTGGTGGAGGAGGAATAATGGTCTGGGGCTGTTTTTCATGGTTTGGGCTAGGCCCCTTAGTTGCAGTGCAGGGAAATCTTAACGCATACAATGACATTCTAGACAATTCTGTGCTTCCAACTTTGTGGCAAAAGATTGGTGAAAGCAGGTCCATGCAGAAATGGTTTGTTGAGATCGGTGTGGAAGAACTTGACTGGTCTGCACAAAGCCCTGACCTCAACCCCATCAAACACCTTTGAGATGAATTGGAACGTAGACCGCGAGCCCGACCTCACTAATGCTCTTGTGGCTGAATTAAATAGTCTTCCCAGAAGAGTGGAGGCTGTTGTAGCAGCAAATTGGGGACCAACTCCATATTAATGTCCATGATTTTGGAATAAGATGTTCGATGAGTCATGTAGTGTATTTTTTGTGTAAAGGCTCTCCATCCCGGTTTTTGCATGATTCATAAAGACTTTCCTAACCTGCATAATCTAGAAGATCAGAGTATTTTTCCATCTACCAATTGGTGCTGAAAAGGAGATGAATATGCATATATTTAGATGGCTTTCTTTCATTGATCCCTAATATTCTGAACTCGTTCACTCGATTCTAGTGAGCCTGTCGAAAATTCCTATTAAAGGAACACAGTATTTAAAGGGATGGTTTAAGATTAATTTACTGAAAACCCTATTGAATGAAACTCAACGAGAAAATCCGTTGGCCAACAAGTGGGCGGGTTTTCAGTGGTTACATTTTTAAAAATTCAGTGTGTGCAACGGAGCCACACCTGTCTGAATCAGCCTCTTACTGAATAAAACATAACAAGTAGTGTTTTTATGAGTGAATGGTAATTTGTATCAGTGAAGATTAGCTTTGTAGGGCAGTTGAAATGGAAGGTTTCAATTGTTGGGGAATGCAATCTCGGTAAAGGCGTAAACATTGCCTTTAAATTACAATAACATCACAAAGCTTGTCTTCAGCACTACAGATTGAATCCAGTCCTTAGTTGGTTTGTGGTCAGTTCAAACCTATTCTCCAATCTTCAAATGAATAAAGATGATATTCATCCATGTTATTATTGCTACCCTTTCGCTGCTCCCACGTCATCTCCCTCTGACTCTGCTGTCTCCTCCTCTGTCCCACTTCTTCCCTCCTTACAGATTCTTTCCCTGCAGGCAGAGGAGGTGGACAGGGAAACGAAGGTGGAGGAGTATGAGCGGGAGCTGGCCCGGGCAAGGAGGAAACTCAAACAGCTGAAAATGGAGGTCAGACGGGCCCAGGGGAAGGTGGAGGAGGCGGGCGAACGCACCATCCCTCTGGAGGAGTCCATCAGACAATCATATGAGGAGATTTTACAGGTGGATGTGTCTTTAGTTGAAGACCCATCCCTTCCAAATATATTCCACTCTGGTTATGAACTCATTGTCCTTCCAAAAATACCTGCTATGGAAGGATTGGGTTGATGACAGCATTACAATAGGGTAGTCTTTCATGAGTTCGTTGATCCAGTCCTGCAGTCATCAGAAGGGTCAGTGGTCACAAAAGACAGCGAACAAGCCCTGGGCTATGGTCACAAGGGAGAGTAGTCGAGCTTGTAAAGCCCATTAAGAGAATTGGACCATGGCCTCTGTTTTTCCCTGCCACTGTGTCTCCTGCTATTCTCCTCACGTGGCAACTGGAACCCTTGAAGTAAGATAGCCTCTAGGGTTTCCTAGAATGCCAGGATGCAGAGCGAATATAAGAATATGGTATCAGGCTACAGTATATGTGGGTGTGACCGACTGAGGTTGAAACCCAAGTCTCCTCTGTGTTAGCCCGCTGAGCTAAAGCTTCAGGCGAAGGTACTCCAAACCACCTCTGTTACATGAGAATACTAATATAAAGCAGTTCAGTCAGACCGGCAGGGGGTGGGGATTCATTGTTATTTCAGTCCCCTGCTGACAGGTGATTAATGTGTATGTAGCCTTCATCATGCCCCCCAGTGTATTGATCTGTGTTGTCACAGGACTGGAGAGTGAAGAGGCTGGTCGCATTGATCCGTTGTGCGTGTTATTGATCCTCCATGTTGATTTTTGTTCCTTTTAATCATTCTGTCTCATGAGAAAAAGCCTTCAAGCTGTAGTAGACCGATATTTAATATCAGCTGGGTTTCTTTTGTTTGCTGATGATGTACCAGACATAATCTTTAAGGAGATAACAGTCATTGATTCAGGGAGAGTTCAAAAGGTCTATTTTATTGGATAAAGACAAGCACAAGGTCTTTGAATAGCCATGTGCCTAGCACTCAAGCCCAACCACTTACTTACTTGGTCTTTACCGTGCCAAGTGGAGCATAAGGCCTGCCCCCATCTCTTACTGTTCTGGGCAAAGCTAACACATGCATAGTGTAACAAACTTCTTCTTCGTCTGATGACGAGTAGGAAGGATCGGACCAAAATGCAGCGTTGTAAGTGTCCATGATAATTTATTATATCAGAACACGAACAAAAAAAAAAAAATAACAAAGTGAGGGAAGAAATGAAAATCGAAACGGTTCTGTATGGTGAAAACACAGACACAGAAAACAACTACCCACAAACACACATGGCTCTCAATCAGAGGCAACGATTGACAGCTGCCTCTGATTGGGAAGGCCAAACACATAGAACTATAACACACAGAACAAACATAGAATGCCCACCCCAACCAAACTAAAATAGAGACATAAAAAAGTAACTAAGGTCAGGACGTGACACATAGACTTCTCTAAGATGTACAATACCATGTACAATACACACCTACTCATTCAAGGTTTTTATTTTATTTTTGTATTTTCTACATTGTAGAATAATAGTGAAGACATCAAAACTATGCAATAACACATATGGAATCATGTAGAAACCCAAAAAGTGTTAAAACAAATCAAATATATTTTATATTTATGATTCTTCAAAGGAGCCACACTTTGCCTTGATGACAGATTTGCACACGCTTGGCATTATCTCAACCAGCTTCACCTGGAATGCTTTTCCAACAGTCTTGAAGGAGTTCCCACATATGCTGAGCACTTGTTGGCTGCATTTCCTTCATTCTGCAGTCATCCTAAAACATTGGGTTGAGCTTGGGTGATTGTGGAGGCCAGGTCATCTGATGCAGCACTCCATCACTCTCCTTCTTGGTCAAATAGCCCTTACACAGCCTGGAGGTGTGTTGGGTCATTGTCCTGTTGAAAAATAAATGATAGTCCCACGAAGCGCAAACCAGATGGGATGGCTGCAGAATGCTGTGGTAGCCATGCTGGTTATTAAGTATGCCTTGAATTCTAAACAAATCACTGACAGTGTCACCAGTGAAGCACCATCACACCACCTCCTACATGCTTCACGGTGGGAACCACACATGCGGATATCATCTGTTAACCTATTCCTATTCGAACCAAAGGACAGATTTCCACCGGTCTAATCCATTGCTTATGTTTCTTGGCCCAAGCAAGTCTTCTTATTGGTGTCCTTTAGTAGTGATTTCTTTGCATTAATTTGACCATGAAGGCCTGATTCACGCAGTCTCTTCTGAACACTTTATGTTGATGTTACTTGAACTCTGTGAAACATTTATTTGGGCTCCTCTTCGAGTTAGAGGTAACTCTGGGTCTTCCTTTCCGATGGCGGTGCTCATGAAAGCCATTTTCATCATAGCGCTTGACGGTTTTTGCGACTGCACTTGAAGAAACAACACAACTGATTGGCTCAAATGCATTAAGAAGGAAATAAATTCCTCAAATTAACTTTTAACAAGGTATTGAAATGCATTCCAGGTGACTACCTCATGAAACTGGTTGAGAGAATGCCAAGAGTGTGCAAAGCTGTCATCAAGGAAAAGGGTGGTTACTTTGAAGAATCTCTAATATACTCTTTTGGTTACTACATGATTCCATATGTATTATTTCATAGTTTTGATGTCTTCACTATTATTCTACAATGTAGGAAATAGTGAAAATAAAGAAAAACCCTTGAATGAATAGGTGTGTCCAAACTTTTGACTGGTAATCTATATATATGATAAATAATTGCTTTTGTTGATGACTGCTGTGGACTAGGAGGAGCAGACGCTCAGTATACTTAGTGGGGAGCGGACGGGAGATGCAATACTGCCAGACCACCAGCAGGTGGAGCCAATCGACACATCCCCCATCAGCCTCAGGACAGAGGACGGAAATCTTGACGTCCCCGCTGTACCAGCCAGATCATGGGGCAGGAGCCAATCACTGCCTGTCTATGCTGAAATCCTGGTATGTTTCATACAAAAGTGTTTAAATCTTACATGATGTCCATCAAACCCATCAAACTTGGGATAGCTTGAATTATGGGTCCTACGTGCTTTGAAATGAGTTGCCTATTCTCTCTTTTCACAGGCAAACCTTGGGTGTGCGGCTCGCGCTAAGAACGGATTGGCTGATACACAAGAAGAGGAGGAGGAGACAACTACACCAAGCACACCAAAGGTATGGCTACCGTATTACCTCCGTGTTATGTACTGTAACCCAAAAATCATTTGAAGAGACTGGATGTATGAGGAAAACTCCCTTAAACTGTGAGAAATGTTTAACCTATACCTCTCTAGCAGATGGATAAGGGAGAAAAGGAAGAGAAAGTGGAGGACGAAGAAAATATTTCCCAAACACGATCCACCAGTAGCATAGCAGTTGAAGAGCTCGACTTCTACCACCCCGACCCCTTCATTCACTGTGAATCTGAAGGTGAGTATCTATCTGTTCCATATGATTTGATGATGATGATTATGATGATAATGGTGGTGATGATGATGATTTTTTTCTTTTTGCAGATTACCTTTTCAAAGATGACGACCTCTTTGCCAAAACAGATCAATCTGGTGAGTGAAGTTCATATCTAAAACTTTGACAATCTGATTGATTATAATTATACGCTATAGCATTATCCAGGCCTCTAATTCTGTTTTCGACTGATCCTTTATCGTAGATGATGACCCGTTCAAAGGCACAGACCCCTTCGCTGCAGACATCCTCTTTCCAGAGGGGACAGAGGAGCCCTATCCCTCCACTGATCCGGATACCCGCCTGGAACTTGGATCTAACGACGAGACAGACAACAGCCTCTCCTGCGCTGAGAACAAAGCCTCCACCGGCACCCAGTGCTTCGAGTCCGAGTTCCCCGACGAGGACGAATCCAGCGACATAGAAATCAGTTACAGCAGGGAGGATCTGGACACTGTTCACATGGACGCTGTTGAACTCTCCTTCGTTGAGCCCCAAACCTTGATCATGACCGAACGCTTGGGTTTCAAGCCCATCTACGCAGCTCAAACTTGTTCCTTGGAAACTGAATTAGATGACGCAGAAGAACCCGGCGTAGCTTCTGGGCGCGAACCCTTCAGTCAAGCATCCAGGGCCAACACCTGGGCTGCTGGACCTAACTTCTCCACCGAATCCGACCCCAATGGATACGAGTTTGACATCAACGCAGTATCCCCTCCTTCCGACATAGAAGAGATTGACATCAACGCAGTATCCCCTCCTTCCGACATAGAAGAGATTGACATCAACGCAGTATCCCCTCCTTCCGACATAGAAGAGATTGACATCACTCTTGGATCTATTCCAGTTGACTTTGACCTGGTGCCACCTGGGTATGACTCCGTGGAACCCAGCTACCCTGTTGGGATTCAGGCTTGTGACTCAGAACCTGCCGGAACAGGTGGATGCGACCTTCCTGAACCCAGCCCTCCTGTACCCACCCGCCCGGTCCGTCCACCTAGACGCCTCAAAGGGGGAGCATCAGCGGACCTTGTGGAAGAGCCAGACACTCCCAAAGCTGAAGGCTGTGATCCAGGTTCTTCCAACCGCTCTGCTGATTCAGAGTTGGACAGTGCTATCGGGATGGACCCTCTTACCAGCTCAGCTGAACACAACAGTAAATTCAGCTTCGGCAACAATAGTTTTGAGCTGAACTACGAGCCCAACTATGAGCCCAGTAGTCAAACTTCGTACAACTATGGATTTAAACTCAGCCCCGAACACCACAGCGAAGAGATCTTAGATCCTTTTGCCGCTGAACTCAGCGATGAAGAAGCTGACAACCAAGCCTCATTTGATCCTTACGAATTTGAGCCTATTGCTCAATCTGAGAACCAAGACGTGTTCGACCCTTATGGGTTTGGACATACATCTCATGTCACTGACCGAGACACATTTGACCCCTATGGTTTCAAACTCTTAAGTTTTGAGACTGACAACCAAGCTATCGTCGACTTACACAGCGGCGATGATATGAACCTTGAAGACAACAATAACACAAACAAAAGGGACTCCCTTAGCTTCGATTTCAGTAACAGAGCTTCAATGGACCCCTATAGTTCAGAACCCAGTAATACTGCAACAATGGATCTCCTTGGTCTGGATCTCAGCAGAGCCAACAGTGTTGCTGAGTCAGACTGTAACAATCCTACAGCGTCTGACCCATTAGGAACAGTACAAACTATGCCAGCAGGAAGCAATCTACTGGACCTGGACCTTGTGTTTGGAAGAAGTAGTTATAGTGATAACCCTGAAGTCGCCACTGACCTCTACCACTGTGAGCCTAGACAGGGAAACCCTGCTGGTCCAGACAACTTAGAATTCAGATTGAGAGACACCGCCCACTCTGAGTCTGTAGACACCGTTTCTGACTGGATGACTGTTAAGGTCAGTGGCTCTTCTGTTGTTTTGACACTCTGTGGGCACGTGTGTGTGTGTTTAATGTATAGTTGTGTATGTGGTGTACTGTTAAGAGGGCGTGTGTAGCTGTGGATTTGTGTGCAAGCATGGATGTGTGTGTTAGTGTGTGCATGTGTGAAGATTTTACCGTTTACGATCCAATGACAGTAACTTTAACTATCATTTGTATTCTTGCCTCGCAGACCAACTCCAGGGAATCCTTGTCCTTTGGCCCAGTCAAACACAGCACACACAGCCTGGACAAATGAACCATTCCCTGGAAAGAAGACACCAGTGTGGTCATGACTCTGCAGTATAGTACAACAATGGGGAAGTAGATGGAAGGATATGAAGCAAAGGCGGGAATGAGTCTCTTTTCTCCAAGCTGGCATGATTCACCTTGACCCCTAGTCAAGGGTTGCAACATTGCATTGATTTGAACGTGATTGATATGTTAATTGAAAATCATAATTTGATTAATCTAATTTGAGTTATTAATTGCTGATGGTTGCTTTGCAGTTATACGGCCTTGGTTTGTTCTACACCCTGTTAAAGTTGCAATACAGTATTGAATCTGGGTCCAGATGCAGTAGGTTCTCGGAGGTGAGAACAAACAATTCCACATCCCTCGAGTTTGAATTGCATGAAAACCAAAGGATTTATTATCCTTGTTTATCTGGAAACTCTTCACAACCATCCATCCTTTATCCGATTTACAGTATACGAGGTGCCAAGGGATAGGGAAAAGGATGGAGTGAATAGTTTGGTGTTGAGCCATCTGCAAATACAACGGATTACTTTTGAGGGAGGTGAGAAAACCAGGTTGGTAGAATGCAGGGTCTGAGCAGTTTTGTGTTAAATTTTATTAGTCAACTGATAATAAGAAAAGCCAACTGTGGCCAATACAAATTGTTACATAACAGTTTAACACCCCTTGGACCTTCCACGACCGGATTTGCCCACTCCTGGTTGACTATATAATATTTTAACTACCAATGTGGCATGGCGCGAGCCAAACGTTGAACAACAACACGTATATACATCGGTATGTACTTTCTCAGACCAGTAAAGGGCCAGTAATACATAGATCAATTTAGGGGATTACAAAGTGAGTGGCTAATCTTTCACACATACTACTGTAAATTAACCATTCATCCAGTGTGCAAATATCCATAGCGTTACAAAATTAACTCCCATTTTTGCGTGCTGGTACTGCCAATATAACACGCCAAATGCTTAGTACAAAGTGTCTTTATTGCAGTGATGGGGAATGGCAAAACAAACAAACAGAATGTAGTAATCTAGACCCAACTGCATGTAATACACATTCACCATGAGCTACAACGCATAGTAAAACAAATGAATGATACACTAGCAAACCTGCTTGGTCAAAAAACAAAACAACAAGAGTCCATATAACCAACAAAATCTACTTATTTTTACACATACAACATTAAAGAATGTATAGATACTGTACATTGTGTGCATATGCACAATATAAGCCTATGGACGCACAATTTCAACTGGTTTCATACAGTTCTTAATCCATATTTTATCAAAACATAGTTGATACTATACAGAATCAACAAGATATGGCATACAAAAAGCACAAAAGAACCTTCCTGCCACTGAAGGTTGTTCAGAAGCTACAGATGACCTTGTATTGATGTAATCAACTACCATACACCAAAAGGCGTCAAATAATAGCGTCACTTTTGATGAGTGGGTATACTTGTATATTCACAGTTCATATTGGTTTAAAAAAAAAAAAAATACATGTCCATTTACATTTAAAAGAACTTGTGTTCTTCAGCAAATAACTCTATAACGAGACACTCCTCATTGACTGTCTAGCAATATTTTGCATGCTTACTTAGAATTAGAACATTAATAGACAATAGACATGTAGTGACTGAGGACAACAGATCTATCCTTATTCAACTTTTAGGTACTGTAGACTCATGGAGTAACCGCTCTCATGGAAATATATGTTCTCAAAAGATGGAAGGCAGGCAGAACGAGGCGCGATCAGGTGGGACCATTCTAGCCAATGAGGGCAGATGAGTATTTGAACAGTAGGCCATAGAGATGGAGGACTCATCTTTGTATCTGTGCCATTATAGCATCAGGGTTACATCTCCAGTTTAAAGTAGTACATTTTCTTCATTAGTTGATTGCTCCCAACTCAGAAATCCCTACCCAGTTGACTACTTTAAAATGGTGGAAGCCCTCAATTGCAATGTCCATGCTAAAACAGGTGATACCCATGATAAGTACTACATCTCTCTCTATAACAGCAGGCACAACTCCGATATAAGCTATTTTTTTATATTTTCCGAAGTTGCCGTTATGTCACGAGAATCCACTTACGTCAGTGCATTCGTAAGAACCTTATCATTGTGAAACTTATATTCAATCAAATAAGCCTCACGTAGCTAATTAGTTACATTTTTTTTGATCAAATTCGACACTCATTGACCTCCCCATACAAAAATTCCTCACTTTGTGGGCTTATTTCCGTGGAAAGATATTGGGCGGAGTAAAACCTCTCGCTTCGTCTCTTCCTGTCTGATACTGTATGATTGATTAGGGGATGTATCAAAATGGAAGTGATGTCTTCATTTGAAATGTCAGACTGACATGAATAACACGGTTGCAGTTTTAGTGTCTTTCCCTTTGCCCACAAACCAAGAAGAATACTTGTACAACATTCCAAACTAAAGCCCCCTAAAGTACATTGTCCCTATATTTTTACAGACATTGTACACTCAGCTACAGATAGCAGTAGAAAAGGCATCCCTTAAATATTTTGTCCCAAATAGAGTAACACGTACTCAGTGAAAGGTATAGAAGAGATGACAGTTGCACTTTCTTTTACAATCTTTACTTAAGAGATTACTACGTTGAACCTGGGGTCAAATATGTAAGCTGTACTTGATTCAGTTTGCCAGACAGCTAACTCAAAGCTAAAACAAGCACATGACAAAGTATTTGACATATATATATTTGTGGAATACTGTGATATACAAAACTCTTCATTTGGACCGTAGAGTGACATTTCCAATGACTGCACTTGGTAGCACACTTCTGATTTGATCCCATTACCAGAGTGAAGTAAGGATAAATACATTGTACAGATTTACACATTTATTACGTAATAAGTACTTGATGATAGTTCAACAACCCATGTCAATGCTTTGCACCACACAATGTTCAAGGGTATGAATTCAACATAGTGCATCCCCTCTAGACCATCATTCAACCAATCAAATCATAATAATTCTACCCGCCATCCAATCAACAACTGAGGACATACCAACTTCCTGAAGCAGTCTTAATACTTGTACATTCAGGTCCGTTGACAAGCTCCCCACTTGGGACATAGTGGAACTGTAGCTGTTCCTTCTGCCGACCACTTGTGTCTCAGTTCTAGGTCACAGTTCTAGGTCAAGAGTGGTTGGACGGTCACGCACAGCTAACAAGTAACCCCAGAAACCATACTGCCACAATCTGCCAGTTGTCCATGGTCAAACCATGGTCAGATCAGTGAGGGGTGTAGACTAGTGCGGCCTTCAAAAAGAGAAGGGTACAGGGGATCAGCTTAGGCTTGGTTTTCCCACCTCTGTTCTAGGCTTTGTCCTTGCGCTTCAGCTTGTTGACTTTCTTGGCTCCACCGTTCTTGTTGATTAGCTTCATGACTTTCTCCTTGTGATCCAGCACCTTCATCATGGTGTCTCTAGCCTCAGTGATCTGGTCCATCACCAGCTTACAGCGCTGCATGTTACCCTGGGGAAAGCGGAGGGAGAGACAATTCAAAATGGCTGACTGACATGCATAACAATGACTAGGCCCAGGTAGAATTTCCCTAGAGTCCTCAGAAATGGTATAAAGCTGCCTGTGGAATTGATCAAAACCAGACCAAATACTGATACATGTCAGCATTCCTGGTTATAATAGTGTGTAGTAGTAGTAGTGTTTATGGAAATAGAGAGTTCTTAGATATTGTTAACAGTCATATAGTGATGAGATATTGTAAACAGTCAGATAGTGAATGAGAAAACATATGGGGTTTGTAGGCTATAACTAGGGCCAAGAGTCTTTCCTGGTTAGGTCACGTGGTCTGAGAAAACTCTGTTTCTACCCATGAGCAGCAGACGTGCATGGATTTTTTGTTGTTGAAAAAGCTGTGTTGTCGCGTGTTTGACCTGTATGAGCTCATTGATACGGTGCAGGTCATCATCCGACCCGGCCTTCTTCTTTGGGATCAGACCCTCTTGGAGGGTCGTGAGGCGGCTGTACACGTCATGCTCCAGATTAGTCTAGTGATAGAGAGAGGAGAGACGTAATAAAGACCAACACTACAACAGACTTATTCAGGAGGACAAGTATCTTGTTCAAAGAAGATCTAGTTTTAGACCCACTTCATTGTCTTCCGACAGCTACGTCATAACGTGATGCGTTACCATGAAGCACTATCAGTGCAGACGGTCGTCGCTCTCTCTGACGCGAGACAATGAGATTCACTTGGGTACAATTTAAGTGTCATCTCTTTTCGCTCCACCACCAACTTCATAACTC
Source organism: Oncorhynchus gorbuscha (assembly GCF_021184085.1). Lineage (NCBI taxonomy): Eukaryota > Metazoa > Chordata > Actinopteri > Salmoniformes > Salmonidae > Oncorhynchus > Oncorhynchus gorbuscha. Next base: position 13,241,643 of record NC_060194.1, on the reverse strand, counting down.
TTAAGTTCTTTCCATAGTGCTTAAAAGTTGACCGCACTGAGTAACTGTACTCTCTATACAAAGATCATTGTAAAAGGGAAGTAGTGTTTCTCTCACCAGCTGCATGAGCTGTGCAGCACACAGGTGCATCTTCCAGCCCTGTGCTCTGCACACCACCCCTTTCTGATTGGCTACGTCCTGCAGGGTGCCCTTCTTCTCCTCTGAAACCATGACAATGCACCATTAAAGCCATATTATAATACAGTAATACCTTCAACAACACACACCATTAAGCTATTTAACTATAACTAGGGTCAGGATTTTTTCCTGGTCAAATTACAAGGATTGCAGGGATAAACTCTAGGCCCTAGTCATGTAATATGTGTGCTATGAAAGTGACTGGTCATTTGCAGGCAAGGTAAATAGCATTTCCCTGATTAGTATTTTGTGACGTCTCCAAAAATGTAAAGCCAACAAATGACACTCGCTTTCATAGCATACTACACCTTCCAGTTAGGCTTCACAGTGCACCTAGCACAAGAAAACGTTGTCCTCTTGATGTGTGTGTGTGTGTGTGATTTATAAATGTTTTCCTATCTATGCATCTTAGCATCTGGTGAGAATAATAACCTTGTGTGATGTTGTTGTAATAATTGTTGTGTAATTTAGTTGTCCAAACAAAACAATTAATAAACTATTCGACCTCAAAAGCCTCCAGAGCATCACTGCCATTTCAGTCCTCAATAAGTGAATTTCAGTCTCTCGAAAAGCCCATTTTATAATATAAATTTAATTTGCAAACTATAAAGAGTATTTCTTACTGTGTAAAAATGATGTGCAGGAGGGGGAAAAAGCTCAAAAGGGTTTGTCGAGGGGCCCCCCGGCCCTCCAGTGGTCATAAATCACACAGACTAAGCAGTGTAGACAAATAAACTAAAGAAACGCAAAAGAGGTCAAATAAAATAAAATCTAAGCAGAAAGTCCAACTACTAAGGTGTAGAGCTGTGATAGACAATAGGTGCCTCAAAACATGTTTTCAGTACAATGACAGGGATCGCTTGGCATATTCAGGCGGGAGTGAGTTCCAGATCATAGGGCCTCTGTAGGTCATTCAGAATTTGTTGTTCGTGAATGTGGGTGACGTAGCGGTTGTCTGTTTCTTGTTAGTAGTTATGGAATTAACGTGGCAGTGAAATTGTTTTTGAAGAAAGCGGATAATAAGTGATTTAAAAGAGCCGTAAACAAATTGAGCAACTTGAAGAGAATTCCTTCCATAAACATTCTGTCCTCGTAGTTTGAAAAGTGGTGATGAAAGGTCTCGAAAACCAGCAGATATGATTTATAACCAGCGTTTCCGCAGGCGATAGATTGATAGTAGTTTGGTATGGTGTGTGCTGGTCCATGTAATGTTACAGTCACTGCTGAATGGGAAGATCATTGTGTAGACAGAGCAGTGCTTCGGTTTATGACATATCGCATTTTGCCAAGTATCCTTGTATTTTTTCTGATCCTAGGAGGTTATTGCCTTTATGTGTGATTGATATTTTATTTAAATCGATCCTTTATTTAACTAGGCAAGTCGGTTAAGAACACATTCTTATTTACAATGACGGCCTACTGGTGAACAGTGGTAAACTGCTTTGTTCAGGGGCAGAACGACATATTTTTACATTGTCAACTCGGGGATTCGATCCAGCAACCTTTAGGTTACTGGCCCAATGCTCTAACCACTAGGCTACTTGTGGTTTCCATGACAATTCATCATCAATCAAAACACCAAGAAAGAGGGTTGTACAGGCTTGATCAACAGGCATATTATTAATATGGACCCCTATAGAGCCCCCCACCCCCTATAAGCCTACATAAAACACAGCCCTTATTTTAAGTGTTTCTAAAATCTCCTATGGGAAAAAGTTCAGGTGGAAAAATGATTGGAACAAATTCTGTTTCATTGGCATTATGACTCATACCGTGGTCCTCTATATAGTATGTATTTTCTGTTCTTTGGACAAAATCATATTTGTTTTCGTTTTTTGTTAGAGTCAGTGACAATTGATTGATTTTAAGCCACTGAGATATTACACAGTTCATCATTAACAACATTAATAAGGTAATTTAGATTTCTGTGAGGGTATAACACACATATGATTAGCAAACAATATCTGGGAATGCACTCTGGATGCTTTGGGCTGATCATTTATATAGATAAAATAATAGGGGTCCAAGTGTCGATCTCTGCAGCACACCACAATTAATCTCTATTTCTTTGAAAATCATATGGGGCAGCAGGGTAGCCTAGTGGTTAGAGTGTTGGACTAGTAACCGAAAGGTTGCAAGCTCAAATCCCCGAGCTGACAAGGTACAAATCTGTCGTTCTGTCCCTGAACAGGCAGTTAACCAACTGAACCCACTGAATTTGTTCTAAACTGACTTTCCTAGTAAAATAAATAAAATATATTGCTTTCTATCCTTTAGATATACCCGGAGAACCAAAGCAGAGATTGTTCATTCACTCCCTAGTTTAATTTAAAAAATATATATGATTAGGGATGGGTGCAGTTATTCAAATGAACGTTAGTATTCCATTACTTGGGAAAGTATTAATCTTATTTCATGTTTATATTTTAAATACAATGATCTGTGTGCCATTGCTGCATAGCCTACAAGGATAGACCACTACATTCAAAATATGAATAAAAACAGTGACAGTTATGAGTGTGCCCCATACAAAATAGACACCGGTAGCCTACACACCCGTTTCACATAGGTAGTTTGTTGTTATTGTCAGTCAATCACAGCGGCGCTACAGAGTAGCAAGTGTAGTGGCCAATTTCTCAATCAATGCAAAATGGAATTAAAATGACAGAATTTAGTTGGCTAAATGAGTAGGCTATACTGATCAACCAACATGTGGGGAGTTGTTTAATATGAATGGAGTTGTTGACAAGTAGTGGGAGCGCAGCAAAATAGCCTCAATTAGCCTTTCTACTTTAGTTAGTCAGTTGGCTACTTTAGCTAGCTAGCTTCTTTCTAACGATTTGATTCAGTCAAGTCATGCACAACCAGGTGGTATGATAGATAACCTATGGCAGCAACAAATGTTGTCTAACTAGCACGAGTTGGTGTAGTCTCTCCCTCCCCCTCTGAACGCACCAGGGCTGCGTTCAGTACATTTGAAGATTCTGGAACATTAAATTGAAATGGTGCTGTACTGAACAACAAGTTGAAAAATGAGGAGGGGTTGGGGAACCCTGTTAACATGGCCACTGCCCTGTAAGTCACTCAGTGCTTCAAGACATACCTCACCACATCAACCAAAAAGGAGCAAACGTACCATAAAGTCTATTCAAGAACATACAAGAATGTGTGGGGGAAACTTGCCATTCAGCACAAACCTTTCCGTAATTTAGCAAATGTTCAAGCGAACTGAACGCTCCTCAGCTCTCTCCCGAGTCACACAAGCAAGTCTCCAAATTTTATTTTTCTTTAAAGCACATTTTTGGATAAAAAATGCCCATTCCAAGTTTTCAGCGAGATACCTAATGTATGATCTTTGCGATCATTTGCTTTATGTATTTTGTCAATTAGAGTGAGATTTTCTGAAGCCATACTGATGTTTGTATAACAGACTTTCCTTGATAAGATATTTTATTTATTCATTATATGAATGCTTCAACAACAAAAAAATTGATAGCTGACAAATTCAGATTGTTTGTAATTTGTCAAGTTTACTAGATCAGCTTTATGAATCAGAAACAATTTTGGCCATTTTCAGTTCATCGGGCACAATGCCCTTTGAAAATATACATAAAAAAATGTGGGAAAGAGGTGTGATAATGAAATCAGCCACTTCTTTAGCCAGTTTAACATATAATCTGTTGTGGGTAATTTGGTTGGTGCTTATATTTGTTTTATTTCACACATGTACAAGTGTGTATTAATACACATGCTTGAATTGGAAATGTTCACACACCCTCAGAGAGTGGGGTCACAGCCAGGATCTGCCATTATCAACAGCTACCCTAGAGCAATTAGGGTTAAGTGCACAGGAAGTTGGTGTCATCTTAATTGGGGAGAACGGGCTCGTGGAAATGGCTGGAGTGGAATGTTATCAAGCACATGGTTTCCATTCCGGACATCATTATGAGCCGTTCTGCCCTCAGCAGCCTCCTTTGGTTAAGTGCCATGCTCTAGGGCACATCGACATAGACTTTTCACCTCGTTGGCTTGGGGATTTGAACTAGCGACCTTTCGGTTATGGGCCCAATACTCTAACCGCTAGGCTACCTGTCGCATTTTAGTCCCATTAAGTGCATTTCAGTCCCACAACAAGCTCTTAGAACCCAGAATGTATGACAATTCATTATAAGTACAGTTATGATTGAATGCAATCAATAATAAAGACATTGGTCTGACCTTTGACCCGGATGTCACTGTATCTCTGGAAGTGGTGATAGGCAGCCTTCCAGGGGTTCCTGTAGTGGCGGAGGAGTGTGACCGGGGGACGAGCACGGGTGGGGACATAACGCACCCCTTCCTCATCTGCAGGGAAGGGAAACGTACAGTGGTCACATACAAGGTCAAATATAGGGAAATTAGCCTACCGTAACTTCAGCAAACTTACCCTTAACCTGGACAAGTGAATCATGAATAAAGAGTTTGAGTATCTACTTTCTCCTACCTATGTACTCCTTGAGGGGCGACTTGCGTTTCTCGGCCCTCATGCTGAGGGGTCTGGCTAGGACCTTCTCCTCGTCCGTGCTATTGGTCTCCATCATCTCGCTCTCTTCCGTGGAGATGACATGCTGCTGCTTCCGGGGCTTCTTCCTGGGTGAGGCACCGGGGGTCACATCCCCACTGGGCATCATGGACAACAAGGGGGTACCACAATGGGGCATGGGGGGACCTGGAGGGCGAGGAGAGAGAGGAAGAACTAGAAGATCAATAGCTCAGGGCCCGTATTCACTAAGTGTATCAGAGTAGGAATGCTGATCAGCCCCCCTCCCTTTATTTATCTTGATTTAAAAGGAAAACTGATCATAGATCAGCAATAGGACACCAATAAAATAAAAAGTTTACAACATTATTGGTTTTGGTGGTGGCAAATACATTTTTCAATTCAAATGTACCTGGTTTGGAGGTATCCATGACCTCCACCTCCTGCTTTATCTTGATCTCAGGGAGGGTGGAGCTTATTCCACATGCCGCCGTGCTACTGGCCGCTGACTGGGTAGGCGGAATAACCACGTTGGCCATAGACAAGATTGGTGGAGTGATGGCGGACAGGGCGGGGCCAGGCTGTGAGTGTGGGGGTGCTGACACTGAGAGGAGCGTCTGGATTGGCTGAGAGGGTTGCTGGTGGGGCGGGGCTCCGGGATGCTGCTGGTGTTCATTGGTCTGATGGCTGGGCAGAGCCTCCATGGATGATGACATCACCGGGGGAGCCAGGGACACGTGGAGATCAGGCTTGTGTTTCACACTGGGAGGTCAGAGAAAAGATCATCAACCACCTAATCATTTGAAAGTACATTTTCAACTACAAGATATTATTAATACAGGAGTATGCAGTTGACCAGAGGATTCCAGCGTGTTTACACAGCATAGTCTTTGATCAGGGCCTACTAACAATATGCAGTGCTACATCTTACCCTGCTGGGCGTGGAAACCCTGATGCATGCCTGATTCCTCCGTCTATCCTGGGGCTGTTGGCCTCTGGGATCAGGTTCTTCCTGACTGCAGACCTTTATAGGGAAAACAGACACCGGTTAGTGTTGGGATAGAAGAAAAGCCTACTCAAACGGTAGCTGCTGAGGACTAGGGCTGTGGTGGCCACGAAATCTTCAGCCGGTGATTGTCAAGCAAATAACTGTCAGTCTCACAGGTAATTGACTGGTATTTAACATAAACACATTTAGCATCTTGTGGCTTCCACATATAGCCTACAAGCCACTGATGCAGACCTTTGGAACATCTACATTTTAAAAGGTGTAATAAATCCATTTAATATAGCCTACACCTTCACAATAAATCTGTTATTTATTTTAGGCAGGTCTAAAGAAACATGATCTGAAGAAAATGTAGCCTTTTTCAGAAGAACAGAATCGCATACTCAGTTGTCCTTATGTTAGGTCCTGATCTGGTTATGCCATATGGCAGTGGGCTACACTAGTTAATTTAGCAGACAAGATTTGCTTAGAATTCCGTGGCATTATTTTATAGTATGAAGAATATATTGAACAAATCTCCAAACGACGAGGGAGTGCGCACTATTCTGTGTTGATTGGTTAACAAAGAAATAGGTATTCCAAATGCTTAATGAGCTATTCGTGTAACTTTAGTTGTTCTACAAACTCTGGGCTACATGTTTTGATTTAATACATTGTAAGGCAGCAAGATGCGACTAACGATGATTTGAAAAAAGCTGCTTGAAAAAGGCATGAGCTCTGCTTTGTTATTTGTCCAGGGTGTACACACTTTGTCAATCTCGCATTCACAATTATACAAGCCCTTGACAATGCCTTGAATTTCCCGGTGGCATCCCCTTTGTGTGGCCATAATGCATCCTAAAAAAAAATCCATGCCCTTTGCAGCCCTTCTCTCGCTGTCTGCTCCGAAGCACTACTCACTCACACGGCTTGTCATCACCTGATCTGGTCTTTCTCACAGGCTACAAGTGAAGACAGACACATCGGGGACGCAACTGCATTTTGGAAGAACTGTCCACATTTACTTTTTGTCAGCCAACAAGATGAGTAGGCCTAACGAACAGCATAAGCACTAGCCTATGTCAATCTACTATCCCCCATAGCATACAAGTTGACCTATTATATTCTGTGAGAGAAAAACATTCCAAACAGTTTGGGAGAGTTGTGGGATGTGATAGATCCCAAATTAATACAACCACTAGCATCAAACAAACTTTACGCAATAAGGCAGACATTTAACTTAACATTTTTATAAACTATTAGACTATTTCTTCACATTATAAGCGCAACAATGTGCACACTGCAATAGGCTAAGTGCTAATGTTCCATTAGGGAAAACACCATTATCAAAACTGACCACAAATGCAATTATGCATGTAATGCTTTAATTATAAAAAGGTGCATTTTTATGGTGAAAACTTTCTTCCCCAAACTCACGTGCAGCTTATGTATGCCAGTTAAGCTTGTTAAACGGATTAATGTGCTTAATTTGAAATGTGCTTAGTTATTTGGCCACTTTAGTTGTGATACAAACCTTATTAAAACACATAGGCCTATGGGCTAGGCTACATGAGGTGTGTGACTATGATTCAAAAAAGTAAAAGACAAAAAAACACTTATTAAGCTGGTCATCATTCACAAGTGATAAGCTAATATTGTCACCCATCAGACTATTCTTGATTTAATCTAATCTTTTCATATAAAATACATGTGTGAAATTTGTTTGGACTTAGAATGGAGCATTATCATGCACCTGTAACGAAAAAGGGGCAGCGGGAAAAAATGTAATCTATGCACTTAAATAGCGAATTAAGCTTTTCCTGTGTTTCTTTTTCATGCCAGCCAGGTAGGCTATACTCCTGTTGTAAAGACAAGCAATGTGCTTAATATTAGGAAAGTTGAGAAATAAATATAGTAGGCCTAGCCTATAGAAAGCTGGTGGGATCCTCCTCTTTTTAATATTTATTTATTTTTATTTCACCTTTATTTAACCAGGTAGGCTAGTTGAGAACAGGTTCTCATTTGCAACTGCGACCTGGCCAAGATAAAGCATAGCAGTGTGAACAGACAACACAGAGTTACACATGGAGTAAACAATTAACAAGTCAATAACACAGAGAAAAAAAGGGGAGTCTATATACAATGTGTGCAAAAGGCATGAGGAGGTAGGCGAATAATTACAATATTGCAGATTAACACTGGAGTGATAAATGATCAGATGATCATGTACATATTCAAGGTCGGAACCATCCAGTGTGGTGATGATAGTCGGGCATGCGGGTGCAGGCAGCGATCGGTTGAAAAGCATGCATTTGGTTTTACTAGCGTTTAAGAGCAGTTGGAGGCCACGGAAGGAGTGTTGTATGGCATTGAAGCTCGATTGGAGGTTAGATAGCACAGTGTCCAATGACGGGCCGAAAGTGTATACAATGGTGTCGTCTGCGTAGAGGTGGATCAGGGAATCGCCCGCAGCAAGAGCAACATCATTGATATACACAGAGAAAAGAGTCGGCTCGAGAATTGAACCCTGTGGCACCCCCATAGAGACTGCCAGAGGACCGGACAACATGCCCTCCGATTTGACACACTGAACTCTGTCTGCAAAGTAATTGGTGAACCAGGCAAGGCAGTCATCCGAAAAACCGAGGCTACTGAGTCTGCCGATAAGAATATGGTGATTGACAGAGTCGAAAGCCTTGGCAAGGTCAATGAAGACGGCTGCACAGTACTGTCTTTTATCGATGGCGGTTATGATGTCGTTTAGTACCTTGAGTGTGGCTGAGGTGCACCCGTGACCGGCTCGGAAACCAGATTGCATAGCGGAGAAGGTACGGTGGGATTCGAGATGGTCAGTGACCTGTTTGTTGACTTGGCTTTCGAAGACCTTAGATAGGCAGGGCAAGTCTGTAACAGTTTGGGTCCAGGGTGTCTCCCCCTTTGAAGAGGGGGGGATGACTGCAGCAGCTTTCCAATCCTTGGGGATCTCAGACGATATGAAAGAGAGGTTGAACAGGCTGGTAATAGGGGTTGCGACAATGACGGCAGATAGTTTCAGAAATAGAGGGTCCAGATTGTCAAGCCCAGCTGATTTATACGGGTCCAGGTTTTGCAGCTCTTTCAGAACATCTGCTATCTGGATTTGGGTAAAGGAGAACCTGGAGAGGCTTGGGCGAGGAGCTGCGGGGGGGCCGGAGCTGTTGGCCGAGGTAGGGGTAGCCAGGCGGAAGGCATGGCCAGCCGTTGAGAAATGCTTGTTGAAGTTTTCGATAATCATGGATTTGTCGGTGGTGACCGTGTTCCTTAGCCTCAGTGCAGTGGGCAGCTGTGAGGAGGTGCTCTTGTTCTCCATGGACTTCACAGTGTTCCAGAACTTTTTGGAGTTGGAGCTACAGGATGCAAACTTCTGCCTGAAGAAGCTGGCCTTAGCTTTCCTGACTGACTGCGTGTATTGGTTCCTGACTTCCCTGAACAGTTGCATATCGCGGGGACTGTTCGATGCTATTGCAGTCCGCCACAGGATGTTTTTGTGCTGGTCGAGGGCAGTCAGATCTGGAGTGAACCAAGGGCTGTATCTGTTCTTAGTTCTGCATTTTTTGAACGGAGCATGCTTATCTAAAATGGTGAGGAAGTTAGTCTTAAAGAATGACCAGGCATCCTCAACAGACGGGATGAGGTCAATGTCCTTCCAGGATACCCAGGCCAGGTCGATTAGAAAGGCCTGCTCACAGAAGTGTTTTAGGGAGCGTTTGACAGTGATGAGGGGTGGTCGTTTGACTGCGGCACCGTAGCGGATACAGGCAATGAGGCAGTGGTCGCTGAGATCCTGGTTGAAGACAGCGGAGGTGTATTTGGAGGGCCAGTTGGTCAGGATGACGTCTATGAGGGTGCCCTTGCTTACAGAGTTAGGGTTGTACCTGGTGGGTTCTTTGATGATTTGTGTGAGATTGAGGGCATCTAGTTTAGATTGTAGGACTGCCGGGGTGTTAAGCATATCCCAGTTTAGGTCACCTAGCAGAACAAACTCTGAAGCTAGATGGGGGGCAATCAATTCACAAATTCACAATTCACAAATGGTGTCCAGGGCACAACTGGGAGCTGAGGGGGGTCGGTAAGCAGGCGGCAACAGCGAGAGACTTATTTCTGGAGTAATTTTCAGGCCATCACTCGGTTTTCTCACGCAATTGCATAGCCTATAGAAATGTTGTGCAACATAAGCCCATGGGCTCTCATGAAGTGTTGGATTAGGTTTTTTAATACATTTGCATTGACGTCAGAGTGATTAGAGGGACAATAGAGTGCTGAGTACCAGGCAGTTAGCAAGTTTGGTAGTATGCAAATGACCATCAGCAGCATCAGAGCTTGGAGAAGCCTAATTGCCGTGACTAAACGGGTCACGTGGAATTTGACTGCCTTCATGACTCATGACCGCCGGTGTGGTGGTAATACGGTCACCGTAACAGCCCTACTTATGAAAAGAGTTGGTGACCACGACTGCTGTAGTAAGGAAAGGAAAACCGTGAGGGGTTTTCTAAACTCACCCCTCGTTGGCAGGCTTCTTACGTAGGATGCTAGGTCGGGGAGAGGACACCAGGGTGGGGGCACCAGGCCCAGTGTTTTGAGGATGTGTCTGACCCACAGAGGTGGGAGGCTGGCTGCCGCCGAACGTCTGGCCGATGGGGTTGGTTACCAGAGTGGTGCCGTCTGCTAACACAACTGAGAAGACAGAGCAACGTTGTTAGAATAGTTGTCTGAAAAGAATAGCTGCTAGGATTTTTTTTTATTACTGTGATTCAAATCTCCAATAAATAACATTAAAATGAAAAGTAACAAAACAGATAAATAAAGAAGTGAAAATACTTGACTGGAGAAAATGCGTAGAATGATTATATTCATAATATATTTCAGACCTGACACGAACTCATTTAAAAACTTTCAACGAAACTTAAACTGCTTCGTTCACCAACTCACTAGAGGTCTTGTTCTCATTGGCTGGTTGTTGTGGGTTGATGGGTGCCGGTTGGATGTTTTGTGCGGTGATCTGACCGGTGGCCGAATGCAAGCCCTGGGCGCTGATGGTGGTTGGCTGGATGCCCTGCGTGGCCATGCCGGCGGGCTGGATGTTCTGCGTGTTGATCTGAGCGATGCGGTCCACCGTCATCAGCTGCATGGGGTTGAGGTGCACAGCCGACGCCACCCCCACACTCGTCTGGGTCTGCATGGCCGTGCCGCTGGGGGCCTGAGGGGTTACTGTGGAGTCGACGGGTTGGGTTTGGATTTGACACACAGGATGAGAGATATATATCTGGTATTATAGATATAGATTAGACTAGTGTATTATTATGTTGAACATGGCTTAGAAAGTCAGAACTAATTAAAAATTTAATTGATTAACAAAATGATCAATAATCCTTATTAAAGTGAGTGTTCAGAAGTTAACAATCTGGCTCTGTGAAAATGACAAGAGTATTATTTGACTGGTTGAGAGTCACAAAAGAGCCAGATGTAGCATGTTGTTAAGAAGGAGAGGTGGATTGTACCTGGGTACTGTCGGATGGTGGACACAGAGCTGGTGATGGGGGTGTAGGTGTGTGTCAGGGGGAACGGTGAAGAAGGGTAGGTAGGCAGGAAGTACTGGAACTGCACTGGCACCGATTGCCTGTGGGGGAACGTGCATATCAAATGAATGAAATAAAACAACCATATCAAAAACTTTCAACTAACCACCAGGAATTTACTCCAAGTACATCAGAAATAAGGAGGCGCTGACATTTTACACTATTGTAGCCCAGGACCAATGAGGACCACATTGGAAATAAGTGTTTTAATGCTCTATCCTCTGGATCAAGTAATCATCTTATTGATGAATGTATTATCATCAACCCAAAATAAAAATGAATCAATCAGCCCTCGTCACTAACCTGTTGTCATTGCGGGCCTCCATGGTGATGGGGTTGGGGGAGGAGCGGTGACCAGAGATGGGGATCAGGTTTCCCCTCTCTCCAGGGTACTCCGGCTGGATCCTGGGCGAGGTGTGGGCTATCGGCTGGGGAACCACTTTAGCTGAAGAGGGTGGAGGTGGAATGGTGTACAATCAGCTGGGTGAAATGTTCATTTTACAACATACAATCACCCCGTAGAGACTTCTTCTATAACTTAAAAGCAAGCTAAAACATTACAGAATCTGGCGCAATGCATTCAACCGTTGACAACTGGAAGTGTCACTGTTTTTAATAGCCACTCTACTCCTATGAATGACTTACTCTACTCCTATGAATGAACATTCCAAGAACTGTGGAGTAGGTTACTCCAGAGAGTAGCTTGGTGCCTTTGCACTCCAATATTAATGATTTAGAAACTTACCCACGGGGATGTTGGACGTGGTGACTGCTGTGGCGTGAGAGGAATGAGAAGTCATCGTCATGGTGACAATGTTACTGTTGGTCATTTGGGGGTGGGGTCCGGAGCCTGGGCGAGGTATGATAATGTGGTTATTACAACATTAAAGCAGAATAAAAGGAAACAGTCAGTCTTGATAGTGAAATAGATTAGTTAGACCTACACTACAGGTCAAAGGTTTTTGAACACCTACCCATTCAAGGGTTTTTCTTTATTTTTTACTATTTTCTACTTTGTAGAATAATAGTGAAGACATCAAAACTATGAAATAACATATGGAATCATGTAGTAACCAAAAATGTGTTAAACAAATCCAAATATATTTGAGATTCTACAAATAGTCACCATTTGCCTTGATGAAAGCTTTGCACACTCTGTAGCAGAGGCAACTCTGGGTCTTCCATTCCTGTGGCAGTCCTCTGAGAGCCAGTTTCATCATAGTGCCTGATGGTTTTTGCAACTGCACTTGAAGAAACCTTAAAAGTCCTTTTCATGTTCCCTATTGACTGAACTTCGTGTTTTAAAGTAATGATGGACTGTCGTTTCTCTTTGCTTATTTGAGCTGTTCTTGCGATAATATGCACTTGGTCTTTTACTAAATGGGGCTATCTTCTGTATACCCCCTACCTTGTCACAATACAACTGATTGCCTCAAATGCATTAAGGAAAGAAATTCCACAAATTTACTTTCGATAAGGCACACCTGTTAATTGAAATGCATTCCAGGTGACTTGATGAAGCTGGTTGAGAGAATGCCAAGAGTGTGCAAAGCTGTCATCAAGGTTATTTGTGTGGCTACTTTGAAGAATCTCAAATATAAAATACATTTTGATTTGTTTAACACTTTTTTGGTTACTAGATGATTCCATATGTGATATTTCATAGTTTTGATATCTTCACGATTATTCTACAATGTAGAAAATAGTAAAAATAAAAACCCTTGAATGAGTAGATGTTATATCACAACAGCAGCATCACCTGTAGTGCTAGGCGATGGAGCAGTATTGGTGGCTAATATGGGGGCAACAGTTGCAGCAGCGACAGGAGTCACATTGCTGAATATGGGCTTCTGTGCCATGGTGTGGGGCAGCTGGGGTTTCTGCCCCCCAATGGCAGGGTGGGAGGGCAGGGTGATGCGTGTGGGGTTGTCCCGAGATGGGGGTTGACGCTGAATGCTCAGAGTGGCTGAAGGCGGGTGGATATTTAGTCCTGGACGCCTGAGGGAAGAGAACAAAGGGACAGTCAACATTGGTTTTACATACACTTGCAATAACTGGAATAGTAAAATTAACTATCTAGATACATTTACAAAATACTGTAAAGAATGGTTAATGCATTCAGAATGTCATACTGTGTTTATTTTCCTTACCCATGAACCATCTCTGCGGAGTGCGTGGCTGAGCTAACCACTGGGGACTGAGGCCTGGTGGCCGTTAATGGGGCAACCACCGTGGGCATCACAGCTGTGGACGTTGTGACTACAGGGCGGGACTGGATGGGCTGGTGGATGATGTGCTGGACAGTAGGGGGGCCAGTGCCACCACCTGTGGCAGGTCTCAGTACTGTGGGTCCTTTGGAACTGGACATCACAGCAGCTGCAGCAGCTCCTGGAAACACACATGAACAACAGATATCCATGTCTGTTCTTAGGATGATTCTGCTGAGGACCTACAGTGGGTTAAAATATGAACAAACCACTATGGTGAATTATTTTGGGGTCAAGGTAAGCACCTTGACTATTTTCAGAATGATAAGAGTTTATGTTAGCTATGCTACTATCCTGTCTCGGGGACTGACTGACCTCTGGGTAGATGGGAGGTGAAGGTGTGCTGGGGGGCTCCAGGGGAGCCGAGCTGCAGGGGCGGTGCATGGCTGCGAATGATCTGCACATTGGTCGTCATCAGGTGATGGTGCAGGTTACTGGGGTTGCCCTGGAAACGCCACGCCCATGGACACAAAGCATTATAGATTTGGAACCACATTTTTCATCATGTCATCACATTGGGTAGACCTCAATAGGGTATATTATTGCTGGGGTATATTACAACTACAAACACCAATCCTTACCTGTTGGCCACTGATAGTTGCTACAGGGATGCCAGCGGTCTGAGGCACGGTGCTCTCCATGGTCGCAGTGACGTGGCTTGGCACCTTAGGTGGCAGGGTGATGTGGCCCTGGGTGTTGGCTGGTGCTGGGGCGATCACTCGACCGGCCATGGGCGACTTCAGAGCTGGCTGGAGAGATGAGAAAGGACGAGATAAAGTAGACGAGTCAGCTCAAGAAAGCGGGAGAGAGGGCTAATGCAGCAGACAAAGCTCCCTCATCCATACCTTCATGGGTCCTTCAGTGAATGCCAGAGGCAGGGCCTGGGGGATGTGTGGAGGAGGGGCTGACACTGTGACAGGCATGCCCTGCTGGAGTGACAGGTGACCTGCTGGAGTGGGGTGACACTGGGGGGGTCCATGGACCTGAGCTTGTGGGTAAGGCCGGACCACCACTGTCTCCTGCTTGTCGTCCCTGAAGGTCAATGCTCCACCACCACTGTTGGGGTGGTCACGAGGACCGTGGTCTGGGTGAGGGTCACGGTTCCTATCGTCTGCTCCTCCTGTGGTACAAAGAGTTGGAGTACTTATTTTTATGAAGAAGACTTGCAGTGGTGGGAAAAGTACCCAATTGTCATTTTTGAGTAAAGAGTAAAGATAACTTAATAGAAAATGACTCAAGTAAAAGTGAGACACCTTGTGAAATACTATTTGAGTAAAAGTCTAAAAGTATTTTGTTTTAAATATACTTAAGTATCAAAAGTTAAAAATAATTTCAAATTCCTTACATTAAACAAACTAGAAGGCACCATTTTCTTGTTTTTGTTTATTTACGGATAGCCAGGGCCACACTCCCAACACTCAGACAAAATTTACAAACAGAGTATGTGTTTAGTGAGTCCACCAGATCAGAGGCAGTAGGGATGTTCTCTTGATTAGTCTGTAAATTAGACCATTTTCCAGTCCGGCTAACCATTCAATAAGTAACTAGTACTTTTGGGTGTCAGGGAAAATGCATGGAGAAAAAAGTACATTATTTTATTTAGGAATGTAGTGAAGTAAAAGTTATCTAAAAAGATAAATACTAAAGAAAAGTACATATACCCCCCAAAACAACTTTAGTAATATATACACTACTGTTCAAAAGTTTGGGATCATTTAGAAATGTTCTTGTTTTTGAAAGAAAAGCACATTTTTTGTCCATTAAAATAACATCAAATTAGTGTGTAGACATTGTTGACGATGTAAATGACTATTGTAGCTGGAAACGGCTGATTTAATGGAATATCTACATAGGCCCATTATCAGCAGCCATCACTAGTGTGTTCAAATGGCATGTTGTGTTAGCTAATCCAAGTTTATAATTTTAAAACAATAAACTTAGATTAGCTAACACAACATGTCATTGGAACACACGAGTGATGGTTGCTGATACATGGGCCTCTGTACGCCTATGTAGATATTCCATTTTAAAAAATGTGCCTTTTCCAGCTACAATAGTCATTTAAAAATTAACAATGTCTACACTGTAATCTGATAAATTTTCTGTTATTTTAATGGACAAAATATGTTTTTTTTTTTTTTAAACAAGGACATCAAAACTTTTGAATGGTAGTATGTGTGTGTATGTATATATATACTTTTCTTTCTTTCTTTTCTTTTTACCTGTATTTAATTAGGCAAGTCAGTTAAGAACCAATTCTTATTTACAATGACTGCCTGCCCCTGCCCCACTGGGCCAATTGTGCGCCGCCCAATGGGGCTCCCAATCACGGCCAGATGAGATAAAGCCTGGATAAAATACTTTTAAGTATTTTTACTTAAGTAGTTAACACCACTTACCAATGATTTCATACACTGACTGGCTAGTGCAAATAGACGTGAAAGCTGTGATGCAAAATTAGTTCTGCTGTGGGTTAGCAGGCTCCATAATGTTACCTGCCGTGTTTGGTTGACTACCAGACAGCAATGCAGTGTTTCCTCCAGGAGTCTGGTTTTGTCCCATACCAGGAGGTATTCCCGGCCGTGGATATTGTTGAGAACTCATCTTCTGACACACTTGATAGCTATGCAAGGAAGAGAGCAACATTAAACCTGACAGGTATGTAGATACAAGTTTACACAGATGAATGTTGCCAACATCTAAGCAGGTATCTTCTCCAAACCGTATAACCGGGCGATCATCAACTTGATTTAGACACGTGACAATTTTTTCTTGAGTGGATGGTCATGGAGCCGGAACATAATTACAAATAATATGTAAACTGTAAATTGGCTGCAAGACACCCAAACAAATATTTGAATTTATGTGAAACATCTCAGCACAGTTGAAAGAAAAATGCCACATTGAAATCACAA
Organism: Oncorhynchus gorbuscha; assembly: GCF_021184085.1. Taxonomy (NCBI): domain Eukaryota; kingdom Metazoa; phylum Chordata; class Actinopteri; order Salmoniformes; family Salmonidae; genus Oncorhynchus; species Oncorhynchus gorbuscha. The sequence continues at coordinate 13,225,162 of NC_060194.1, read as the reverse complement.
GAGGGCGGTTTACAGAGAAGGGTGGGATGAACTAAGAGTAGCTGAGGAGTGGATTTAAAAGATCATGTTCTATAATAGTTATGACCAATGTTCCCTCATTTTTTGGGGGGCACCACAGAGCACAAACTTGGACATTGCTAAAATTTGGTAAAACCTCTGGCGCACGTTTACTGTGAACACAGAGGCTGTACCTGCTTTAAGTTACAGTTTTAACAGTGGTCAAGTAGGCTATTTGATCATAACTTAGGCCTACCAGAGTGGCCTATCATCAAAAACAATGGAGAAGATGCCTTGCTGACGACAACAGTGGTAGACTTGATCACCGATAACGATGAGACAGCCCATATGGAGGTGGTCAGAGACCTGGCGGTGTGTGCCGGGACAACAACGTAAGCAAAACAAAAGGAGATGACCGTGGACCACAGGAAAAGGAAGGCCGAACACTCCCCCATTCACATCGATAGGACTATAATGGAGCGTGTCTAGAGTTTCAAGTTCCTTGGTGTCCACATCACCAACAAACTATCATGGTCCAAACACACCAAGAAAGTTGTACAGAAGGCACGACAACATCTATTCCCCCTCAAGAGACTGAAAAGATTTGGCATGGGTCCCCAGATGCTCAAAAAGTTCTACAGTTGCACCATTGAGAGCATCCTGACCGGTTGCACTAGAGGGTAATGCGTACGGCCAAGTACATCACCAGGGCCAAGCTTCCTGCCATCCAGGACCTATGTACTAGGCAGTGTCAGAGGAAGGCCCAAAAAAATCTCAAAGATTCCAGTCACCCAAGTCATAGACTGCCGTGTGGTAGCAGAGAGAACAAGCGGTACCAGAGCGCCGAGTCTAGGTCCAAAAGGCTCCTTAATAGCTTCTACCCACAAGCCACAAGACTGCTGAACCCTTAATTAAATGGCTACACGGACTATTTGCATTGACACCCCCGCTTTGTACACTGCTGCTACTCGCTGTTTATTATCTTCACCCCTACCAACATGTAGAAATTACCTTGACTAACCTGTTTAAAATAATATATATATATATATATATATATATATCACCTTTATTTAACCAGGTAGGCTAGTTGAGAACAAGTTCTCATTTCGAACTACGACATGGCCAAGAAAGCAAAGCAGTGCGACACAAACAACAACACAGAGTTACACATGGAATAAACAAGCGTATAGTCAATAACACAATAGAAAAAAAGAAAGTCTATATACAGTGTGTGCAAATGGTGTGAGGTGGTAAGGCAATAAATAGGCCATAGCAGCGAAGTAATTAAATTTAGCAAATTAACACTGGAGTGATAAATGAGCAGATGATGACGTGCAAGTAGAAATACTGGTGTGCAAAAGAGCAGAAAATTAAATAAAAACAATATGGGGATGAGGTAGGTAGATTGGATGTGCTATGTACAGCTGCAGCGATCGATTAGCTGCTCACATAGCTGATGTTTAAAGTTAGTGAGGGAAATATAAGTCCCCCCCCCCCACAAAAAAATATATATACATGTTATTTCATAGTTTTGATGTAGAAAATAGTTGAAAAAAAAGAATGAATCCTTTTACATTTACATTTAAGTCATTTAGCAGACGCTCTTATCCAGAGCGACTTACATAAGTAGGCGTGTCCAAACTTTTGACTGGTACTATTTTCTACATCAAAACTAGGAAATAACACATATGGAATCATGTAGTAGCCAAAAAAAGTGTTACACAAATCCAAATCTATTTTATATTCTTCAAAGTTGCCACCCTTTGCCTTGACAGCTTTGTACACTCGTGGCATTCTCTCAACCAGCTTCACCTGAAATGTTTTTCCAACAGTCTTGAAGGAGTTCCCACATATGCTGAGCACTTGTTGGCTGCTTTTCCTTCACTCTGCGGTCCAACTCATCTCAATTGGGTTGAGGTTGGGTGATTGTGGAGGCCTGATGCACCACTCCATCACTATCCTTTGTCAAATAGCCCTTACACAGCCTGGAGATGTGTTTTGGGTCACTGTCCTGTCCCACTAAGCGCAAAGCAGTAGTGGTTTCTTTGTAGCAATTTGACCACGAAGGCCTGATTCACACACCCTCCTCTGAACAGTTGATGTTGAGATGTGTCTGTTACTTGAATTCTGTGAAGCATTTTTTGGGGGCTGCAATCTGAGGCGCAGCGCAGTTAACTCTAATGAACTTATCCTCTACAGCAAAGGTAACTCTGGGTCCTCCCTTCCTGTGGAGGTCCTCATGAGAGCCAGTTTCATCATAGCGCTGATGGTTTTTGTGACTACACTTGAAGAAACTTTCAAAGTTCTTGAAATTTTCCAGATTTACTGACCTTCATGTCTTAATGTAATGATTGACTGTCGTTTCTCTTTGCTTATTTGAGCTGTTCTTGCGATAATATGCACTTGGTCTTTTACCAAATACCTTCTGTATACCACCTCTACCTTGTCACAACACTTTTTGTGTGTGTTGTGATTGCCTCAAACACATTAAGAAGGAAAGAAATTCAACAAATTAACTTTTAACAAAGCACACCTGTTAATTGCAATGCATTCCAGGTGACTACCTGATGAAGTTGGTTGAGAGAATGGGAAGAGTGTGCAAAGCTGTCATCAAGGCAACGGATGGCTACTTTGAAGAGTGTAAAATATATTTTAATTTGTTTTACACTTTGTTTACCACATGATTCCATATGTGTTATATCATAGTTTTGATGTCTTCACTATTACTCTACAATGTAGAAAATAGTTCAAATAAAGAAAAACCCTTGAATGAGTAGGTGTGTCCAAACTTTTGACTGGTACTGTACATATAACCTCAACAAACCTGTGCCCCCGTAGATTAACTCTGTACATAGCGTCTGCTAAATGACTTAAATGTAATGTAATAGCCTCTTTACTGTTATTTTATTGTTGCCCTTTCATTATTGTTATTTTTTACTTGAGTTTAGTTTTGTGAATACTTTCTTAACACTTATTTTTCTCAAAACTGCATTGTTGGTTAAGGGCTTGTAAGTCAGCATTTCACTGTAAGGTCTGCATCTGTTGTATTCAGCGCATTTGACAAATAACATTTGATTCGACTTTTGTACTATCCAGATGTAATGTATATCAAATTACTTTATTCTTGCTATGTAACTACTAGAGTAAAAAAAATGCCATGTATGTAAAACTTGTGTAAAAATATAGGTAAGCTGTAAAAAATAAAGTAGATTTATGTCCTCCGAAAGGGTATGGGGGGTACAATTATTATTTTTTAAATATATAAAACATATTTGACTAAAACATAACATCAAAACGTATTTTTGCATACTCTCACGAACCTCTCTCCATTATGCGTGGGAATACAGATTTCCAAAATGTTAATCACTTGGAGCCGATTTGCTGGTGTGTATACAGTCTTATGTCCAACAATATATAAATAAAAACGACATTTGTTTTATTCAGAAAACTTGGTGGGGTCAAATGAAATGTATTCGCTCGCCGAATTTTGAACAATGTCGTACATGACATTGTCAATAATTTTTCTGCAAGTTGTAACCATTGTTAGCCACAAACAGCTGCTAACTTGAGTCGGGCCAAGGCTTGGCCATATACACTCTGCAGTGGACTGGATCCGAGCCAAGGATAACACTGTCTACTCCCGAGTCCTTGACATTAGCTTGCTACAACTTCAATGCAGTAGCAATAACTAGCAAGCGACTGTAGCTGACATTATATCTAGCTAGCTAACTAAGTTAGTCGGCTGGTCAGAGACTTGCTTGTTACTAGTTAACTGGTTGGTTAACGTTACTTCGATGTAACCTGTTTCTACCTAACCAAGTTGAAGACAGATGAACTAAAATCTCCGGTTTAGCTGCTTTATATCAAGGAAACAAAACCGGTGTGCGGGTACTTGACCGAAGTCGTAGTTAGCTATAGTTACCCTGCCAGTTTATTTTACTCCTGCTACGTTAGGTTAGTACATAGCTGCTCGTTAGTAATATAGCTAGCTAGCTATTAATTGAAATCGCGCCCCCACTAACTAAGGTTAGTTAGCTAACTGCTGCATTATTTATGTCAATGAACCGACGATAATCAAACATTTATATTAGTTAGATTAATCTGGAATGATTATCGGTAGTTACTAACAAACAGTACGATTATATTGAAATTGCAACAAGAACATACCTTGCTTGTGTGATCAGGAATCCCCATCCGTCTTTCTACTACGCGCGTGTCACACAAGCGGCACTATTTCAAAACTTCCGGTTTTCAGAGTTTGTTTTGCCACATTGTAAAAATAAAAGCCATATGAAAAATAATAATGAGGTTGCTGTAGCATTTTTGTTGTTGTTATTGTTCACAATTAATAATACTTTACAATATCATCTTAATTATTATGTAGTATTTTCGAAAGAGTGCTTACTAAATTTAAAACAATTAAATCAGGGCTTTTAATTCGAAGGGTTGCCTTGGCTTCCGATTTTCTCCTGCTGTTAAATGTCGCTAACGTACTGAGTTAGAAATGAAAACAAGTGAAAATGCAATCTTGACACATATAGCATGATTTAGTGCAGATAAAGGACATGCTTTTTGTTCAATGTTTAGTCCTTAAACAGTTTATGCATAGAATACTTGCAATGCATATGTCTGATGAAATGAAATTGTGCACCATATATCATGTTGCTAGCACGCTAGCCAGCTACCTACCCTACCCCAGCATGCATCTCGTTACTCCCTTGGTCGGCAGATGGAAACATGGCGTCGATAAGTAAATACTTGACAGCTAAGAACTCCTCTATAGCAGGTGCCACAATCGTTGCCTTGTATCTTCTCAAGAGGAGAAGACATGCAGCCCAATTAAGTTGGTAAGTTAAGCCTTGACAACTATTTTGTAGCTAAAGTGACGACCATCATAATGCTTAACTAATGTAGCCAACATTGACTAGCAACTAGAAAGTCAGACAAGAATAAGATTTGCCACCGAGACAAGTTGCAGTCTGACGATGACATAGAATCAGAGTTTTCTGTTATTTTAACATACTGTTTTAGATACGTAGTAGTTTATGGAGTTGATGATTCTCTACTGACACCCGGTGGTGGGTGCTGTCATTGAATTGAATTGAATTCCAGCCTGCTCGCTGGTTGGTCAGATTTCCAAGGACTAACAATAATCAGAGTTTCCTTCCATGGCTTCATCTATAGACCCGTACTGTTATGACAGGCTTCATCCCTGTTTTCTGTTTAGGGGGAAAAGATCATCAGAGCTACAGTTGAGCAAATATGTAAGTGCATGTAAACAATCAGTGTAACCAATACTCTTACCGCACTCAATGTTTAAATTGCTCTTACATAGGGTTGCAAAGGGTCGGAAACTTTCCAGGAAATTTCAGGAAGTTTTCAGTCGGAAGTTAAGCCTGGGAATTTGGGGAATTTTTCTTACATTCATCAAAAAAGTTAGCATATAAACAGTGAACTTTTTTTGTGGGATACATATAAGGCAATTATAGGTCTTGTGGCAAATTTTGGTTAAGCTATCCCTAATTCAATTCTTCCATCACACGTACAGCTGATTCTCAAGATCTCGTACACTAATGAGATGCTATTGAGCCCACACTACAACACTGTCTGAGCCAAGGACTACATGCTCTCTGTTAAGTTTTGATTACAATACTGGTTGGGGTGAATATATTTTATGACATGGATGAATCATTTCTAACTTTTAATTTCTGCTAGTTAGATTTTGCTACCATGTGGGTTTTAGCTTGCTTGAGCCTGTTAACTGAGGAGTGTTAATTCACCTATTTCCATACATGTTTAATTTAAAAACATTTATCTGACAAAGGAGTTGTTTACTCTAACTGCTCAACTATTTATATGTACATGGAATTGTATTATTATTATTATTTTTTACAAAACCTTTTTATAATCTTTACAGGAAAATGCCATGGGCACTATCTGATGTGTGGAGACATTTCACTGCATCTAATGTAGAAGGAAAAGCTGTGTACATTTGCAAATACTGTGTCAAATCATATGTGAAGAATGCAACAAAGATGCAGAATCATCTGGCCAAGTGCCTAGATTTTCCTCAGTGCTCTCAACAAACAATCTCTGAGTGAAGTCCCTCTACTTCTATTCGAGGTGACAAGGATGAATCGGACACCTTATCGATAGCAACAGCTCATGGTCCTCCTGGAAGCAAGAGTTTTTTTTTTTACTCATTGGAGGAACGTAGTCAGAGATGCTGATGAATGTCATGCTCAAGCTGTGTATGCAACTGGTTCACCTCTGATGCTCACAGGCAATGTGTATTGGAAGAGATTTCTGAATGTTATTCGCCCAGTATACACCACTCCAACCAGACATGCTTTATCTACTCATTTGCTGGATGCAGAGTTCAACAGATTTCAAGTGAAGGTCAAGCAAATCATAGAGAAAGCAGACTGTATTGCAATCATCTCTGATGGGTGGTCGAATGTTTGTGGGCAAGGTATAGTTAACTACATCATTTCCACCCCTCAACCTGTATTCTACAAGAGCGCAGACACAAGGGACAACAGACACACTGTTCTCTACATTGTAGATGACCTGAAGGCAGTCATCAATGACCTTGGACCACAGAAGCTATTTGCACTGGTGACAGACAATGCTGCAAACATGAAGGCTGCTTAGTCTAAAGTGGAGGAGTCCTACCCTCACACCACACCCATTGGCTGTGCTGCTCATACAGTGAATCTGCTCATCAAGGACATCATGGCACTGAAAACAATGGATACACTCTACAAGAGAGCCAAGGAAATTGTTAGGTATGGGAAGGGTCATCAAGTTATAGCAGCAATCTACCTCACCAAGCAAAGTGAGAGGAATAAGAGCACCACATTGAAGCTATCCAGTAACACCCGTCGGGGTGGTGTTGTCATCATGTTTGACAGTCTCTTGGAAGGGAAGGAGTCTCTCCAAGAAATGGCCATATCAGTCTGCTGATATGGACAGCCCCATCAAGAGGATCCTCCTGGATGATGTATTTTGGAAGGGAGAGGTAAGCAGCCTGAACTCCTGAAACCTATAACAGTAGCCATTGCACGGATTGAGGGAGACAATGCCATCCTGTCTGATGTTCAGACTCTGCTTGCAGATGTAAGAGAAGAAATCCATACTGCCCTGCCCACTTCACTGTTGCTCCAAGCAGAGGAAACTGCTGTTCTGAAATACGTAAAAAAGCGTGAAGACTTCTGCCTGAACATGTCGAACACACACATACTTGGACCCCAAGTATGCTGGCAAGAGCATCCTGTCTGGTGCAGAGATCAACAAGGCCTATGGTGTCATCACTACCGTGTCTCGCCACCTTGACCTGGATGAGGGCAAGGTTCTTGGCAGTCTGGTGAAGTACACTTCCAAGTAAGGGCTTTGGGATGGAGATGAAATATGGCAGTTGTGCCAACATCTCATCAGCCACCTGGTGGAAGGGACTTTGTGGATCTGAGGCTCTTTCCCCTGTTGCCTCCATCATCCTCCAAATCCCACCAACATCAGCCGGCTCAGAGCGCAACTGGTCCTTGTTTGGGAACACACACACCAAAGCACGCAACAGGCTGACCGATACAAGGGTTGAAAAATTGGTGGACTTCCGGGCAAATTTGAGGCTTTTTGAGCCTGACAACGAGCCATCCTCAACATGGTTGGAAAGTGACTGTGAAGATGAGGGCACAGAGTCTGATGTTCAAGAAGTGGACATTGAGGAGGTCCAGGGAGAAAACATGGAAGCCTGAGCAGAAGACAACAAAAGCTTGCTAGTCTATCATTTTACAGATGTATGTTAAAAATGTTTTTGGGAGATGCAATGGATCTTTGGGATCATTCAATATTCTCTTTCTTTTGTTGTTCATTGAAATCATCCCATGTGAATAGTCTACTCATTTAATTAAAGTTATATTTGTAACTAAATAGTTTACAAAAATTATATTGGAAGGATTTATTAATTTGCAATTATGTCTACTTATGATAAGGTAAAAGGTTTCTGTCTCCATATGATATGGTAAATATATCCAATGCAAAAAAACATCTACATTTTAAATGATACCAATTTGCATATATTCCTGTTAATTCCCATGGAAAGTTTCCACCTCTGAATATTCCCCAAAATGTGCAACCCTACTCTCACCACACCAATGGCCAAAATCTTAGCAATCATGTCAATATCCACAGACTTTAGCCCCTGATTTAACAAGCAGGACTGAGTTGGTGAGATTTTACATTTTGATTTATTTATCTGATTTCCTCGGTAAATGTTTTGGTGTGATGTGTGGCAGGAGGCCAAGCAGGAAAAGACAGTGGTGGACAAGGTGTTCTTTGCACGTGTCCTGAAGATAGTGAAGATCATGATTCCTGGAGTGTTCTGCAAAGAGGTAGGAGCTTTTTGACAAACGTGTTACTTTGAATGCGCTTTAACACTTTCATCTTGATTCAAATCATTTCTCAATTACTGTATGGACATGTATTGTGTAACATCTCAACACATCTCCCACTCTCTTGTGTTTGCCTATTTCTGGTCATCTATCTGCCTGTAGTCAGGATACTGTCTCCTCATCGCTGCTATGCTGGTGGCCAGAACCTACTGTGATGTGTGGATGATCCAGAATGGGACCATGATCGAGAGGTAGGACTGCATAGAAAACCCTATTGCACACCAACACTTAAGTTCACACCAGCGGCACTTTCTGAAGCAACTTCAACGTTAAGTACTTGTTTAGCATTATTTGTCTTATTCGACATCTCGTAATCATCCTCTCTATTCCTCCACAGTGGAATCATTAGCAGAGATGTCAATCTCTTTAAGAAGCACTTTTATTACTATATTGCTGCCATACCAGGGGTAAACTAGTGTCCATGCTACATTTGCATGAACAACTTTGGCCGATCACTAAACCCCTACATAACACTGTGCTGCTTGTGGTGCCTGGTAGCAGAATATGATTAAGTGCTTATGAATTCACTTGTGTATTGTTGTTGCACTTTAATTGCATTTGTGGACATCACTGGTCTTAAAGTGTTGCGTGCTTGCACATATTAGAAATATTTTTATACGTTCTAGTCTTTTACCGTAATCCTGGTACAGTAGGTTATTTTCTAGAGCAGGTTTAATTTTGTGGTTGGGGGTGGTCAAGATGAATAAAGAAATTATAGCCTCGCAGCCCTACAGGACCAAACTGGCCCAAGTTATGAATTAAATTATTCTTAGTTTCTTTTGTGTCCATTTCATTTTGCAAACCCCATCCTGCTGTGTTGACCTCTCACCAGTGGCTTTTTCCACTGTTCAGTAATTTATCAGGATACTGGTGATAGCCTTTCACAAGATCCAGTATCTCACTCTCGCCCCAACTAGTTGGGTCAGTTTAAGGGGCTGACCTTCCACAGAACAAACACATCTGGTTTTAAATGTAGAAAGTATTACTCTACTTTTGCCCTGTGTGTGTGTGTTCACTCTGCATGTTGGTTTGCAGTGCAATCATTGGTCGATCAACAAAAGATTTCAAGAGGTTCTTGTTCAACTTTATAAAAGTCATGCCATTTGTAAGTGCAACTTTCATACAATTTTTCGAGCTTATTTGTTTTCTTAATTGTCTTTTACCAACCGTGGATATTTAAATTAAATATATAACTTTATATAACATTATAATTTGTAATTCTACACATGACACTCTCTACAGTATATTTGATCATGTACAGTTGAAGTTGGAAGTTTACATACACTTAGGTTGAAGTCATTAAAACTCATTTTTCAACCACTACAAATTTCTTGTTAACAAACTATAGTTTTGCCAAGTCGGTTAGGACTTCTACTTTGTACATAACACAAGTAATTTTTCCAACAATTGTTTACAGACAGATTATTTCACTTATAATTCACTGTATTCCAGTGGGTCAGAAGTTTACATACAAGTTGACTGCCTTTAAACAACATGGAAAATTACAGAAAATTATGTCATGGCTTTAAAGCTTCTGATAGGCCAATTGACATAATTTGAGTCAACTGGAGGTGTACCTGTGGATATATTTCAAGGCCTACCTTCAAATTCAGTGCCTCTTTTCTTGACATCATGGAAAAATCAAAACAAATCAGTCAAGAATTGTAGACCCCCACAAGTCTGGTTGTAGACCCCCACAAGTCTGCAATTTCTAAATGCCTGAAGGTACCACGTTCATCTGTACAAACAATAGTACCCAAGTAAATGCAAGTAAACACCATGGGACCATGCAGCCATCATACTGCTCAGGAAGGAGACTCATTCTGTCTCCTAGAGATGAACGTACTTTGGTGCAACAGCAAAAGACCTTGTGAAGATGCTGGAGGAAATGGGTACAAAAATATCTATATCCACAGTAAAACTGTATCGACATAACCTGAAAGGCCACTCAGCAAGGAAGAAGTCATTGCTCCAAAACTGCCATAAAGCCAGACTACTGTTTGCCACTGCACATGGACAAATAGGGAAAAAGGGACAAATATCGTACTTTTTGGAGAAATGTCCTCTGGTCTGATGAAACAAAAATGGAACTGTTTGGTCATAATGACCATCGTTATGTTTAGAGGAAAAAGGGGGAGGCTTGCAAGCTGAAGAACACCATCCCAACCGTGAAGCATGGGGGTGGCAGCATCATGTCGTGGGGGTGCTTTGCTGCAGGAGGGACTGGTGCACTTCACAAAATAGATGGTATTCTGTGGATATATTAAAGCAACATCTCAAGACATCAGTCAGGCAGGAACTTAAAGCTTAAATGGGTCATCCAAATGGACAATGACCCCAAGCATACTTCCAAAGTTGTGGAAAAATTGCTTAAGGACAACAAAGTCAAGGTATTGGCCATCAGTGGCCATCACAAGGCCGTGACCTCAATCCTATAGAAAATCTGTGGGCAGAACTGAAAGAGTGTGCGAGGAAGGAGGCCTACAAACCTGACTCATTACACCAGCTCTGTCAGGAGGAATGGGTCAAAATTCACCCAACTTATTGTGGGAAGCTTGTGGAAGGCTACCTGACACGGTTGACCCAAGTTAAACAATTTAAAGGCAGTGCTTACCAAATACTAATGAGTGTATGTAAACTTTTGACCCACTGGGAGGGAACATGATGAAAGAAATAAAAGCTGAAATAAATCACTCTCCTAGTATTCTGACATTTCACATTCTTAAAATAAAGTGGTGATCCTAACTGATGTAAACAGGGAATTTTTACTGGGATTAAATGTCAGGATTTGGGAAAAACTGAGTTTAAATGTATTTGGCTAAGGTGTATGTAAACTTCCGACTTCAACTGTACTTATGATCCTACTGTAAAACAGGTAACCTCATGATTTGGGAATAGTGGTTTAGGTAGGGGTTAATATTGTGCCTATTAGGGAGAGAGTTTGTTGAGTTTTAGTCTGTACTAAAACAAAGATCCTGCCTGATTACTAACAGACTGGTGATCCCCGGCCTATAAGCCTTTGAGTTTTTATCAGGATTCTTCTGATTTATTTACTCCGTGCATAAATGCCATTGGTTTGGTATACTCCCACTATAAAATGTCATGCACTTCTTTTTAAATGAGACCACCATCATGGCCCGTTTCCCTGTTTTCAGATCTCGCTAGTCAACAACTTCCTGAAGCTGGGCCTGAATGAACTGAAGCTCTGCTGCCGTGTTCGACTCACCAAGCACCTCTATGACGAGTACCTGCAGTAAGTCCTTCTGATACCTGCTTCTTGGAGAGACAATTTGTGTCTTTAAACAGACTGAACATATGTCTGTCTGCCATTAGCTGGTGTCTTGTGACAGACGCTAAGATTTTAAACGTCACCCAAATCGTATAGCAGGAGATTTGGTTCTGGATGATGATTAGCCTTTAGCAATAGAGTTATATTGGAAGGATTTAGCCTTGATTCTCTACATGTTTCCTAGCCCCAAATCCAATAGTTACTTACTGATGTGAGGAACAATGACTTCAGAAGCTCAAAGTAATAGAAAATACATAACACACTTGCCAAATTCGGGTTTCATGTTTTCACCACACCATCCTCCCATCCCCAATCTCCTCTCCAGAGGTTACACATACTATAAGATTGGTAACCTGGACAACCGCATCGGTAACCCTGACCAGCTGCTGACCCAGGACGTGGAGAGGTTCTGTAACAGTGTGGTGGACCTCTACTCCAACGTCAGCAAGGTAACCTGCACTTTAATAGCCTGGTTATACCAGACTGAATGCTTCAGACTTATGAAACTAGTGCACCATTCGGTCGGCTCAACCAGGCTACAAAAAAAAAAATCCTCTGAGGCAACAAATGCTGCTCAAAGCCTGACACAATCTACTGCTATTGACCATACACTGCGCCTGTGATGAGTAGACTTGTTTTTTTTCCCCCACCTTCAGCCTTTATTGGACATTGGTCTGTACATCTTCAAGTTGACCTCAGCCATTGGTGCACAGGTGAGTCTTGATCTGTCTAATGTAGTGTTAGGTTCTAAATAAAGAGTACAAACTCAGATGATTATTAAAGCTGAAACCAAGTTTATTCGCCCAAAGAGTCAGACAGCTGAACAGACAAAGACATCTTCACACAAGCACTAGTACAGTATTTAAACCTTCCTCCGATGCTGAGTCTCCTCCTTACACCTCTGAACAGCCAATACACCTCTGTTGCTAAACAGAACTTTAGTGATCTGTTCTTCCTCTCTTCATCTGACCTGACCTCGGACCCAAATTCCTCTCTCCTCCCCATAGGATCCCTGATGTCTAACAATAACATATTCTGACAGAATGTAAACGTTCTACATTCCCCTCGCTCCCACAGTGATTAGGATTTTTCATATATTCAAGTTTAGAAGTCATAACCCATCATTAGCCTTCTATGCCTACATCTAGTTTCAATTGAAACCTTGAAAATGATCATCCCCAATGCATCCGCACAGTAGAATAGAGTTTCTAACGCTTCTACTCTACATACATCTATCCCCCACAGGGTCCTGCCTGTATGATAGGATACCTGATGTTCTCTGGGCTCATCCTGACACGTCTGCGGAGGCCCATCGGGAAGATGACGGTCATGGAGCAGAGGTACGAGGGAGAGTACCGATTCGTCAACTCTCGCCTTATCACCAACAGGTCAGTCAGACGCACGCCTCTCCTTTCCACTGTTCCTCCTCTCTTCTGCTTTTTTTGGACAAATCATCGTTCATGTTCTTTTTCCACTGTGAAAATAAAAGGTTGAATGTTGTGTTTCCCACAGTGAAGAGATTGCCTTCTACAATGGAAACCTGAGGGAGAAGCAGACCATTCACTCTACCTTCCAGAAACTGGTGAGAGGGTTTGGGACATTCAATGTATCAGTGGCGGTAGTTGACTTACTATGGTGTCAGACAAGACCTATACTGCGGTGGATATACAATGTCTTACGTTACATTCTGCCCCTTTTACCCCTAGGTGGACCATTTACACAACTTCATTGTCTTCCGCTTTTCAACGGGTTTTGTGGACAGCATCATTGCTAAGTGTGAGAATACTTGTCTTGTCATTGATTGGAAGTTTGTAGTATTATCATTTGCGGTATTTCTATCATCTCCACTGATGTGGTTTAGTAGTAGCAGAGATAAATACTTGTTTTCCCCACCTCTGTAGATATTGCCACTGTTGTCGGGTACCTGGTGGTGAGCAGGCCGTTCCTGAACCACACCCACCCACGCCACCTACACAGCACCCACGCTGAGCTGCTCGAGGTGAGGAGAGACAAAGGGAGTGTGTGTGTGTGTGTGTTCTGTATGGTTCAGAGCCTAACATCTCTCTCTGTTTCTCATTCAGGACTATTACCAGAGTGGGCGTATGTTGTTGAGCATGTCTCAGGCCCTGGGCAGGATCGTCCTGGCTGGCAGGGAGATGAGCAGACTCTCAGGGTCAGTCATACACAATGCTCTTATCAAACAACTGGTTTGGCGGTTCACTGGTAGCCTGAATGCCAATCTGTTTGCACTACCATGCTGACTCCCTGTCAGTTATTGCGATAGAGTTCCAATATTTACATAATCCTTGCAATTGGAGGGTCGTTGTGGGGGTTATCGAATCAGGATCCTATCCTCTGTTCTCCTCGACCTCATTAATGATAGAAGGCTTGTTCATATTTGAAGATTGGTGTGAGGCCAGACTGTTTGGCTTGACAATGACAGCGTTTGAGTAAGCAAGAGCAAGAAACCATTGAACCAATTGGTGTGTATTCAATGGTTAATTGGTTCGTTGGATCAATAGTTAGCTGGTTCATTGGTTCTAGGGTTCAGTAAGTCCATGGTTTACTTGTTCAGAGTTTATGGTTCACCAGTCTCTCTCCACTTGTTCTTCTCTCCCTCTGTCTTCTGTGGCCTCCTGAATGACTCCTGCTGTCCCCTCCTCACTGATTCCTGCTGTTCCCTCCTCACTGACTCCTGCTGTCCCCTCCTCACTGACTCCTGCTGTCCCCTCCTCACTGACTCATGCTGTCCTCCTACAGGTTCACCGCTCGTATCACCGAGATCATGAAGGTCCTGAAAGAGCTGAACTCTGGGAAATACGAGAGGACCATGGTCTCTCAGCAGGGAGGCAGAGGTGACCACTACATGTTCCCTGATAATGTATTGAGGATTGATATTGTTGTTGGATAGTAGTGTCATGCAGGAAAATTAAAACATATTACTAGTTGAAGTTGCTTTTGGGATTTTCTTTTGTCATACATTTTCAGATAGTGAATCGCTAGATAGAATCACCCTGGTCCCAGGAAGTGGTGAAATCATCAACAAAGACAAGATCATCAAGTAGGTGTCTAACAGATACATGTATTATAGCAGTACAATAAACAAGATGAAAAGGTTCATAAAGTAGGCATCACCAGGTTTGACATTTATTTTCCTTGTGTCTCAGGTTTGAGCATACACCTCTTGCAACGCCTAATGGGGACATTCTTATCAAAGACCTCAGCTTTGAGGTGAGTATCTCAAAGGATCAACTCCGTACTGAACCATTTGATACAATTCATGAAATCTAAAGACCTATGATGATGGTTGTGGGACTGTTTCATCTGTAAGTGCAGACAGATGAACTGTGCCTTCCCTTCATCTGCTAACCTAAGGTGACGTCAGGGACAAACGTCTTGGTATGTGGCCCCAACGGCTGTGGGAAGAGCTCACTCTTCAGAGTCCTGGGAGAGGTATGAGAGATCAACAATTTGACGAAAAGGCCTGTTATGTGTTAAAGTTTTCCACTCATGGGTATTAATGGATGTCTGTCTCTTAGCTCTGGCCTCTGTTTGGTGGCCGTCTCACCAAACCTGAGAGAGGGAAGCTCTTCTACGTTCCCCAGAGGCCATACATGACCCTAGGCTCTCTGAGAGATCAGGTGATCTACCCAGATACAGTGGAGGACCAGAGGAGGAAGGGGACCTCTGATAAGGTAGTCTAACTAGCCAATCACATCTTTACTAGGCCATATCCAATCACAGCAGCCCTTTACTGGACCATATATCCAATCACATCTGCTCTTCACTGTATCAAGATATTGTAAGGCCCCTCAAATAGAACAGTCATACATACCCTCTGTCAGTAGGGTGTGGTATGTCAGAGCACGCGCACACACACACACACACACAGAGACACTCGTTGAGCAAACCGCACGCATAGCTTGTGTGTGAGTGTGTATGTGTTTCTGCATGTCTCTGTGACATGGTGTTTGTGTGTTGTGCTGGGGAACAGGTGCTGAAGGATTACCTGGACAACGTCCAGCTAGGTCACATCCTGGAGCGGGAGGGAGGCTGGAACACAGTCCAGGACTGGATGGACGTCCTCAGTGGAGGAGAGAAACAGAGGATGGCTGTAAGTCCAAAGAAAATAATAGTGAAGATGTCGGTCATTTATATTTTGTCTCTTCAAAGCGTTTGTCTTGTGATGACTTTTTACAAGCACATTGGATTATAGAACGTGTGAAGGGAGCTTTTCATTGATCTGTCTCGCTGTCTATCTCTCTCTCTCTCTGTGTGGTATCTAGATGGCCCGTCTGTTCTACCATAAGCCCCAGTTTGCCATCCTGGATGAGTGCACCAGTGCTGTGAGTGTCGATGTGGAGGACTTCATCTACAGCCACTGTAGGATGGTAAAGATGCAAAACAGACTATTATTCAGATGATAAATGATTAGGTCATTTGTCAATATATTGATGATTATTAAAAATATGTATTATTTAAGTAGATATTGTGAGCGGACCGAGTACTTTGAGGTTGCTCTAAAGCGGAAAGGTGGAATAAACGAGTCGGGGAGCAGGTTTTCTTACATTGAACAATGTTCTCTATTGAGGTATTTCTTCTCAAACAATCAAGGATGATCTCACAAGGAAAACACAAATCTTCTTTACAGGAACAAGGAACACAAGGTGAG
The DNA here is from genome assembly GCF_021184085.1 of Oncorhynchus gorbuscha. Lineage (NCBI taxonomy): Eukaryota > Metazoa > Chordata > Actinopteri > Salmoniformes > Salmonidae > Oncorhynchus > Oncorhynchus gorbuscha. The sequence goes on along the minus strand of NC_060194.1, from coordinate 13,208,754 downwards.
TAACTTTTAACTATAACATAAATTACGGGTGTGTCACCGCCTTAACTATCCGTTCGTGGAGAACTCCCTTCAGGTGGTGGTGCGGATCCGTGGTTGCCATTCCCAAGAGGTAGTTTGTCCTCTTCTCCCATCCGTCCAGTAAGTCTTCTCCTTTGGAGAAGCAATCACTCTTTTTTTCCTCCAGTCTCCCCCACTGCTGGTTCCCTCCCTGTCTTGTAGGGGGAAGAGAATAGGTCATTAGTACTGTCAGCTGTGCTTAATTGCCTCTGATCACCTTAACTCATATGCCAGGCTGGGCTACTATCTGTGGGACCAGCCTGCCCCCTGGTGGTCCTTCCACATACCTCCCCTCTCAGGAACGGACCGGAGGGTCGGGTGCCAGAAGCGCAGTCTTCGTCGCTTCGGGACAGGGCGTCTGCATTCCCATTCCTCGATCCGGCACTGTGGATGGCATGGAAAGAGATGGTTTCTTGCATTACAAACATTACAAACAATCTGGCTATTCTGTTGTTTCTCTTACCGGTCATCCACATGAGGGGAACATGGTCAGTAACGAGGGCGAACCTACTCCCGAGTAGGTAGTACCGGAGATATGAGGGCCCACTTAATGCTAGGGCCTCTTTCTCTACGGTAGCATATTTCCGTTGCTGATCACTGAGCCTTCTACTTATGAAGAGAATAGGCCTCCCTGCTTCGCCTTTACCCTGAGCTAGGACAGCCCTGAGCCCCGTATCTGAGGTGTCTACCTGCACAGTAAACTCTTGGGAGAAGTCAGGAGCCTGCAGGACGGGATCAGAGCACAAGCTATCTTTTAGCAACTGGAAGGCGTCTGCCGTCTCTTCCTTCCATGCTACGCAGTTTGCCAGGTTTGTGAGGGGGGTGGCAATGGTTGCATATCCAGGGATGAAACAGCGATAATATCCTGTTATCCCCAAGAAGGCTTGGACATTCCGCTTCGTATGGGGCCGAAGCCAGTCCCGAATTGCCCTGGTCTTTTCTGCTTATGGGCGTATTTTTCCGTTCCCCATGGTGTATACCAGGTATTCCACTTCGGACAGACCCAGGCAGCATTTTTTGGGATTGGCTGTCAGCCCTGTAGCCTCCAGGCTCACGAGCACCGCCCCCAAATCGCAGGAGGTGGCTATCCCAGTCCTCGTTGTGTACGACCACATCGTTTATGTACGCCGCTGTGTACTCTTTATGGGACCGTAGAATGGCATCCATGAGGCGTTGGAAAGTTGCCGCAGCACCATGCAGTTCAAAGGGCATCCTCACATTCTGAAAAATCCCCTCTGGTGTGGCGAAAGCAGTCTTTGGGCGGTCCTCCGGCGCCTTGGAGCGACGCACCCGATACGCGTCGAATGTAGAGATGGCGTTCAAGCCCCTAAGTCATTGCAGAGCCTCATACTACCGTCAGGTTGGGGACCAGGACTATGGGACTGGACCACTCACTCGTAGATGGCTCGATCATCCTCCGCATCACCCTTACCTCGTTTACTAGCGTTTACTCTGCATGTCTCAGGAATCTGATATGCACCTTCTTGCCAGGTTCGGTGTGGATATGGTGAAACAGGACATCTGCTTGCCCTGGGAAAGGAGAGAATAGCAGGCAGGAGAGTTTGGCCAAGGCACACCTGTATCGGGGCCTCCTTTTTCCTTGTCCTCCACTGCCATCAAAGCCACACACTCTCTTATATGGTACTTCTTCAGCAGGTTGATATGAAAGTTGGACCTTCTTCCTCCTGTCAGGTTGCTTGATGCGGTAATTGACCGGTGAGACCCTTTCCGTTACCTCGTAGGGCTCCCCCCACTTTGCCAGCAAGCTGTGTTCGGCAGTGGGCACGAGTACAACGACGGCAGTGGGCACATCACTTTCTCTCCCATGGTGAACTCCCTGGGTGTCGCTGACTTATCTTAGGCCCGGTCTTGAGTCTGTTGCTCCTTCTCCATATGCTCCTTTACTATGGGCCAGACTGCCAACAGGCTGTCCCGCATCAGGGTAACATGTTCTATCGTCGACCGGAATGGGCAGGGTTGGGCATACCAGGTCTCCTTGGCTAAGTCGAGGATCACTCGACATGGTCTGCCGTACAGCAATTCGAACAGGGAAAACCCTGTGGACACCTGGGGTACTTCTCGCAGGGCAAACATTAAGTGGGGCAGAAGCATCTCCCAGTTTTTCCCGTCTCTGGACACCACTCTTCTCAACGTGCTTTTAATTCGTTTTGTTCAGGCGTTCGCACAAACCGTCTGTCTGTGGGTGGAAAATGCTTGTGCGTATCTGTTGAACCTGGTATAACCGACACAGGTCCTTCATCAACCGGGACATGAACGGGGTTCCTTGGTCGGTTAGGATCATCTTGGGAAGGCCCACCTGGGAGAACAGCACAAACAATTTCTTGGCGTTTCCCTTTGACGACATGTTGTGAAGGGGTATGGCCTCAGGGGAACTTGGTAAAGTAATCTACGACAAACAGGATGTACTCGTGTCCTCTGATGGATTTTGGGAGGGGTCCCACGAGGTCTATAACTGTGCGTTCGAAAGGGGTTTCTATAATGGGAAGAGGAATCAAAGGATTACGCAGGTGGGGCCGTACGCTGACATTGATCACATGTCCTACAATACCTGGCCACATCTCGGGTGACAATAGAACCTCTGATTCTGTCGATCGTTTAGTCTCATGCCAGGTGTCCTACTAGGAAGTGGGAATGGGCTAGCTGTAAGACAGTATCCCTGTATGGTCTAGGCACCATTAGTAATTCCTGTTTTTCCCCCCTTCGCTGTACAACCCAATACTAGAGGTCCCGCCTGATTGAATAGTAGGGAAGAGAGGGCTCACCTGATATGTCAACATTTAATAATATAATATATGCCATTTAGCAGACTCTTTTATCCAAAGCGACTTACAGTCATGTGTGCATACATTCTACGTATGGGTGGTCCCGGGGATCGAACCCACTACCCTGGTGTTACAAGCGCCATGCTCTACCAACTGAGCTACAGAAGGACCCATCCTTCCCCTTCCTCATGGCATCCCGTAGGTCTGGGTCTCTATGCTGAGCGGTGCCGAACTGTCCCTTTCATTCTTTGGGCAGGTCGACCTCGATAGAGGGGTGTGGAGGTTGTTCCCCATCCCTGGTTGGGGGTGCCCGAGGAGAATCCCTTCCTTGTTCCCTCTGACGGGGCTTCAAATATATCCGGTAGCCTCTGGTCGCTCCTTCCTTCCTCCGTCGTGTATAACCCTTCGCAGGTGTCTTCATCAGATATTTCCCTGTTTTCGGAGGCGTGGGGTCTGTATTTCTTCCTCTGCTCCAGAGGACGAGGCTATGTATCCTTGTAGGGCTACTACCTCGGGCTTGGACTTGGTTTTTGTCTTTGCTTTCCTTCCCCCCTGCGGTGGCCCGGACCTAGGTGTGTGATAGAGAGACGTGAGTAAAGGTGAGTAACTTTTAACTATAACATAAATTACGGGTGTGTCACTGCCTTTACTTTCCGTTCGTGGAGAGCTCCCTTCAGGTGGTGGTGCAGATCCGTTGCCATTCCCAATAGTTAGTTTGTCCTCTTCTTCTCTCTTCCGTCAGGAGAAGCAATCACACTTTTATTTTTTATTTTTACAAATGTATTTATTTATCCCCCTCTACATTCTCCCCCACTGCCGGTTCCCTCCTCTGTCTTGTAGGGGCAAGAAAATAAGTAATTAGTACCGTTAACTGTGCTTAATTACCTCTGATCACCTTGACTCACATTCCGGGCTGAGCTACTATCCATGGGATCCTTCCACATATTGTGAAAGAAGAATGAAAAAGAACCAGGAAACTGATGTATGTTTACAGGATGCTGAGAAAGTGGTTTCTGAGCTTATGGGATGTCATATTTACCTTTCCTTAGGTGGGCATCACGCTGTTCACGGTTTCTCACAGGAAGTCTTTGTGGAAGCATCATGAGGTAAGTCCTTTCACACTGAATGAAGAAACATGAAATTACTGCACATAATACCATATAAAATGGAGGTGAGTACCAGAACCCTGTTATTTTTCTTTAACAAAAATGCAAATGTATCACCTATTTGCTTAGAAGATACTGTTCAAATTCTAACCAGTGATTTCTGTCTCTTTTCCAGTACTACCTGCACATGGATGGAAGGGGGAGCTATGAGTTCAAACCCATCACCCAGGAAACGGTGGAGTTTGGGTCATAACGATCTTACCATAGCCAAGTATTGCACACAGAGATGGTCCTAAGTAATTCTGCACTACATGAAGCATAGAGCACAGAGGTCAAGTCCTAATATCTTAAAAATGTTACGCTGGAGTATGAAGACTGAGCGCTCTCTCAATGTCAAGAGAGAAATACCTAAACCTGTACATTTAAAGGTAGGGTCTACAATATGGCATCATCATACACAGCACGGTACACTTCCTGCTTACAGAAATAATTAACAACTAAATTTATGTCTGCTGAGACCGACAGTATTGGTTCTTCCTTAGGGCAGATTTTGAATTCTGTTGTTTATGCCTGGAAACAGGAAGTTGCCCCACTGTGTATGACGATGTCATATTGCAGTCAACCATTTACAGACGTGTGTGTCTGAATGGGTGAGTTTTAATTGTATATGAAGCAAATAATGTACTAAAAAGCTAGCCTTACTGATTTTGTTTCTCCCGTTTTATTTATGTTAATGTTGCATTGTTTTTAATTATTTATAATGTTCAGTTTTGATGTTAATGAATTGAAATGTCAGAGTTTCATGAAGTGATGTTTTAAATGTTTGTCTAGTGCAGTTAACACTGAAGTGCATTCTTCTTTCATGAAGCCAGTTACTGTAACTGTATTTTTAAGCATAGATAGTCTGACTACGACACCTGAAAATGTATTGTTTTTGTCTCCTATAGTAAAATCCCTAAGCTTAGGTTAAGGTACAGTAACTGAACTGAAAGTTGAGCTTTGATTATTTTGTTAAAAGGGGATTGAGGACGTGGGAATTTTGTTTTCATAGGATAGTTCAAATGCAATAGATTTGAGCTGAACTACACATGAATATATATTTCTCGAAACAATTTCAAGGTCCTCTGTCTTCTGTTCTACAGACTGTTCGTTGTCGTTCTGTTATATCAGAGCATAGTTTGTGCATCCCAATAGTCTAAAATGGCTTCCTCTTATATCCTTTCATTTATCCACACTGATCTTGAAACAGTTGGGAAATTGAAAGCTAATCCCCCTGAAGGCTTCTGGCAAGGACTAAGTTAGGGGGGCATTTAAGTCCATTTGGATGAAGGAGAGGTCACTTTTTAGATTAAGCTACACAGGGCATGTCTCGGAGGTCTCTGGCACTGTTGCCAATGTGATTGTGGTGTCACTCCTTTTGCCGAGGTTTTCCACATGGCTTACTGGGTCATAAGCTGACAAGCAGACATTGAGCTACTATCAATCACTATGAAAAGCCTTTCCTCTTGTCTCAAATCATGTTTGAAACTGATATAACTATGATAGATCATTTTAAAGGCAAACCAGATGGCACTGTTGTCAAAGTTCCCTCACATGGATATTGTTACATGAAAGACAAATGAGAATTGAATACATCTGAATTTAATTGTAAAAAGTACTAGAATGCAAAGTCATCACAAGTAATAGTTTTCCTACTAACCTTCCTCTCATCCAAAAGTACCAAAGCCATGTTTCAACAGCACATGGACGAATCCTAGTCAACATGAACTACACATCATCAACATATAAGACAATAATTCTTAGAGACATGCACCAATACACATAACATAAAACATTGATTGAAATAAATACGATTACATTTCTTATATACATAGTGGCAAATATAACATGTATTTCTCAACAATTCATCAAATGTACTTGTTCAACATATAAATAAGTAATGTAAAAAAAACTATCTAGCCATTTAAAAGAACCAGCTCATAATGACATTTAAAAAGACAACACTTAACATTTCACATTTTCCAGTGTTTTGACGTATTTGTGCTAGATTATTGGGAGCACAGCTTCCTCCCTCAAAGGGTTGGTCAAGTAGCACCATCACACACACACCTTTTACACTGGACTCATCTGCAGGTTATCCTTGTCCACAGTTTTGGTCTTTTTGCAGCAGCAGCGTTTACAACACACCACGGTGAGAGTGATGAGGATAATGAATATAGCCAGCATGATGCCAATGGCACCCGAGATCACACCAAAGCTGAATTCTGAGGAAAGAAAGAATTTAACATGATCATTTAATTGAAGTTCTTGAAGTTACTAAGCATTGTTGCCGACAGTAAAAATGACTATTCTAACTTGCCCACATTGCAATTTTTTTATCAACCATATATGTTGTAGTTACTCAATCCACTACACATTTAATTGAATCCACTGAATTTCACCCTTCTTCAATTCCCTCCACCTCACCCCTAACACATGTGTTTTGCATTGTGGGGTCACTTACCCTCAAAGATGGTCTTGTTCTCTCTGGGTGAGCACTGCGCCTTGCTCCAATCTCCCAGTCTCTTCTGTGCAGAACGAGAGGGGATATAGGCTGCCACTATGACGCAGTAGCTCTGTCCTTTATCCAGATTGGTCAGCTCGACATCTCTCAGGTCTGACATCTTCTCTTTCTGTGGACAGGAGTTTACAGTTGAGTATTATTTCAAGTCACACACTGTTTGGGTTGTCATTGGAGGGAATCGACAGGTATCCGGGACGGACTGGGGACCAAAAATTGGCTTTGGCATTTCTAACATACTGGCCAATTCCTTCCGTCCAGGCCCCCACAACGGCAATTATTTTTCCTACAGGCCCCCCATTTTTAGCCATATAATTGTAATTTTGGGCAAACCCCTCAATTTAAACCTGCCCACTGGGGTAGAAATGGACCAGCCGATCTGGTATTTGATGGAACTGCTCTATGGCCAGTCCTCCCTTGACCGGTATAGTCTCAAAAGCATTTACAATAAATGTATGTCCATGACTGTTCAATTCACCTTTCCTGTGCTCCCAGCTTTGTTGTATATGACTCTGTATTTCAGGTCGCTCTTGAAGATGTCTCTGATCGTTAACAGCTGGTCATCTTTGTAGAGGGGAGTGAGAGGGTCCTGGATGTGGAGCGTCATCTTGGTCTTGTCTTCGCTCTGCACAATCTTGAAAGTGGGTCCTCCTATTTTAGCTGAGAAGAGGATGCAAGTTAGGCACCATAGCCTTAATTTGAATACCGTTACTAACACAGCAATGAAGTATTTAATCCCAAAAATATATATAACCAGCGAAATTAACCTTTCTACTATAATAATGCTATAATGCCATTATTGTATAACACAATAACAATGTAAATAATGAAGAACATAGAAGAAATGTTACTATATGACAATGCAATTTAGGGCAGATTAATAATGTGATGACACTCACTGTGTGTGTAAGGGCTGAACCTCTCGGCTCGGGTGTAGGGGAACTCCACAAGGTCAGAGGTAACACCGGGTAGGGGTTCTGATAGGATGTCGGCAGAGTAGGTCTCCTGCAGGTTCCGCAGCTCGTTGGTGAGGTCACACTCTGTCCTCGAGCTCCGGATGCAGTGAGGGTTCCTTTGTCTGTCCTTACCAACCCTGAACAAAACACAGTCCATCAGTCAGAGTCCTTGAACTGCGCTTTTCTGTCATTCACTTCAAATGAACGAAGTGGTAGTTTGTAGTTGGGTGTTAGGTATACAGTTCCCTCTAATTATTGGGACGTTGAAGCATTTTTTTCCTTCTTTTGGCTCCATACTCAAAATGTTTAGATTTTAAATCAAACAATTACTATGAGGTTAAACTATAGATTATCAGATTTTATTTTAGGGTATTTTTGTAGATATTGGTTTCACCATTTAGAAATTACAACACTTTTTATACATAGAACCCTCCCTGCCCCATTTTAGGGGACCAAAGTATTGGGACAAATTCACTTAATGTGGTAAAAAGTTAAGTATTTGGTCCCATATTCATAGCATGCAATAACTACATGAAGCTTGTGACTTGTACATATTTGTTGGCTGCATTTGCTGTTTGTTTTAGTAGTTTCAGATCTGCTAAATGACTTAAATGTAAATGTAAATGTAATTATTTTGTGCCCAATAGAAATGAATGTATTGTCATTTTGGGGTCACTTTTATTGTGAATAAGAATAGAATACGTTTTCTAAACACTTCTACATTATGTGGATGCTACCATTATTATGGATAATCCTGAATGAACCGTGAATAATGATGATTGAGAACGCTAACCTCCCCTGTTATTGCAATGAGAGGTTTGCAGGTCTTGGGTGTATGATATGTGTGTCTAACTTTCTCACTCATTATTCACGATTCATTCAGGATTATCTGTAGCACTGTTTAGAAACATTCTATTCTTATTTACAATAAGTGACTCCAAAACGACACGACACATTATTTACCATTCATTTCTACAAACAGCAAATGGATTCAACAAATGTTTAGTCCCAAGCTTGATGTAGTCATTGCGTGCTATGAATATGAGACCAAATACTAAATGTTCTATTACACATAAGTTAATTTGTCCCAATACATTTGGTCCCCTAAAATGGTGGTGACTATGTATAAAGAGTGGTGTCATTTCTAATTGGTGGAACCAATATTGTACACACACACCCTCAAATAAAAGCTGAGAATCTATACTTTAATGACATAGTAATTGTTTGATTTCAAATCCAAACTTGGAGTATAGATCCAAAAGAAGAAGAAAAAATGCTTCATGCCCCAATAACTACGGAGGACATTGTAGGTTGTACACTCCGTTTTTAGTTGGCATTCTGTTGACATATAGTACAGTATTCACCCAGAACGTGGCCCATTTGATTGTGCTGACTGGGATGTTTTTGTTGTTGTAGCAATAGTGATGTGATGATGAACAGTGCAGAGTGAGAATGCAGCGATATGATGTTGGCTACTTACCTAGAAAATTCAACAGTGTATGTGTAGTTGGTAGGCTCAGGGCCCCATGTTAGAATAGTCTTGAAGTTATTGGACACCCACTGAACATCCATTGCCTCAGGGAAATAATCTTCACCTGTAACCCAGGAGAGAAAAAAGCCAGGATGAGTTAGTTATCTGTTCTGCACAATGTAGATGTACTACAGTACATTGATAAAACAAATCACAATATCATCCACGAAGTAGGCTTTAGCCTAAAGATGAAATAGGATCTATAGCCTACAGCTATGGATTTAAATGCACATATTTTACATGTTTTTCCTCTGAGTAATTATCAACTTCTGATTATCAAAACGGTCAAACTTACCAGCTGCTCCAATTGTGAATAGTACCGAGGAGAGTAAAACTCCGAAGTGAAGGAAAGTCCTTACATCTTCCATTATGATAATCCAAATTGTTACGGTAGCCTCTTTACTATCGAATGCGAATGGTGAACATATATTTTTTTCCCACCCCCAGATGAAACGCGTGTAGCTGCTGTTCGTATAAGAAGTCATCAAAGTTTGTCAGATAACTGCACAGTGCTGCTGGTGCCCCACTTTTATATCGCACTGAATTGGCGAGTGGTCTGTAATGTTGAATGACTCATTCAACAATAGCTCCACCTCCCTTACAATTTCTGCAAGAGCATTGCGATTTGTCACTGGTTGAGCATGCTGCCCGAATAATCTGTCGAAGCGTTTATTGTCCATATATGGTTAACCGGATGATGGACAAGCAACTATACCTGTGGCTTGCCATGGCAACGTCGTAGCGGCGGCGGGAATGGAGACATTGAAGCTCATGGAAATTTGAGTCAATGTCTGCATTTGTTGGGAGTCATCTTTTGAAGCTGTATTTTGCGTTTTTTTAAATAACTAGAATGATTAGTTTCAATGTTATATAAAATGTGAACTATAAATGACCATTATGCATTATATATATATATTCTAAATGATTATATAAAGAAATATTTGTTTTCATGGAAAGCACTTGCAAAATGTGTTGTGAAAAAATGTGTTGAGTGGAATGTTATTATTTCTGAGCATACACTCAATCAGAAGCAATTTGGCAGCATAAAAAAAGTCCTGTTCACACTAAATTAATTCATTATTTCTAAATGTTTAACATAAATTAAGGCTACAAGCTTCAATTAAGTGTACAAGTACCCAACCCGTGACATATTTCTTTGTATGTTGCCATAAGGGGTGATTTAGTGCCTGAGAGAGTGAGTGGATAAGCTCGAAATTCAGCATGGTGAATTAGCTTTAAGTGAAAAGATGGACTGAGACACTGGTGTACCTGCATTGACACACACCCTACAGACTATGTATAGCTTCTAGCATTGATTTGATTGATAGGGCTATTATTTACCAATCTATGACAAACCACAGCAATTATACATTTAGATATCTTTTTAATATATGTTTGATTTTTGGACTTGGAGAATATCCAATCGGATCAATCTCTCAAATCATATTGAGAGAATGAACGGTGGGTATATTTACACATACCATAATATTTATAATGGATCATTTATTGTTGATTACTCCCAATTCTGCCATGCCATAATTGTTATTTCACTAATATGCTGAATATGACATTACATCATATATTATCATTTGTGGTACATTTGAAAATACAATATCATTCTCAAACTTTCCCTGGATGGGTTTACGTGACCCTTTAAGGATGAAAAGTTACTCCTCAAAGTTTCCATGTCTTTTTTCCATCCATAATTACTTTCCCAGGCAGCCCCTCTCCCCCGACTGAAATATGACATCATAATCTCTTGTGTAAAAACAGTAGGAGTTGAAAAATGATTTTCTGGAAGACTGAGGAAGACATTTCGCTTTGCTCCAATTAGACCAGTCTTGATGAGGACCCGTTTCGAACAATTCTATTTGGAAAAGTCTAAATGGGATCATTGGGACGTCCCAACTCTGACAACACCCCATTGAAGTTCAAATTTTAAATGGTTAAGGTTAGGTAAGGTTTATGATTGGGGTAAGTGCAGGGGTTAAAGTTAGGGTTTAGGGTAGGGTCGTCCCAAGCATACCAGATAGCGCTAAAAGATTATACTTACTCCACTTCAATCAGCCATTTCATTGAATGGTTTATATGGTCTGAGCTACTATTGACCTTCAACATTTGACTAATGACCTTTGAAATAAGAATTGTAATGGTTACATTCAGTGCTTGACTTCCATCAGCATTACTAATCTAACTGTGCAATGAGTCAAATAAATAAATATTTTGTAGCTTTGCAACCCCACCTTGCTTTCTGCGCAGAGGTAATCCAAAATGAATCTCAACAAAACATTGACAGACAGTTTATTTACAATCCTTTTAAATGAAAACACTTGTGTTAGTCAAGGTGTTATAATGCATTAATAACACTTTAACAATGATAATTAGCTACACATCACTACACTGACATCAACTCATATCTAAAACTGGGATTTCCCATTCTCATCTCCAAATACATGCGCAACTCATGGAGGATAGTCCGACCGGTAGTGTGGTGGGCAGGGAACGAACATGTGTCTCCGGCTGGAGACTTTTAGTATTAGCTTTCCTCTGTACAACTTTTTCGCAATAGAGCACTGTTTTTAATTTTACTGGATGTCTCCAGTGTGGGTCCATTTCATATTTCCCTCAGGGATTCCTGCATTTGGTTCAATAAAGGATTTGATTTAGGCATAGCAGTTTTAAGACAGTTGACAAGCATGGGACCCAGTATCTCGTTTGTTTGAGAGAACAGTTTGATCACTCAGCAATGGACTTTATGCCAAATGATTAGTGCTCCACCACACCCTCCTCTCCTTCTGGCTGGCCTGTTGAGTAATACATCTTCTTGTGGAAATGAATTAGTGGTCATGGTGAGCTAAAACAAGGATCACTCCCAAATGTTGAAGATTCAGAGTATGGAGTATGTGAAAATAATCAAATATTTGCATTGACCATAAGCTACGACAGTTAATGGTTATGATCAGAATCTGCAGAACAGTTGTCACTGAATGAACCCTCATAACAAATAACTGCAATGAAATGCAATGCAATCAGAGGTGTAGTCTCAGTAGTTCCCAAACTTTTTCATTGGGGATGGGAAGGGGTGCCCGAGTGCCGCGTCTATTTCTGTGGGCACAAGTACTGTCAATGACAAAAAACTGACATGGACTAGTTGATCTGGACATTTCTGACAAGTTATAAATAGCTCTCTGAGGTCTGCAATGACAAGAGGAAAATTGATGATGCACTACCCAATTTCAAAATTGCATTCTTCCACTACAACTTTTAAGAGTAGGTTGAAGTTCCTAAAAAAAAAATATATGCATACAGTTTGGGAAGTTTGCGATCGTGGTCAAATAGACAATGATTAAATAAACAGTTTCTATTTTGGATCTATGTGTGGCTCTGCCAATCTCTCTCAGCTTGATAAGGTTTGGGTCTGGTGGCCTACGACTTCTTAAAAGGCAATGTGTGTGGATGAAACATTTTAGCTCCCGGGGTGTAGGCAACGTGACTTCCATAAGCAGGGGAAGAGATGACATCAGTACAGATGTGTTATAGTGAAGAGAGGACTTGGGGGACGTGACTGCTCATTTTTAGTCAATATTGATTATTCGTCCGGCTAAAACTTTGGGTAATGTAATGGTTTGTGTATATCTAGGGCTAAGATGTTGTCATTAAATGAAACTTTAATTTCCCCAATATCCGTTGTGCTGACTAGAATCCACTCAGGAAGTCATTTACCCTAGGTTTGTCACTGGCGCAAAACTCATGGCATGTCTGAGTCCTTTCGTAAAGTAATCAGGTAGATTTCCATTGCACTATTACATGAAAAGTAATATACCCACCACCCGATGTGAGCAACTGAGCTTTATGCTTAAAAAAAATTCCCAGCAACCCAACTAGACTGTGATGCAATCATGCCATATGCCAGCCATAGAATGGGCATCCCCTTATGAATCTGGTTCTTTTCACGGTTGTTCAATCTCTAATCCCTTCAACAAGTCTTGCCAACATTGCCCAAGGTTCCTATCTGTCTTCATTTGAAATGTCTATCTCTACAGACAGACAGGAAGGAAGGGTTGGTTCAGTTGGTTGAGCATGGCACTTGCAACACCAGGGTTGTGGGGGGGGACCAGTAAGAAAATGCATGCACTCGCTACTACTGTAAGTTGCTCCGGACAAGAGCTTCTGCAAAATGACTAAACATTTCAAGTGTAAAATAAGGAAGGAGGTGATCAGAGAAGGGGGAAAAGCCTGCCAAAACCACAACAACCTCTAAACTTGCCATATAGAAACTATGCTAATACCACATGAAATATAAACACTGCACAGTACATATATTACACTCATGTTCATTCAATGGGATTAATGTTTCTTTACTAATAAATGTGTACGTTTTTTCTAATGTAACAGATGATCATTTTATATGGACCAGTGATAATTCGATTACAGCATATTGTGAATGTCACAGAATTGGTTAAATCCTTCCACAAGCCACAATCTTCCCTAATTTCCACCCCAGTTACCTAACTTGTCTCTGTGGTCGAATAGAAAAATATCTGATATATATTCTCCCCCAAATTCCACTTCATGTGAAGATTTATTTTCACAGCTGTCCCATGAGCCTTTGGGGGTTTCAAATTCCACATGTGGCATGAGCCCATTTGCCTGTCGCTTGCTTTGTTAATCTCTCTGTTTCTCTATCATTTCGAAAACCTTTCATAACTTCAGTCTCTGTTTCGATAGGCCCAATCATTCTCACTCCGTCCCACTCCTTCTCATCACTGTATTTTCAATGTACTTAAGTTGTTACGGACTGTTGAGTCTACAGACTAACCACACGGGTTGACCTCTTGAACATTAACTGACTCATTCTCTTCGGAGCATAAATGGTTATTAATAGACTGCCTGTGAAACTATTCCTGAGGGCTGAGTAACATGTCTAACGCTTCAGGTCGTCTGTCTCCTACTACCATGACAAACCTAACCTTAATCTGCTCTGTACGTTACAGTAGTTTAATGGCGCCTAGACTTGGCACACAGCCATTCCTCAGACGACTCACAGACAGATGTGAAGGGCCATGGCACCTCCACCCATGGGCTCAGTGCCCAGATGCTGTTAAAGAGTCAAGCTGGATGACAGATGAACAATATGAATATCGAAGTGAGATGACAGATGAACAATGGAGCTGTCCTTGTTCGTTGTGATCACTGAGTCGGAGCTGGGTGAGTTTGGTGGATGGTGGGGCTACATCTTTATTTCTACATCAGTTTTTACATTCTTATTTATTGGGCATACTCCTATTGGAACAAGCATAAAGAAACATATGGTGTCCTTTCACAATAGCCCATTATCATATAGGAAGCACACTTACAGTCCTCAAAGCAACTTACATTTTTTAAAATCATGATGACATAAGCACAAAAAGAGGAAGCGAGTGCTTAGAAAAAGAAAGAGACTAGTAACGGAGACCCCCTTTCTCCCTCTGACGTATATGGTACATTTTGTTGCAGAAATGTAATAAAATCTGTAAACTAGTAAAAGATACTGAATGTGAAGAAAACAACTCCTGAGTTTACAGGTTTTAGGGGGTGATTATTCTATATATTGATACGTTAGATTAATGGCTCCATCTCAACTAAAAATCTAAGTTAAAGAATAAGACTAAATCAAATCCAATCAAACTTTAAATAAAGTTTGAATTGATTTAGTCCTATTCTTTAACTTAGATTTTTAGTTGAGATGGCGACATGAATCCAACATATCAATTATTAATTTGTAGACAAACTGGAATTAAAGCCAGACTAAGTCAGTGTAATAGATGGAACTATCCAAAATAAAATACATCTACTTCAAATGTTGATATTTTGTTGATTTGACAACCAAATACAATTCAATGTCACTTTTGAAATACAATAAAAAATAAAAAGTCGACAAGTTAAAAAATGATATGTTGGATTCATGCCTCCAACTCAACCAAAAATGTAAATTTTTACTCAATTAGTATTTGGCAGCATTGCTTTTAAATGGTTTAACTTGGGTCAAATGTTTCAGGTAGCCTTCCACAAGCTTCCCACAATAAATTGGGTGAATTTTGGTCCATTCCTCCTGACAGAGCTGGTGTAACTGAGTCAGGTTTGTAGGCCTCCATGTTCGCACACTCTTTTTCAGTTCTGCCCACACATTTTCTATGGGCTTTGTGATGATCACTCCAATACCTTGACTTTGTTGTCCTTAAGTCATTTTGCCACAACTTTATAAGTATGCTTGGGGTCGTTGTCCATTTGTAAGACTCATTTGCGAAAAAGCTTCAATATATCCACATCATTTTCCTTCCTCATGATGCCATCTATTTTGTGAAGCACCCCCACAACATGATGCTGCCACCCCTGTGCTTCACGGTTGGGATGGTGTTCTTCGGCTTGCAAGCCTCCCCCTTTTTCCTCCAAACATAACGATGGCCATTATGGCCAAACAGTTCTATTTTTGTTTCATCAGACCAGAGGACATTTCTCCAAAAAGTACGATCTTTGTCCCCATGTGCAGTTGCAAACTGTAGTCTGGCTTTTTATGGCGGTTTTGGAGCAGTGGCTTCTTCCTTCCCGAGCAGCCTTTCAGGTTATGTCGATGTGGCTAACAGGTACAGGTACAGGTACTTTTGTACCTGTTTCCTCCAGCATCTTCACAAGGTCCTTTTCTGTTGTTCTGGGATTGATTTGCACTTTTCATCTCTAGGAGACAGAACGCATCTCCTTCCTGAGTGGTATGTCAGCTGCGTGGTCCCATGGTGTTTATACTTGCGTACTATTGTTTGTTCAGATGAACGTGTTACCTTCAGGCGTTTGGCAATTGCTCCCAAGCATGAACCAGACTTGTGGTCTACCATTTTTTTCTGAGGTCTTGGCTGATTTCTTTTGATTTTCCCATGATGTCAAGCAAAGAGGCACTGAGTTTGAAGGTAAGCCTTGAAATACATCCACAGCTACACCTCCAATTGACTCAAATAATGTAAATTAGCCTATCAGAAGCTTCTAAAGCCATGACATCATTTTCTGGAATTTTCCAAGCTGTTTAAAGGCACAGTCAACTTAGTGTATGTAAACTTCTGACCCAGTGGAATTGTGATACAGCGAATTAAGTGAAATAATCTGTCTGTAAACAATTGTTTGGAAAAATTACTTGTGTCATTGTAACAGCGTTCTTCTATCTCCTCCTCTGATGAAGAGGTAGAACAAGGATCGGACCAAAATGCAGCGTGTTGATTCATGATATATTTTAATGAAGGAAAAATTATACAAACAGAAACTACAAAAGTAATGAAATGAAATAACGAAAAACCGAAACAGCCCTATCTGGTGCAAACACAAAGACAGAAACAATCACCCACGAAAACACTCACAGAATATGGCTGCCTAAATATGGCTCCCAATCAGATCACCTGACTCTGATTGAGAACCGCCTCAGGCAGCCATAGACTAATTAGACACCCCACAAAACCCCAAGACAAAAAACACACCACAATAACCCATGTCACACCCTGGCCTGACCAAATAAATAAAGAAAACACAAAATACTAAGACCAAGGCGTGACAGTCATGCTCAAAGTAGATGTCCTAACTGACTTGCCAAAACTATAGTTTGTTAACAAGAAATTTGTGGAGTGGTTGAAAAACGAGTTTTAATGACTCCAACCTAAGTGTATGTAAACTTCCGACTGAGGTCGCCGGCCTACTAATCACCAGTCCTGGCAACCCACATTATGCGCACCTGTCAACCATCATTGCGCACACCTGCTCCCCATTGTTACGCACACCTGGACTTCATCATCACCCTGATTATTCTCCCTTTATTTAGCCCTCAGTAGTTTGTCATTAGCTAGTATTGTTAACTCTCATGTTTAGTATGCGGCTCATATTTGTTCAGCTGTATCAGTTTATTATTACGTTTCCTGATGTATACGCTACAATACATATCCTTGTCAACCAAACACATTTCAAATTTATTTTGTAATACAGTAAAAAAAGTTATCTTACAAACTAATGTAACATTAAAATGAGAAACGCATTCATGGTCACATTACTGTAACTACATTATACATTTCTTCTTATGTAATCATATCGCCTGCATGTTCAAGGTAGCATTCATTGGTCATCGCAGGTCTGTGGAGATCTTCACAATTGCTCTAATAATCTGTGAAGAATCTCGAATGGCATTGATCACTAGTACCATGTACTTTTAATGTCATCTCAACTGCAATCCAGGCCATTTGGTTCTGCTTTCAGATTAAGCACAGTGATAACATATTCATATTTTCTACAATAAACAAAATACCTGACATTGTATTCACATTTAAACTTTACTGTTCTTTTAAAGGATTGAAAGAGCAGGGATAGACATTTGGGTGACAGCTAAACCAGAAATCAGACATGGTTTGGTTGTGCTTTTAGAAAGCAAAGTGGTGACACATTAGAAATTCAACAAACTTTAGGTTGTGTTGTTGAGTGGGTGAATATAGGTTGTAATATCATTGATCAACGTCCTAACCAAATAATACACAATTATTCATGTTGAAATGATGTGGTGTGCCCAGTTGGTTGCCTCATCGTCCTAGCGAGCACATTCTGTGCAGGGCCTGGTGCTCATTTTATGGGCATAGACTGAATTCACAACAAGCAGCGAGGTAAACAAGAGCGACTTGCAGTGCCTTCGGAAAGTATTCAGACCCCTTCACTTTTCCCACATTCTGTTACGTTACCGCCTTATTCTAAAAATAGATTCATTCAAAATAATTCCTCGGCAACCTACACACAATACCCCATAACTACAAAGCAAAAACAGGTTAAGAATTTTTGCAAATGTATTAAAAAAAAACCCAACAGAAATACCTAATTTACATAAGTATTCAGACCCTTTGCTATGAGACTCGGAATTGAGTTCAGGTGCATCCTGTTTCCATTGATCATCCTTGACACGTTTCTACAACTTGATTGGAGTCCACCTGTGGTAAATTCAATTGATTGGACATGATTTGGAAAGGCACACATCTGTCTATATAAGGTCCCACAGTTGACAGTGCATGTCAGAGAAAACACAAAGCCATGAGGTCTAAGGAATTGTCCGTAGAGCTCCGAAACAGGACTGTGTCGAGCCATAGATCTGGGGAAGGGTACCAAAATATTTCTGCAACATTGAAGGTCCCCAAGAACACGGTGGCCTCCATCAAGTTTGGAAGAACCAAGACTCTTCCTAGAGCTGGCCGCCCGGCCAAACTGAGCAGTCTGGGGAGAAGGGCCTGGTCAGGGAGGTAAACAAGAACCCAATGGTCACTCTGACAGAGCTCTAGAGTTCCTCCGTGGAGATGGGAGAACCTTCCAGAAGGACAACCATCTCTGCAGCACTCCACCAATCAGGCCTTCATGGTAGAGTGACCAGACGGAAGCCACTCCTCAGTAAAAGGCACATGCCAGCCCACTTGGAGTTTGCCCAAAGGCTCCTAAAGACTCTCAGGCCATGAGAAACAAGATTCTCTGGTCTGATGAAACCAAGATTTAACTATTTGGCCTGAATGCCAAGCGTCACATCTGGAGGAAACCTGACACCCACCCTACAGTGACTCATGGTGGTGGGGATGTTTTGCAGTGGCAGGGACTGAGAGACCACTCAGAATTGAGGCAAATATGAACGGAGCAAAGTACAAAGATCCTTAATGAAAACCTGCTCCAGAGCGCTCAGGACCTCAGACTGGGGCAAAGGTTCACCTTCCAACAGCACAGCAACCCTAAGCACACAGCCAAGACAACGCAGGAGTGACTTCGGGAAAAGACTCTGAATGTCCTAGAGTGGCCCAGATGGAGCCCGGACTTGAACCAGATCAAACATCTCTGAAGAGACCTGAAAATGGCTGTGCAGCAATGCTTCCCATCCAACCTGACAGAGCTTGAGAGGATCTGCAGAGAAGAATGAGAGAAACTCCCCAAATACAAGCATGGCAAGCTGCTAGGGTCATACCCAGGAAGACGCAAGAGATCATACCCAAAGGTGTTCAACAAAGCACTAAGTAAAAGGGTCTGCATACTTATGTAAATGTGCTATTTCAGTTTTGTATTTTTATAAATTAGCAAGCATTTCTTAGTCTGTTTTTGCTTTGTCATTATGGGGTATTGTGTTTAGATTGAGGGGTGGGGGGCAATTTAATCAATTATAGAATAAGGCCGTAACCTACCAAAATGTGGAAAAAGGCAAGGGATCGGAATACTTTCCGAAGGCACTGTACAGGCGCAATTAAGGTTAAATTTCTTGCTCAAGGGGAATCGACAGATTTTTCACCTAGTCGGCTGGGTGATTTGCTCCTAACCGCTAGGCTATCTGCTACCTGTATACGGGTTTATTTTAATTCAGGCCAATGACCAACCAGGTTGATCATGAAGTTCTGACCAATTATGATTTCTTCAACATGTTTCTAGTCAGAGTGGTTCCATCAGGTTCTTGAAAAATGAGTTGACAAACATTTCACAATGATTTACTTCCCTGTTTCTATAAACAGCAATGGAAAACACATTTATTTTAAATGACCAAACTCAACAAGAAATGATACAGAAATGTCAGGATGAAATTGTTATTTTCAGTTGGACAAAGGTAATACTCTTTGTAAGAGGATGCTCACTCTAAAAACCCAGTGTCCCAAGACGACTACAATCCCGCTGAATGCATGTAAACCTCCCAGTTAGTGACCCAATAGCCACCTATACACAACATTTTTGAACATGACTTTAGGCCTCTAGGGACAGTTTCCCAGACAGATTAAAGACATTCTAATCCTGGACTAATTTTGTCGTGGAAACCATCCTTATCTGCATAAACCTGGAATACAATAGTGTCTTCAATGAAACCATTCAATTGAGGCCAACCATTCTCACAGCACTGTGATCATTGAAATGAGTTGAATCAAGCAATGCTGTACAGCTGGATAAACTGTTCACATGAACACATTTCTCAAGGCGTTCTTAGACTCAGAACTCATACTGTTCCATCCCCATTCACCCCACGAGACCTGTCCCCCCAATGCACCCCGTAGTTTTGGTGTACGTTGTGTAACCATAACATCATATGAGAGGGAAATCACCATCCATGAAAATCCCGGACTCCCTACAGGCGTGTTCGATTTCCATATCCTGATCCAGAGTCAACATTTAGTACTTTATTAAGTCCCCCAACTAAACGTCCCCAGAATCCAACAGTTGCATAACTCAGCTCTTCAAATACTGATGATGAAGACATAAAACTAATTAATAACTATGATGACATCTGTAGAAAGAGATTGGGATCTGGATAAATTTGCCAACATTTGTATAAAACATTTCAAATGAATATAAGAAAAAGATGTTCAGGCCGTCATTGTAAATAAGAATTTGTTCTTATCTTAATTGACCTGCCTGGTAAAGTACAATACAAATACTTGAAGATCATGTGGCAGGACATGTGGCTGCTGTATGTCTTCCACGGTTGGTGTTCCCCTTGAGCCATATGCAAAGCGTCCGTGAAACCTAGGAATTTCACTCTCACATACCTTGTAAAAGTCTGTTGAAGTGAAACAACAGGAAGTGGCTAGTGTAATTTGGGTTTAAGTCTGTGAGCCTGAGCAGAGTCTCTCTGCTATCTGTCCTGGAGGACACTCGGAATTGGACCTGTCAACAGGGCTGGCTAACCTAACCCTCTGGTATGTAGGAATGTTTATGCTGAATGGGATATGGCATATAGCCCCGGGATGTTTTAGACTATCTTCAACAGATTGGTTCATTTAGCTCCCTGCCAGACATATGACATATAGAGACAAAAAAAAATATATAGTGAGACCATGACTCTTGTATTTCTCACTTATCTAATCAAATCTGTATTTCTTTTTTTTAATGTGCACAGCACATTCCTGTTCACTCCCTCTGTCCTAACACGGACAGAGTTCATTTTCAACAGTGCTAACCTCTTGCCAAGATGAATAGACACCTTACTCACACAGGGGGGAGAACATTTTTGGCCAAGTGTAAGTTCTTGAGAAATTATTCGATCATTTTTTTATAGACTTTTTGCAATGTATTGTAGTGTAGGTTCATGTTTAGAGATCCCAGGCCAAAGTGTTTTCACCTCTACTTTAATAAGTAGGCTTCATGTGTTTGATCATAGACATGGTATTTTAAGGTTGAAGTTGAACATACAATAGACACTAAACCATTCCCTTGGCATAGGAACAAACAACATGATGTCCCTTGCTGTGTACCCCAGATGTCCCTTAGTAATAACAACTGCTCCCCATTATGCCATTCCATAACAAAATGGTAACAGCTGTGAGAGCTGAAACCTCCAGAGTTTACTTGGCAGCAGGCTTTGGGTTGGTCCGATTCAAAATGGCCCCTGTAATGAAAACAACAAGACACTTTTTAAAATAAAAATCCATGACAAGACATATTTACAAAATTAGACCCCAGTTTGAAAACCCCTGCTCTAGAGAGCATCAGAGGTTCAAGTAATGCTGTATCCTGTGCATTCCTCGCCATCTCGACAGGGTTTCATATGGGCTTCCTTCAGGCACATTCTCAAAATCTCTGATTGGCATATGCATAGGAGGACCATAGCCAAATGCTTATTCAGCAATGTTTCTCAAATGGTCAATTATTCTCACAACTACCTGTGTGTGTGAGTGTATGTGTGTGTGCGCGTGTGTGTGAGAGAGAGAACATCCTTGTATGGCTATTGAAGCGTGGGCATCAATGCAGTCTGCTTATCTAAGACACATTTCAGGGCCTTACTCTGTTCTGGTCTGTCAATTCTGTACAGTCTCACTGGGTTGTCTTCATGTTCCCTTGGCAGTGAATTCATCCACAGCTCCCGGCCCAGCTCCGCTTGGTACAACTCCCGCCTTAATCCACTAGCACTTTACTCCACTCCAGTTCGCGTGTTGAAAGATCCTTCAGATAATGCTGAGACCGGTTGTTATGTCAGGTTATCTTGCACGATATGCAATCTCTGAATTACCAATGACGCTACACACTCTAATTATTGCTGCAGTTTCTTTTAAAAAGGAAACGAGAGAAAGACGTTGCTGTGGGTGTAGTACATTCAGACAGTTATACCGTTATTCCCCTTTTCGGGGAGATGCTTCGTTCACGTTGAAAATGTGGAGTAGATTTCATTTCATGGCAGTAAAATGTGAAGAATGCACAAGAGGTGTGTAGACTTTCACAAGGCACTGTAATTGTTATTCCCCTTTTTGGAGAATGATTTGTTACAAACTGTTTAGCATTCAGCTGTAATAGTGGCCTCTGGAGATCTGTGGGTTTGGATAGAACATTTTGTCAAAAATCATTGACTCCCTAAATCACCATCACAATGGACCATCGTAATTAAATCACCATGCATTTTGGGAAAAGTTAACACGAATGTCTGTTGGATTGTATCGATAAAACTGGAATCTCTCTCCCTCCCATTCTCTCTAGCTCTCTCTCCCATTCTCTCAACACTAGGCTACGCTGGGGCGGCAGCGTAGCCTAGTGGTTAGAGCGTTGGACTAGTAACCGGAAGGTTGCGAGTTCAAACCCTGACAAGGTACAAATCTGTCGTTCTGCCCCTGAACAGGCAGTTAACCCATGGAAAACAGACTACCTAAATATGGTTCTCAATCAGGGACAACAATTGACAGCTGCCTCTGATTGAGAACCATACTAGGCCAAACACAGAAATAGAAAATCATAGACAAACTAACATAGATAACCCACCCAACTCACACCCTGACCATACTAAAATAAAAGACAAAACAAAGGAACTAAGGTCAGAACGTGACACTCTCTCTCTCAATATATATGGGATATTGTGTTGTGGGTCTGTGTAATCTGAAGGAAATATGGTCGTAGAATTTAACTGCTCTAGGCCGAGGTATGTATAGTTATTTGTGTGCTCTAGGGCAAGTGTCTAGATGGAATTTGTATTCATGGTCCTGGCAACTGGACCTTTTTTGGAACATCATTTTTTTTGTCTTTCTAAGATTTACTGTCAGGGCCCAGGTCTGATAGAATCTGTGCAGAAGATCTAGGTGCTGCTGTAGGCCCTCCTTGGTTGGTGACAGAAGCACCAGATCATCAGCAAACAGTAGACATTTGACTTCAGATTCTAGTAGGGTGAGGCTGGGAGCTGCAGACTGTTTTATTGCTCTCGCCAATTCGTTAATATATATGTTGAAGAGGGTGGGGCTTAAACTACATCCCTATCTCAACCCCGGCCTTGTGGAAAGAAATGTGTGTGTTTTGTCAATTTTAACCACACACTTGTTGTTTGTGTACATGGATTTTATAATGTCATATGTTTTTCCCCCAACACCACTTTCCATCAGTTTGTATAGCAGGCTGTCAAGCCAAAACCTTTTTTTTAAATCAACAAAGCATGAGAAGACTTTTTATCTTAATAGGCAAGTCAGTTAACAACAAATTCTTATTTACAATGACGGCCTACCGGGGAACAATGGGTTAACAGGGGCAGAACATATTTTTACCTTGTCAGCTCGGGGATTCAATCCAGCAACCTTTCAGTTACTGGCCTAATGCTCTAACCACGAGGCTACCTGCCTAGTTGATTTGTGTGTTTGTAAATTAGGGTGTGCAGGGTGAATACGTGGTCTGTCATACCATAATTTGGTAAAAAGCCTATTTGACATTTGCTCAGTACATTGTTTTCGCTGAGGAAATGTACGAGTCTGCTGTTATTGATAATGCAGAGGACTTTCCCAAGGTTGCTGTTGACTCATATCCCATTTGAGTTATTGGGGTCAAATTTGTCTCCACTTTTGTGGATTGGGGTGTTCCGTTTTTGGTAACAAATAGGGGAATATGCCAGAGCTGAGCATGATATTAAAGAGTTTAAGTATAGCCAATTGGAATTCGTGGTCTGTATATTTTCATTTAGGATACCATCATTTCATTTAGGATACCATCAACCCCACAGGCCTTTTTGGGTTGGGGGCTTTGTATTTTGTCCTGTAGTTCAATGTAATTGGAGAATCCAGTGGGTTCTGGTAGGCTTTAATAGTTGATTCCAAGATTTGTTAGTTGATCATGTATATGTGTATATGTTTTTGCTGCTTGTTCTTTGTTATAGAGCCAAAAAGATTGGAGAAGTGGTTTATCCATACACCTTCTGTTATGCTGGTGAATGAGGACCCAAAAGCGACTTGGCGAAAACAGAGTATTTAATCCAGAATAAACTTTACAAAACAAAAAGCATAATACTACACGTAAAGACGAGAACAGACTGGAGACTTGATCGAGAACTGCAGGTTGCCTCGGGAAGGCACTTGAACCTAGCAGACTCAGACACCTGCTCACCACGCAGCATCTGAGGGAAACACGACACGACAGGGCAAAACATAGACACAGCACGGTGAATTATAAATGAGGATCCGACAGGGCAGGTACGGGAAACAAGGAGAGAAATAGGGACTCTAATCAGGGAAAAGGATCGGGAACAGGTGTGGGAAGACTAAATGATGATTAGGGGAATAGGAACAGCTGGGAGCAGGAACGGAACGATAGAGAGAAGAGAGAGCGAGAGAGTGAGAGAGGGAGGGGGAGAGGGATAGAAAGAGGGAAAGAACCTAAAGACCAGCAGAGGGAAACGAATAGAATGGGAAGCACAGGGACAAGACATGATAATAAATGACAAAACATGACAGTACCCCCCACTCACCGAGCGCCTCCTGGCGCACTCGAGGAGGAATCCTGGCGGCAACGGAGGAAATCATCAATGAGTGAACGGTCCAGCACGTCCCGAGACGGAACCCAACTCCTCTCCTCAGGACCGTAACCCTCCCAATCCACTAAGTATTGGTGACCCCGTCCCCGAGAACGCATGTCCATGATCTTATGTACCTTGTAAATAGGTGCGCTCTCGACAAGGACGGGAGGGGGGAGGGAAGACGAACGGGGGTGCGAAGAAAGGGCTTAACACAGGAGACATGGAAGACAGGATGGACGCGACGAAGATGTCGCGGAAGAAGCAGTCGCACAGCGACTGGATTGACGACCTGGGAGACACGGAACGGACCAATGAACCGCGGAGTCAACTTACGAGAAGCTGTCGTAAGAGGAAGGTTGCGAGTGGAAAGCCACACTCTCTGGCCGCAACAATACCTAGGACTCTTAATCCTGCGTTTATTGGCGGCTCTCACAGTCTGTGCCCTGTAGCGGCAAAGTGCAGACCTCACCCTCCTCCAGGTGCGCTCACAACGTTGGACAAACGCTTGAGCGGAGGGAACGCTGGACTCGGCAAGCTGGGAAGAGAATAGAGGAGGCTGGTAACCCAGACTACTCTGAAACGGAGATAACCCGGTAGCAGACGAAGGAAGCGAGTTGTGAGCGTATTCTGCCCAGGGGAGCTGTTCTGCCCAAGACGCAGGGTTTCTGAAAGAAAGGCTGCGTAGTATGCGACCAATCGTCTGATTGGCCCTCTCTGCTTGACCGTTAGACTGGGGATGAAACCCGGGAGACTGACGGACGCACCAATCAAACGACAGAACTCCCTCCAAAATTGTGACGTGAATTGCGGGCCTCTGTCTGAAACGGCGTCTAACGGGAGGCCATGAATTCTGAACACATTCTCGATAATGATTTGTGCCGTCTCCTTAGCGGAAGGAAGTTTAGCGAGGGGAATGAAATGTGCCGCCTTAGAGAACCTATCGACAACCGTAAGAATCACAGTCTTCCCCGCAGACAAAGGCAGACCGGTAATGAAGTCTAGGGCGATGTGAGACCATGGTCGAGAAGGAATGGGGAGCGGTCTGAGACGACCGGCAGGAGGAGAGTTACCCGACTTAGTCTGCGCGCAGTCCGAACAAGCAGCCACGAAACGGCGCGTGTCACGCTCCTGAGTCGGCCACCAAAATCGCTGGCGAATAGACGCAAGAGTGCCTCGAACACCGGGATGACCAGCTAACTTGGCAGAGTGAGCCCACTGAAGAACAGCCAGACGAGTGGAAACAGGAACGAAAAGGAGGTTACTAGGACAAGCGCGCGGCGACGCAGTGTGCGTGAGTGCTTGCTTAACCTGTCTTTCAATTCCCCAGACTGTCAACCCGACAACACGCCCATAAGGAAGAATCCCCTCGGGATCAGTAGAAGCCACAGAAGAACTAAACAGACGGGATAAGGCATCAGGCTTGGTGTTCTTGCTACCCGGACGGTAAGAAATCACAAACTCGAAACGAGCGAAAAACAACGCCCAACGAGCTTGACGGGCATTAAGTCGTTTGGCAGAACGGATGTACTCAAGGTTCTTATGGTCTGTCCAAACGACAAAAGGAACGGTCGCCCCCTCCAACCACTGTCGCCATTCGCCTAGGGCTAAGCGGATGGCGAGCAGTTCATGGTTACCCACATCATAGTTGCGCTCAGATGGCGACAGGCGATGAGAAAAATAAGCGCAAGGATGAACCTTATCGTCAGACTGGAAGCGCTGGGATAGAATGGCTCCCACGCCTACCTCTGAAGCGTCAACCTCGACAATGAATTGTCTAGTGACGTCAGGAGTAACGAGGATAGGAGCGGACGTAAAACGTTCTTTTAGAAGATCAAAAGCTCCCTGGGCGGAACCGGACCACTTAAAACACGTCTTGACAGAAGTAAGAGCTGTGAGAGGGGCAGCAACTTGACCGAAATTACGAATGAAACGCCGATAGAAATTAGCGAAACCTAAAAGCGCTGCAACTCGACACGTGACCTTGGAACGGGCCAATCACTGACAGCTTGGACCTTAGCGGAATCCATCTGAATGCCTTCAGCGGAAATAACGGAACCGAGAAAAGTAACGGAGGAGACATGAAAAGAACACTTCTCAGCCTTTACGTAGAGACAATTCTCTAAAAGGCGCTGTAGAACACGTCGAACGTGCTGAACATGAATCTCGAGTGACGGTGAAAAAATCAGGATATCGTCAAGATAGACAAAAACAAAGATGTTCAGCATGTCTCTCAGAACATCATTAACTAATGCCTGAAAAACAGCTGGCGCATTGGCGAGACCAAACGGCAGAACCCGGTACTCAAAATGCCCTAACGGAGTGTTAAACGCCGTTTTCCACTCGTCCCCCTCTCTGATGCGCACGAGATGGTAAGCGTTACGAAGGTCCAACTTAGTAAAGCACCTGGCTCCCTGCAGAATCTCGAAGGCTGATGACATAAGGGGAAGCGGATAACGATTCTTAACCGTTATGTCATTCAGCCCTCGATAATCCACGCAGGGACGCAGAGTACCGTCCTTCTTCTTAACAAAAAGAACCCCGCCCCGGCCGGAGAGGAAGAAGGCACTATGGTACCGGCGTCAAGAGACACAGATAAATAATCCTCGAGAGCCTTACGTTCGGGAGCCGACAGAGAGTATAGTCTACCCCGAGGAGGAGTGGTCCCCGGAAGGAGATCAATACTACAATCATACGACCGGTGAGGAGGAAGGGAGTTGGCTCGGGACCGACTGAAGACCGTGCGCAGATCATGATATTCCTCCGGCACTCCTGTCAAATCGCCAGGTTCCTCCTGAGAAGTGGGGACAGAAGAAATGGGAGGGATGGCAGACATTAAGCACTTCACATGACAAGATACGTTCCAGGATAGGATAGAATTACAAGACCAATTAATAGAAGGATTATGACATACTAGCCAGGGATGACCCAAAACAACAGGTGTGAAAGGTGAACGAAAAATCAAAAAAGAAATAGTCTCACTGTGGTTACCAGATACTGTGAGAGTTAAAGGTAGTGTCTCAAATTTGATACTGGGAAGATGACTACCATCTAAGGCAAACATGGGCGTAGGCTTGTCTAACTGTCTGAAAGGAATGTTATGTTTCCGAACCCATGCTTCGTCCATGAAACAACCCTCAGCCCCAGAGTCAATCAAGGCACTGCATGTAGCACCTGAACCGGTCCAGCGTAGATGGACCGACATAGTAGTACAAGATCTAGATGAAGAGACCTGAGTAGTAGCGCTCACCAGTAGCCCTCCGCTTACTGATGGGCTCTGGCCTCTTACTGGACATGAATTAACAAAATGTCCATCAAATCCGCAATAGAGGCACAGGCGGTTGGTGATCCTCCGTTCCCTCTCCTTAGTCGAGATGCGAATCCCTCCCAGCTGCATGGGCTCAGTCTCAGAGCCAGAGGAGGGAGATGGTTGCGATGCGGAGCAGGGAAACACCGTTGATGCGAGCTCTCTTCCACGAGCCTGGTGACGAAGATCTACCCGTCGTTCTATGCGGATGGCGAGTGCAATCAAAGAATCCACGCTGGAAGGAACCTCCTGGGAGAGAATCTCATCCTTAACCTCAGCGTGGAGTCCCTCCAGAAAACGAGCGAGCAATGCCGGCTCGTTCCAGTCACTGGAGGCAGCAAGAGTGCGAAACTCTATAGAGTAATCCGTTATGGATCGATCACCTTGACATAGGGAAGCCAGGGCCCTGGAAGCCTCCTTCCCAAAAACTGAACGATCAAAAACCCGTATCATCTCCTCTTTAAAGTTCTGATAATCGTTAGTACACTCAGCCCTTGCCTCCCAGATAGCTGTGCCCCACTCCCGAGCCCGACCAGTAAGGAGTGATATGACGTAGGCGATCCGAGCTCTCTCTCTAGAGTATGTGTTGGGCTGGAGAGAGAACACAATATCACACTGGGTGAGAAAGGAGCGGCACTCAGTGGGCTGCCCAGAGTAACATGGTGGGTTATTAACCCTAGGTTCCGGAGACTCGGAAGACCAGGAAGTAGCTGGTGGTACGAGACGAAGACTCTGAAACTGTCCTGAGAGGTCGGAGACCTGAGCGGCCAGGGTCTCAACGGCATGACGAGCAGCAGACAATTCCTGCTCGTGTCTGCCGAGCATTGCTCCCTGGATCTCGACGGCAGTGTTGCGAGAATCCGTAGTCGCTGGGTCCATTCTTGGTCGGATCCTTCTGTTATGCTGGTGAATGAGGACCCAAAAGCGACTTGGCGAAAACAGAGTATTTAATCCAGAATAAACTTTACAAAACAAAAAGCATAATACTACACGTAAAGACGAGAACAGACTGGAGACTTGATCGAGAACTGCAGGTTGCCTCGGGAAGGCACTTGAACCTAGCAGACTCAGACACCTGCTCACCACGCAGCATCTGAGGGAAACACGACACGACAGGGCAAAACATAGACACAGCACGGTGAATTATAAATGAGGATCCGACAGGGCAGGTACGGGAAACAAGGAGAGAAATAGGGACTCTAATCAGGGAAAAGGATCGGGAACAGGTGTGGGAAGACTAAATGATGATTAGGGGAATAGGAACAGCTGGGAGCAGGAACGGAACGATAGAGAGAAGAGAGAGCGAGAGAGTGAGAGAGGGAGGGGGGAGAGAGAGGGATAGAAAGAGGGAAAGAACCTAATAAGACCAGCAGAGGGAAACGAATAGAATGGGAAGTACAGGGACAAGACATGATAATAAATGACAAAACATGACACCTTCTTTTTGGATAGATAACTCTAAACAAACAACAGCACAAAGAGTTTTCCTATTTTCCCAGAAGTAGTTAGATTCTATGGATTCTTCAATTACATTGAGCTGATTCCTTTTTTTCCCCCCATAGTGTATTTCCGTATTGTTTTAGTGATTCAACATAGTGAAGGCGTAGGCTCAGGTTTTCTGGCTCTCAATGTTATTGGATACGTTTCTCAATTTCTTTCTTAGGTTTTAACATTCTTCATCAAACCATTTGTTGTTGTTGTTAATTTTCTTAGGTTTGTTTACTTGAATTTTTTTTTATTTGATACGGAAGCTGAGAGGTCAAATATACCGTTTAGGTTTATTACAGTGAAACATTTTGTCCAAGAAATTGTCTAGAAGGGATTGAATTTGTTGTTGCCTAATAGTTTTTTGGTCGATTTCCACACTACTTTCCTTCTATCTATAGCATTTCTTAATATTATTCAGTTCCTTTGGCTTTGATCCCTGGGCCTGGAAATTGTTGATCTCCCCTTCTAGGATGGAGAAGCTGTCATCGTTACATTATGAAGATTCTATTGCAGGGATATAATTAGCACACATGAGACATTTCTCTGTTGAGATCATTTCCTTGTTAATTTCTAACCAGATGTAAAATGTTCCTGTTTTGACTCATTTAATAGAGTGGGTTAGGTCTGCTCTATAGCAAGTTAGCATACCCCCTGAGTCTCTTCCCTGTTTCACACTTGGTAGTTTGGTGGATGGGACTACCAGCTCTCTGTAACCTAGAGGGCAACCAGTGGGTCTGTCTCCATTACACCATGTATCTTGTAGGATTACAATGTCTGTATATCCATTTTTTTTAATGAAGTCTGGGTTCCTGCTCTTTAGGCCAAAGGCAGATAACCTCAGACCTTGTATATTCCAGGATGAGATAGTAAAAGCTTTGTGTTCCATAGTGTCTAGTGTTGTTTTTGTGTGGTTTAGGCCCGGACCATCACCGTAGGTGTGAGCAGAGAATGTTGAGCATCTGATACATACCTCTTATGTTGCAGGATGGGGCTTGGGAGGGTGTAATAGTGAAGGTTGGGCCTGCTGCTCTGCTCACATCCCTCTTCATCTCTCTCCAACAGTAAAACAAATCCATCTGTAGTTCACCTCCCGTCTTCTACACCCTAACACCCCCTTGTGGCTGACATGGGAATCATCTCTCAAACTCTGTGAATTCCTTGAAAAACACGAGACAGAATTTCCTGACTGTTCAACTTGACGATTAAAAAATTTAACCCCATTGTCACCTGTACTTGCAGTGACCTATAACTAATGCCAACATGTTTTCCACATTACACATTCTGAGCCTTACTAAGGTCTGTGTACCTTCTGGACAATTGATGTCCCATGCTTCCCAACTCCGGTCCCTGAGTACCAACATCAGCACACATGTTTGTTGTAGGCTGGACAAACGTACCTGATTCAATTCATTGAGGGCCTAATGATTTATTGGACAGGTGTGCTTGAAGGGGGGGGGGGTACTCGAGGACAAGACTTGGGAACCACTGTGACCTACATTAAACAGGTCATCATGTCACTGCTCGTTATCCGTTTTCCGTTATTTCAAGTTAGGACAATGTTTCCCAAACTCGGCCCTCAAGGGGTATACGTTTCGTTTTTTGCCCTAACACTACACAGCTGGCACTTGTATTGTACATTCTAATCTAGTGCTGTAGTACACTGTAGCCTATTGTACACTGACATCCCTACAATCATAATACTGCTCCTTCAACAAACTCTCCTAACAAACCCTGTCCACCTCCAGCTCCACATGGCTCTGTGCTATGCGGTGGACCCAAACTAAGTGTAGCACAGGAGGCTGCTGAGGGGAGGACGGCTCATAATAATGGCTGGACTGGACTATGTGTTCGATTACATTCCATTAATTCTGTTCCAACCATTACCATGAGCCCGTCCTCCCAAATTAAGGTGCCACCGGCCGCCTGTGGAGCGCAGTTGTCCGTCGAGTGTGCAGGACCTGTCCCTTCCCCACGCCCTCCTGTTCCGCCAGGACCCACCGTCAACGCCTCCCTACCATCGTATCCATGACCTGCTGCTCAACACAAGAGGCCGGTCAGTGGTCAAAAACATAGGCATACTGCTACTTCCTACCTGACGGGTAAGAGGACATCACTACTTATATAATCAATCAATCTTGCAAATTGAAATACTGATCAAAAATATAAACGCAACATGCAAGAATTTCAAAGATTTTACAGCATTACAGTTCATTTAAGGAAATCAGTCAATTGTGAAAAAAATCATTAGGCCCTTATCTATGGATTTCACGTCGGTTGGTCACAAGATGCCTTTAAAAGAAAAGGCACCACAACAGCACGTCAATGGGACTCAGGATCTCGTCACAGTATCTCTGTGCATTCAAATTGACATCGATAAAATGCAATTGTTCGTTGTCCATAGCTAATGCCTGCCCATACCATAATCCCACCGCCACCATCAGCACTCTGTTCACGACACTGACATCAGCAAATCGCTCGCCCACATGACGCCATACACGTGGTCTGCGGTTGTGAGCTCGATTAGACATACTGCCAAATTCTTTAAAATTATGTTGAACATTCAATTCTCTGGGAACAGCTCTGGACATTCCTGCAGTCAGCATGCCAATTACACACTCCCTCAAAACTTGAGACCTCTGTGGCCTTTGTGCTGTGACAAAACAAAACATTTTAGTGGCCTTTTATTGTCCCCAGCACAAGGTGAACCTGTTTAATGATCATGTTGTTTAAACAGCTTCTTGAATTGCCACACCTGTCAGGTGGATGGATTATCTTGGCAAAGGAGAAATGCTTACTAACAGGGATGTAAACAAATTTGTGCACAACATTTGAGAGAAATAAGCTTTGTGTGTTTTCTTAGCTCATGAAACATGGTACCAACACTTTATATGTTGCATTTATATTTTAGTTCAGTGTATATGGCCTTTTTTTATTACATGAGCAGTTGTCAAATAGTGATTTTACTGTAACTCTGCCTACACTAGAGAAACCCGAGTCATACAGGGCGCCATTGCTCCTGCCATCTCTTTCTCCCTGTGTGATGTCATATCCTGTTTAGGTACCTGGCCAGCCAACTGCAGGTGGGCTCTCCTTGTGAACTTGAGGCTTGTGCTGCTCCCACCCCTAAAACACACACACACTATTAGGAGTGTTACCCTACTTACATGTTTGTGTGTAGGAGGTGATGGATGATAAGCCACTGTTTGAGAAGAGGCCTCTGGTCTGGGAGGAGGACATCCAGATGCACTCGAAGTTCCTGGACAGAAAGTTGACATATTAGTCTTAACCCCTGAAATGAACCAACATCAGTCTAGTTCATCCATAGGCTTGGCAACCTTTTCTTGAATATGATTCAGTCACCATCAGAGGGCAAATATTTCCTCTCAACAAAAATATACTAGTCGATACCCATAGACTTCCTGTCATTGTGCTAACGCTAGTTGGCATTGGCCCACAAAACTACCTCTAAATTCCTTCATACTAGACACAGACATAGAAATGGTCTCCATAAATTAATCTGACTCTGGGGAAGTAGAGAAAGGGCCTCATTGACAAAAATCAGAAGTTTACTTTCCAATATGCTTTATACATTTTTATTTGTCCGTTCATATGACAAATCTTACAAAAATGACAAACTCAATCTGATTATGATAAGCAAGACGAACAGCAAAAGGTATGACTTTTTCCATAAGTGTGTGCTTGAGGGGGATTATTTAAGTGGGTATGACCAACATATTGGCTCACCTGCAAAGACCACAGGTGAATGTGAGTGAATTGTGGTCTAATTCCCATAAAACAAGTGAACATCTCAATAGTAAATTTGATCTATGTTCATTTAGAAGACAAGTGACCCAATACCGTACATTCAAATGAAAATATGTATGGCACAGTAACTTAACCCTAACTTTACATCTGGTATAAAGTATGCAGTGATATGCTTGTGTGCAACCATGCTACTGTCTCAACCTACACCTGGATTGCTACCTACAGTTGAAGTCGGAAGTTTACATACACCTTAGCTAAATACATTTAAACTCAGTTTTTCACAATTCCTGACATTTAATCCTTGTAAAAAGTCCATGTCTTAGGTCAGTTAGGATCACCACTTTATTTTAAGAATGTGAAATGTCAGAATAATAGTAGAGAGAATGATTTATTTCAGCTTTTGTATGTAAACCTCTGACCCATTGGGAATGTGATATTTCTTTCATCACATTCCCAGTGGGTCAGAAGTTTACATACAATCAATTAGTATTTGGTAGCATTGCCTTTTTAAATTGTTTAACTTGGGTCAAATGTTTTGGGTAGCCTTCCACAAGCTTCCCACAATAAGTTGGGTGAATTTTGGCCCATTCCTCCTGACAGAGCTGGTGTAACTGAGTCAGGTTTGTAGGCCTCCTTGCTCGCACACGCTTTTTCAGTTCTGCCCACAAATTTTCTATGGGATTGAGGTCAGGGCTTTGTGATGGTCACTCCAATACCTTAACTTTGTTGTCCTTAAGCCATTTTGCCACAACTTTAGAAGTATGCTTGGGGTCATTGTCCATTTGGAAGACCCATTTGCGACTAAGCTGACTGATGTCTTGATGTTGCTTCAATATATCGACAATTTTCTTTCCTCATGATGCCATCTATTTTGTGAAGTGCACCAGTCCCTCCTGCAGCAAAGCACCCCCACAACATGATGCTGCCACCCCTGTGCTTCACGGTTGGGATGGTGTTCTTCGGCTTGCAAGCCTCCCCCTTTTTCCTCCAAACATAACGATGGCCATTATGGCCAAACAGTTCTATTTTTGTTTCATCAGACCAGAGGACATTTCTCCAAAAAGTATATTTTGTCCCCATGTGCAGTTGCAAACCGTAGTCTGGCTTTTTTATGGTGGTTTTGGAGCAGTGTCTTCTTCCTTGCGGAGTGGCCTTTCAGGTTATGCTGATTTACGACTTGTTTTACTGTGGATTTAGATACTTTTGTACCTGTTTCCTCCAGCATCTTCACAAGGTCCTTTGCTGTTGTTCTGGGATTGATTTGCACTTTTCGGACACCAAAGTCCTTTCATCTCTAGGAGACAGAACGCGTCTCCTTCCTGAGCGGTATGACAGCTGTGTGGTCCCATGGTGTTTATACTTGCATACTGTTGTTTGTACAGATGAACGTGGTACCTTCAGGCGTTTGGAAATTGCTCCCAAGGATGAACCAGACTTGGAGGTCTTGGCTGATTTCTTTGGATTTTCCCATGATGTCTAGCAAAGAAGCACTGAGTTTGAAGGTAGGCCTTGAAATACATCCACAGGTACACCTCCAATTGACTCAAATTATGTCAATTATCATCAATTTCTGGAATTTTCCAAGCTGTTTAAAGGCACAGTCAACCTAGTGTATGCAAACTTCTGACCCACTGGAATTGTGATATAATTAATTGTAAGTGAAATAATCTGTCTGTAAACAATTGTTGTAAAAATTACTTGTGTCATGCACAAAGTATATGTCCTCACCGACTTGCCAAAATTATAATGACTCCAACCTACCTGTATGTAAACTTCCGACTTCAACTGTATGAAATTATTATATAGTGAACTTGAAAATGTTTTCATTGACAAATAAATACAGCAACCAAACCATTTTAGATGATAGGAAACTATGGATATACCCAAATCATCCTCACCAGTCACGTTTGTCTGCTTTTGTGAGTTGTGTTCGTTCTGATGTCTGACCTAGAGCTGATTGATTAAATCTGCTCCCTAATCACATCAACACTCAGTCGGTTTAGGACCTGGCGGGCTCTGTTCTTGAATAGGTTGCGCTGCACTTTGCCATTCCCACTTGTGAGTGAAGAGGAGGAGAAAAAAAACGGTGGGGATCAGATTGTTGTAAACACACATTCACAGCCATTCACCCCCCCCCCCATTACTACCAGAGGGAAGGCCGTTAACTAACGTCCAGCTCGGCACATCCTTGGGGAGAAACCACCCACAGGGCTGAGCTGTCAGCTGACATAACGTAGAAGAGACAAACAAAAGGTCATTAACCACAGAATACATACTGAACAAGCCCCAAAGACCATAAGGACAATGAGCAATGTTTTCAGCTTCACGTGGCCATGCAATGTGTGCTTTCCAGTTCTTAATTTTCAGTCATTTCATTAGAAGAAACATAGATACAGTGCCTTCCGAAAGTATTCATAACCCTTGACTTATTCCACATTTTGTTGTTACAGCCTGAATTCAAAATTGTTATATATCTCACCAATCTACACACAAAGTGAAAATATGTTTTTAGAAAATGAAATACTGAAATCTCATTTGCATCAGGATTCACACCCCTGAGTCAATATTTTGTAGAAACACCTTTGGCGGGTTGCCATCAAAGATTTGGGTCCATTCATTATTCGTTCTGTCTTTAGTCTCCCAGTCCCTTCTGCTGAAAAGCATCCCCATAACATAATGCTGCTGCCACTAGGCTTTGAGTTAGGGATGGCGTTAGACATTTGCTGATCTGTGCCTGTTCTTCTCCAGACATAGCGCTTTGCATTCAGGCCAAAGAGTTACATTTTTGTCTCATCAGACCACAGAATATTTTGCCTTATGAGCTGTCGTTCGCATGCCTTTTTGAAAACTCCAGGCATGCGGTCATGTGCCTTTTTATCAGAAGTGGCTTCCGTCTGGCCACTCTCCCATAAAGCCCAGATTGGTGAAGTGCTGTAGAAACTATTCTGGCAGGTTCTCCCATCTCAGCCAAGGAACCCTGTAGTTCTGTCAGTGGTCATTGGGCTCTTGGTCACCTCCCTGACCAAGGTCCTTCTTGCCTGGTTGCTCAGTCAAGGTCGGACGGCCAGCTCTAGGCAGAATCTGGGTAGTTCCGTATTCTTTTTACATTTCCCAATGATGGAGACCACTGTGCTCTTAGAAACTTTTAACACTCTAGAGATTGTTTTATATCCTTCCCCATAAACAGTACCAGTCAAAAGTTGACACACCTACTCATTCAAGAGTTTTTCTTTATTTGTACTATTTTCTACATTGCAGAATTATAGTGAAGACAACATAACTATGAAATAACACATGGAATCATGTAGTAACCAAAACAAGTGTTAAACAAGTCAAACTATATTTTATATTTGAGATTCTTCAAAGTAGCCACCTTTTGCCTTGATGACAGCTTTGCACACTCCTGGCATTCTCTCAACCAGCTTCATGAGGTAGTCACCTGGAATGCATTTCAATTAACAGGTGTGCCTTAAAAGTTGATTTGTGGAATTTATTCCCTTAATGCATTTGAGCCAATCAGTTTTGTTGTGACAAGGTAGGGGTGGGGTATACATAAGATACCTCTATTTGGAAAAAGACAAGAACAGCTTAAATAAGCAAAGAGAAACAACAGTCCGTCATTACTTTAAGACATGAAGGTCAGTCAATCTGGAAAATTTCAAGAACATTAAAAGTTTCTTCAAGTGCATTTGCAAAAACTATCTAGCTCCATTATGAAACTGGCTCTCATGGCAACCACCACAGGAAAAGATGACCCAGAGGTATCGCTGCTGCAGAGGATAAGTTCCTTTAGAGTTACCAGCCCCAGGAATCTGCAATTAACTGCACCTCAGATTGCAGCCCAAATAAATACTTCAGAGTTCAATTAACAGACTCATCTCAACAACTGTTCAGAGGAGACTGAGTGAATCAGGCCTTCATGGTTAAATTGCTGCAAAGAAACCACTACTAAAGGACACAACTAAGAAGAGACTTGCTTGGGCGAATTAACACAAGCAATGGACATTAGACCGGTGGAAATCTGTCCTTTGGTCTGATGAGTCCAAATTTGAGATTTTTGGTTCCAACCGCCATGTCTTTGTGAGACGCAGAGTAGATCCAAACTTTTGACTGGTACTGTACATGTCTCATCACAAATCTACAGTCAGTTACTTGGACTTCATGGTATAGTTCCTGCTCTGACACGCGCTTGACAGCTGTGGGACCTTATATATAAATATATATATATATTTTAAATCATGTCTAAGCATTTGATTTGGCCACATGTGAACTCCATTGAAGTTGTAGTGATGATCAAAGGAAATTGGATGCAGCTGAGCTCAATTTGGAGTGTTGTAGAAAAAGGGTGTGTATACTTGCATTCTTAAATTAAATTTTGTTCTTTCATTTTCAATAAATGTTCAGATATTTCTAAAAGTACGTTTTCACTTTGTCATTATGGTGTGTTTGTTTTAGATGGGTGAGAGAAAAAAATCTATTTAATCCATTTTGAATTCAGGCTGTAACATGTGTAAGTCAAGGCATATGACTACTTTCTGAAGCGACTGTAATTGTGTTAGACATGAATAAACAAGCCGTTTATGATACACTGTAATTACATGGCGACGAGAGCTGACAGTGACATCTCTGCCTCCTGTCACACCCTGAACTGTTTCACCTGTCCTTGTGCTTGTCTCCACCCCCTCCAGGTGTCACCCATTATCCCCTGTGTATTTAAACCTGTGTTTTGTCTGTCTGTGCCAGTTCGTCTTGTATTTTCCATGTCAACCAGCATTTTTTCCCCGTGAGCCTGCCTTTCCTATTCTCTTTCACTAGTTCACCCGGTTTTGACCCTTGTCGGTTTTCTGGACTCTGTACCTGCCTGCCACACTGTACCTCCTGGACTCTGAACTGGCTTTGACCTTTTGCCTGTCCACAACCATTCTCTTCTCTATCCCTTTTGGATTATTAATAAATATCAAAGACTCAAACTATCTGCCTCCTGTGCCTGGGTCTCGCCTTGCGCCCTTACACCTCCACAGACATTTACATTACATTTAAGTCATTTAGCAGACGCTCTTATCCAGAGCGACTTACAAATTGGTGCATTCACCTTATGACATCCAGTGGGACAGTCACTTAACAATAGTGCATCTAAAACTTAGGGGGGGTGGGGTGAGAGGGATTACTTAACCTATCCTAGGTATTCCTTAAAGAGGTGGGGTTTCAGGTGTCTCCGGAAGGTGGTGATTGACTCCGCTGTCCTGGCGTCGTGAGGGAGTTTGTTCCACCATTGGGGGGCCAGGGCAGCGAACAGTTTTGACTGGGCTGAGCGGGAGCTGTACTTCCTCAGTGGTAGGGAGGCGAGCAGGCCAGAGGTGGATGAACGCAGTGCCCTTGTTTGGGTGTAGGGCCTGATCAGAGCCTGGAGGTACTGAGGTGCCGTTCCCCTCACAGCTCCGTAGGCAAGCACCATGGTCTTGTAGCGGATGCGAGCTTCAACTGGAAGCCAGTGGAGAGAACGGAGGAGCGGGGTGACGTGAGAGAACTTGGGAAGGTTGAACACCAGACGTGCTGCGGCGTTCTGGATGAGTTGAAGGGGTTTAATGGCACAGGCAGGGAGCCCAGCCAACAGCGAGTTGCAGTAATCCAGACGGGAGATGACAAGTGCCTGGATTAGGACCTGCGCCGCTTCCTGTGTGAGGCAGGGTCGTACTCTGCGGATGTTGTAGAGCATGAACCTACAGGAACGGGCCACCGCCTTGATGTTAGTTGAGAACGACAGGGTGTTGTCCAGGATCACGCCAAGGTTCTTGGCGCTCTGGGAGGAGGACACAATGGAGTTGTCGACCGTGATGGCGAGATCATGGAACGGGCAGTCCTTCCCCGGGAGGAAGAGCAGCTCCGTCTTGCCGAGGTTCAGCTTGAGGTGGTGATCCGTCATCCACACTGATATGTCTGCCAGACATGCAGAGATGCGATTCGCCACCTGGTCGTCAGAAGGGGGAAAGGAGAAGATTAATTGTGTGTCGTCTGCATAGCAATGATAAGAGAGACCATGTGAGGTTATGACAGAGCCAAGTGACTTGGTGTATAGCGAGAATAGGAGAGGGCCAAGAACAGAGCCCTGGGGGACACCAGTGGTGAGAGCGCGTGGTGAGGAGACAGATTCTCGCCACGCCACCTGGTAGGAGCGACCTGTCAGGTAGGACGCAATCCAAGCGTGGGCCACGCCGGAGATGCCCAACTCGGAGAGGGTGGAGAGG
The DNA here is from genome assembly GCF_021184085.1 of Oncorhynchus gorbuscha. Lineage (NCBI taxonomy): Eukaryota > Metazoa > Chordata > Actinopteri > Salmoniformes > Salmonidae > Oncorhynchus > Oncorhynchus gorbuscha. Next base: position 13,169,202 of record NC_060194.1, on the reverse strand, counting down.
AGGATCTGATGGTTCACAGTATCGAAGGCAGCCGATAGATCTAGAAGGATGAGAGCAGAGGAGAGAGAGTTAGCTTTAGCAGTGCGGAGCGCCTCCGTGATACAGAGGAGAGCAGTCTCAGTTGAATGACTAGTCTTGAAACCTGACTGATTTGGATCAAGAAGGTCATTCAGAGAGAGATAGCGGGAGAGCTGGCCAAGGACGGCACGTTCAAGAGTTTTGGAGAGAAAAGAAAGAAGGGATACTGGTCTGTAATTGTTGACATCGGAGGGATCGAGTGTAGGTTTTTTCAGAAGGGGTGCAACTCTCGCTCTCTTGAAGACGGAAGGGACGTAGCCAACGGTCAGGGATGAGTTGATGAGCGAGGTGAGGTAAGGGAGAAGGTCTCCGGAAATGGTCTGGAGAAGAGAGGAGGGGATAGGGTCAAGCGGGCAGGTTGTTGGGCGGCCGGCCGTCACAAGACGCGAGATTTCATCTGGAGAGAGAGGGAGAAAGAGGTCAGAGCACAGGGTAGGGCAGTGTGAGCAGAACCAGCGGTGTCGTTTGACTTAGCAAACGAGGATCGGATGTCGTCGACCTTCTTTTCAAAATGGTTGACGAAGTCATCTGCAGAGAGGGAGGAGGGGGGGAGGGGGCGGAGGATTCAGGAGGGAGGAGAAGGTGGCAAAGAGCTTCCTAGGGTTAGAGGCAGATGCTTGGAATTTAGCGTGGTAGAAAGTGGCTTTAGCAGCAGAGACAGAGGAGGAAAATGTAGAGAGGAGGGAGTGAAAGGATGCCAGATCCGCAGGGAGGCGAGTTTTCCTCCATTTCCGCTCGGCTGCCCGGAGCCCTGTTCTGTGAGCTCGCAATGAGTCATCGAGCCACGGAGCGGGAGGGGAGGACCGAGCCGGCCTGGAGGATAGGGGACATAGAGAGTCAAGGGATGCAGAGAGGGAGGAGAGGAGGGTTGAGGAGGCAGAATCAGGAGATAGGTGGGAGAAGGTTTGAGCGGAGGGAAGAGATGATAGGATGGAAGAGGAGAGAGTAGCGGGGGAGAGAGAGCGAAGGTTGGGACGGCGCGATACCATCCGAGTAGGGGCAGTGTGGGAGGTGTTGGATGAGAGCGAGAGGGAAAAGGATACAAGGCAGTGGTCGGAGACTTGGAGGGGAGTTGCAGTGAGGTTAGTGGAAGAACAGCATCTAGTAAAGATGAGGTCGAGCGTATTGCCTGCCTTGTGAGTAGGGGGGGAAGGTGAGAGGGTGAGGTCAAAAGAAGAGAGGAGTGGAAAGAAGGAGGCAGAGAGGAAAGAGTCAAAGGTAGACGTGGGGAGGTTAAAGTCGCCCAGAACTGTGAGAGGTGAGCCGTCCTCAGGAAAGGAGCTTATCAAGGCATCAAGCTCATTGATGAACTCTCCGAGGGAACCTGGAGGGCGATAAATGATAAGGATGTTAAGCTTGAAAGGGCTAGTAACTGTGACAGCATGGAATTCAAAGGAGGCGATAGACAGATGGGTAAGGGGAGAAAGAGAGAATGACCACAGACTCCCTCTTCTTGAAGCTCACTGACTGTTCAGGCAAATTAACAGGTTAGAGGACTGAAAGCACAAATCCCTCAAGCATACAGTATACTTGATGTAGATGGTAAATGTACATGATCTCCATGGAAACGCTCACCAAGCTGGAGAGAGCAGCGCAGTTACACACGGTTGATCTCAGAGAGCGTTCCCCTCCCCCTACACACAAATCAGATAACTTGTTAAATTCGCTGTAGCAGTAACTGTTTCCTCTCACAACACATCTGGATAGTCCTCAGAGGTACTTTTAATATGAGTTGCTATGGTCTCTGATACAAGCTATTCGTGTGATAATATGACAAAGTATATCCTAAACTGACCTTTTCTTTTCAAAGGAATATGTTTTAATGCATGATCAGATACATCCATCTGATAAACACGAAGCTTTTACTTTGAAAGATCACCGGAGCACATGCAACTGGTCCTCTCCACAGTCACCTTGAACTCTCCCCTTGGACACTGTCACCATAGAGTCTTCAAACCAATGATGTATATAAACTGTGGATTGTTGATGCCATTTAATGGCCAATCAGAGGCTTTGATGCCACCTGTCTGCCATATCGGCACTACCCAGAAGCAGTCGTCCATAGGAATTAATGGAATTCTACAGTATTTTAATTAAATGTTCCAAGGACAAAATTACACGTGGTTCTGTAGCTCAGTTGGTAGAGCATGGCGCTTGTAACGCCAGGGTAGTGGGTTCGATCCCCGGGACCACCCATACGTAGAATGTATGCACACATGACTGTAAGTCGCTTTGGATAAAAGCGTTTGCTAAATGGCATATATTATTATTATTATTACACGTTTTTAAGTATTTTCTGGGGACGGTAACATGAATGAATACAAGGAAAATAAAAATCATTTCTTTATGTTTAGCTCACAAAATATAATTGAAAAGTATAATAGAATAGAATAAACATGGCAAAACTAATGTAGACATTAATAAATACATTTCAACAGCTTCCAAAATATGTTTTACAATGGAGGGGGAGTGCCAAGATGGTGGCGAAGTGGCTTCAAAATGGCACCCCCTGTCAGTCATCTAATGCATTGATTCACAACCCATTCTGTTACTGTACCACCAACTGAATTGAGAACCTCTGTAATAAGCCTGATGTGCATTTTACCAGTATGGTCTCATGAGTCTTCTCAAGTACCACCTATGGATAGGCCAAGTACCTCTAGGGGTCCTAGTACCCCTGGTTGGGAACCACTTTTCTAGTGTATATATAAATTAGTGCTTCAAACACACTGCAGTGCTGAACCTCTACAGAAAGAGCAGATTCTGCAGTTTATTTTTATATATTTTATTGGGTAGCCTAGTGCAAGTTCAAATCCCCGAGCTGACAAGGTACAAATCTGTCGTTCTGCCCCTGAACAGGCAGTTAACCCACTGTTCCTAGGCCGTCATTGAAAATAAGAATTTGTTCTTAACTGACTTGCCTAGTTAAATAAAGGTTAAAAAAATATAAAAAAAATTTAACATACAAATCTACCTGCAGTGAAGCTGCTCAACATTTATATTACATTCAGTCATCTAACTAACTGTCCAGAGCAACCCACAGGAGCAACCAGGGTCAAGCGCCCCACCCAACGGCACAACGACAGATCTCCCACCAAGTGAAACGGGGACCTGAACCATCGACGTATCGGCCAACGGTCCAAGCTCCAAACCGCCATGCCACCAACCATCCAAGACCCCCCCCCCCACAAATACAAATATAATAATACATAAATAACCTCTCACCCCCCCCAAGCCACCGTCCCCCAATGCACCAACAACTAAATTAACAAATGAGAAAAAAAGGGAAACAAAACAACAAGGCCACTGTATACATTCAGTACATGTGTGGCACAGATTCTGCAGTTTCCCAATCACCTATCCTTGCCAAACAACAAAATGACCCCTTGAGGTGTACTTCAAAATATAACTTTTTGGCAGAATTATCGTGATTCTATGGGCTCCCTGCACCTGCGCTCACAACACTCCAAGCTCAGTAATACAGTGCATTCTGAACGTATTCAGACCTCTTCACTTTTCTACATTTTGGTACGTTACAGCCGTATTTTAGAATTGATTCAATCGTTTTTTCTCCCTCATCAACCTACACACAACACCCCACAATGCTCCGATCGTCTTTCCCTCGATCTTGACTAGTCTCACAGTCCCTGCTGCTGAAAAACAATCCCACAGCATGATGCTGCCACCACCATGCTTCATCGTAGGGATGGTGCCAGGTTTCCTCGAGACGTGATGCTTGGCTTCATTAGGACAGAAAATCTTGTATCTCACGGTCCGACATTCTTTAGGTGCCTTTTGGCAAACTCCAAACTGGCTGTCATGTACCTTTTACTGAGGAATGGCTTCCATCTAGCCACTTTACCATAAAGGCTTGATTGGTGGAGTGCTGCAGATATGGGTGTCCTTCTGGAAGGTTTTTCCATCTCCACAGAGATACTCTCGAACTCCTGCAGAGTGACCATCGAGTTTTTGGTCATCTCCCTGACCAAGGCCATACTCCCCCGATTGCTCAGTTTGGCCAGGTGGCCAGCTCTAAGAAGAGTCTTGGTGGTTCCAAACTTCTTCCAATTAAGAATGATTGAGTCTACTGTGTTCTTGGGGATATTCAATGCTGTAGACATCTTTGGTACCCTTCCCCCAGATTGTGCCTCGACACAATCCTGTCTCGGAGCTCTACGGACAATTCCTTCGACCCCATGGCTTGGTTTTTGCTCTGACATGCACTGTCAACTGTGGAGCCATATTCAGACAGGTGTGTGCCTTTCCAAATAATGTCCAATAAATTGAATTTACCACAGGTGGACTCCAATCAAGTTGTAGAAATTTCTCAAGGATGATCAATGGAAACAGGATGCACCTGAGCTCAATTTTGAGTCTCATAGCAAAGGGTATGAATACTTATGTAAATAAGACATTTCTCTTTATTTCTTATAAATGTGCAAAAATGTATTAAAGTGTTTTTGCTTTGTCATTATGGGGTATTGAGTGTAGATTGATGAGGGAGTTTTTTTATTGGATCCATTTTAGAGCAACATGCTGACCACACAACCCACGTTGCGTGCGCAAACATTGCAAAATAAATGTACACAGATGTTATTCAATCATTGCACCCACACTGCTCGCATGCGTCAACGAGGGTCTGAGTAGCCAGGCGCTAAAATAGAACTTGGTTCTATTTGTGACACTTGACGCGCTGCAAGTCCCGCCTCTCCCATCTCTTCATTGTTTTTTTGTAGCATACATCCACGTGGGTGATTGAAAGATGAACTGAGGTCCACACTCCTGTCCAGTTGGTGGTAATGCACCTTAAAGTTGGTTGCCAACTGCCATATAAAGTCCAAAGAAGAAGCCTGAAGGAGGAGAGATTACTAGATACAAACACTGTTAACCCTTTTATCTGTGGATTAATTGTTGGAGTAGAGGACCTTGTGTATTTCAGGTAAAATAGAACTCCAAAGTTTATATCCCAGGACAAATGAGCTAGCAACAGCAAGCTAGCTAGCTAAATTGACATAACTGTTTAATCAACATGCGTGCGAGCGGTGTGGTCAGCATGTAAGGCTGTAACGTAACAAAATGTGGAAAAAGTCAAGGGTTGTGAATACTTTCCGAATGCACTGCATATTTAAACTCACTATATGCCATTTTGATCTTTTGAAATGCATTTTCTGAAGTTCATAAGGTTCCTTAAGGAATTAATAATGGATGATTTTTGTGGTGGTGTTTATTTAATGGATTTTAACACTTTTGTAGGCTACATAGTGACACATTTTTTGTTGTTTTGGCTCTGTACTCCAGCACGTTGGATTTGAAAGGATGATACAATGACTATGAGGTTAAAGTGCAGACTGTCAGTTTTTATTTTAGTTTTTTTTCATCCATATTGGGTGAGCCGTTTAGAAATGACTTCCCTTTTTGTACATAGTGAAATAGGGGACCAAATACTACATTTTTGACTACTTAAATACACATAAACTCATTCAATACACATAAAAGAAAGGTCCCTTTTTCAGGACCCTGTCTTTCAATGATAATTTGGAAAAATACAAATAACTTCACAGATCTTCATTGTAAAGGGTTTAAACACCGTTTCCAATGCTTGTTAAATTAACCATAAACAATTAATGAGCATGCACCTGTGGATCGGTCGTTAACACGCTAACAGCTTACAGACGGTAGGCAATTAAGGTCACAGTTATGAAACCTTAGGTCACTAAAGAGGCCTTTCTACTGACTCTGAAAAACACCAAAAGAAAGATGCCCAGGGTTCCTGCTCATCTGTGTGAACGTGCCTTAGGCATGAGGACTGCAGATGTGGCCAGGGCAATAAATTGCAATGTCCGTACTGTGATACGCTTAAGAGAGCGCTACAGGGAGACAGCACGGACAGCTGAACGTCCTCGCAGTGGCAGACCACGTGTAAAAGCAACACGAACATCACACCTGCTGGACAGGTATGGCAACAACAACTGCCCGAGTTACACCAGGAAGCACAATCCCTCCTTCAGTGCTCAGACTGTCCGCAATAGGCTGAGAGAGGCTGGACTGAGGGCTTGTAAGCCTTTTGTAAGGCAGGTCCTCACCAGACATCAACGTGCCAGTCGAGGTTGTCTCACCAGGGGTGATGGTCGGATTTGCGTTTTCGTTGAAGGAATGAGCGTTACACCGAGGCCTGTATTCTGGAGCGGGATCAATTTGGAGGTGGACGGTCCGTCATGGTCTGGGGCGGTGTGTCACAGCATCATCGGACTGAGCTTGTTGTCATTGCAGGCAATCTCAATGCTGTGCATTACAGGGAAGACATCCTCCTCCCTCATGTGGTACCCTTCCTGCAGGCTCATCCTGACATGACCCTCCAACATGACAATGCCACCAGCCAAATTGCTCATCCTGTGTGTGGTTTCCTGCAAGACAGGAATGTCAGTGTTTGGTCATGTCCAGGGAAGATCCCAGATCTCATTCCCATTGAGCACGTCTGGGACCTGTTGGATCGGAGGGTGAGGGCTAGTGCCATTCCCCCCAGAAATGTCCGGGAACTTGCAGGTGCCTTGGTGAAAGAGTGGGGTAACATCTCACAGCAAGAACTGGCAAGTCTGGTGCAGTCCATGAGGAGGAAAAGCACTACAGTACATAAGGCAGCTGGTGGCCACACCAGATACTGACTGTTACTTTTGACCCCCCCCCCCATTTCTGTTAGTCACATGTCTGTGGAACTTGTTCAGTTTATGTCTCAGTTGTTGAATCTTGTTATGTCAATACAAATATTTACACGTTACGTTTGCTGAAAATAAACGCAGTTGACAGTAAGAGGACGTTTCTTTTTTTGCTGAGTTTACAAGTGAATTTGTTTGAGGGAAAGAGTAATACAGTGCCTTCAAAAAGTAGATAAGTACTCACCAAGGGCGCAACTTTGGTTTTAGAAGTGGGGTGAACGTAACTTATTTTTTGTGTATATATATATATATATGTGACTTGTTTCAGGAAACTAGGCATATGTCGCGGGTAACTACTTCAGAGGAGAGCCATTTGAACCTTAACATTTTGGGCAGAAATGCCTTCTGGAACATTTGAACTTTAATGTGCATTTATAACAAACTTGTGTGCCATCTGTAAATACGAATACAATTGTTAAATTACGATCCTAGTTGGTTTAGCCACAGAAAAAGCCAACAACCTTCCCGCTAGCCATGATTGGCTGAGACAATGAATGGGCTGGATATGCCGAGAGTTGAGTTTGGATTGGTCTGACATATAGCACGCTTCTGTCTATTTGATCTGGTCAGTATGTGTAGGTAATTCTGTCTAACGAAGATTATTTTTTAAATATATCGCATTGTAGAACTGCTTAAGCGTTGCTCTCCACCTTCTGGAGGACTGAGTATTGAAATCAGTGGTATTAGAGTATGATACCTAAGGAGATGGAGAAAGCACCTGTCTCCACATTACATCTTCAAACTAAGGTCAACCATGGTGTCCATGACAGGGAGAAGTGTACATCCATGATGTATATGAGTAAAATAGTCTAGCTAGCTACATTGTCAGATATATGTTTCTAATTTCGGCAGAAAGTCGTTTTCATTTCAAGTTAAAGTGCACTGTTAGCTAGCTAGCTAACGTAAGCTGGCTGACTCACTAGCTAATGTTACGTGTATGATCTTATTATTCATATCTCAGAGCCTTTTGCTTGGCTAGTTATAGCCTTGAACCTAGTTGCTAGCAACCTGCAGATTCATGTAGGGTAGTAATGTCATTAGTTGAGATTATGGTTCATTGTTTACCTAGTTAGCTAGCTACATGTCTTAACAAAAGACTCCACTATGCAAGTAACCCTTTCAATAGAATGTCACAACTATTGATAGATGTAGCTGGTCAATTCTCTCTGGCGATCTTCTCCAATTTCAGAGCACTCTCGTCTGAGTGTGCCAGAGCAGAATAACTGACGAATTTACAAACACTCAATACCCATTGAATATGGTCGGTGTCACTAAACGTTGGCAAAAAAGTGTAAATTGTTGCCAGCAGCACAGTTCCAGTCACCAATGCTCTGGATAACATAAAAACACCTAACCAGCTCTGCTAGTGTTAGTAAAATGGTCAGTGAGATGTTCCCTTATTTGTGTCTGGAAGTAGCTAGCAAGCTAGCCAACACTAGCAAGTTAGCTTGGGTGCTTGACTGCAGTTATGCCAGAACGCTCAGATCAACCCTTAATCAGATGGGTGGTGCTAAAGCTTAAGAGAGTGTGAACGATTGTGAATGGTTGTAGACAAAGAAGAGCTCTCCAGTAGGTACCAAAATATTCAAAGGCCATTTTATCAAAAGTGAGGTGACAAGTTTATCAACGTTCAAAGCAGAATTTCTTTCCCATTGTTCTTCAAATGCAGTGTATGATATACACTTTTGTAGCTCTGTGTTTCTGATTTTATCCAATGTAAAAAACACAAATTCAAATTCTGCTACATAAGACTGAATCAAGGCGGTCGGTCACATTTTTAAACACTCCAAATAGTCTACCCGACCTCTTTGGAGGCGTCGCATGGTCTTAAAGCACACCAGTGCCTTGTTTGGTATCACATTCTAATAAAAAAAATGTGGGGGGGGGGGGGACAAAGATGCAATTTCAGAATGTCCCCTCCATCCCCCATGAAAGTTACGTCCCTGGTGCTCACACCCCTGAGTCAATACATGTTAGAATCCCCGTTGGCAGCGATTATCGTTCTGGGTACGTCTCTAAGAACTTTCCACACCTGGACTGTGCAACATTTGCCTATTATTCTTTTCAAAATTCTTCAAGCTATTTCAAATTGGATGTTGATCATTTTGAGACAACCATTTTCTGGTCTTGCCATAGATTTACAAAACAGATTTAAGTCAAAACTGTAGCTTGGCCAAAATTTCACTGTCATCTTTTTAAGCAACTCCAGTGTAAATTTGGCCTTGTGTTCTAGGTTATTGTCCTGCTGAAAGGTGAGTTCATCTCCCAGTGTATGGTGGAAAGCAGACTGAACCAGGTTTTCCTCTAGAATATTTCCTGCGCTTAGCTCAATTCCATTTATTTGTATCCTTAACTCCCCAGTCCTTAACGGTTACAAGCATACCCATAACATGATGCAGCCACCGCTATGCAAGAAAATATGGAAAGGTACTCAGTAATGTGTTTTATTGGATTTGCCCCAAACATAACACTATATTCAGGATAAAAAGTGAATTGCTTTGCCACATTTTTTGCAGTATTACTTTAGTGCCTTGTTGCAAACAGGATGCTTGTTTATTACTCTGTCAATTAAGCTAGTATTGTGGAGTAACTACAATGTTGTTGATCCATCCTCAGTTTTCTCCTATCACAGCCATTAAACTCTGTAACTGTTTTAAAGTCACCATTAGCCTCATGGTGAAATCCCTGAGCGTTTTTTTCCTCTCCGTCAACTGAGTTAGGTAGGATGGCTGTAGCTTTGTAGTGACTGGGTGTATTGATTAATACACTATATATACAAAAGTATGTGGACACACCTTCAAATTGGTGGATTGAGCACACAGCCATGCAATCCCCATAGACAAACATTGGCATTAGAATGGTCGTACTGAAGAGCTCATTGACTTTCAACGTGGCACCGTCATAGGATCCCACCTTTCCAACAAATCAGTTTGTAAAATTTCTGCCCTGCTAGAGCTGTCCCAGTCAACTGATTCTTTGCTTCCAATTTTGTGGCAACAGTTTGGGGAAGGCCCTTTCCTGTTTCAGCATGACAATGCCACGTGCACAAAGCGAGGTCCATACAGAAATGGTTTGTAAAGATCGGTGTGGAAGAACTTTACTGGTCTACACAGAGCCCCGACCTCAACCCCGTTGAACACCTTTGGGATGAATTGGAACGCTTTGGGATGAATTGGAACGCAGACTGCGAGCCAGGCCTAATCACCCAACATCAGTGCCCGACCTCACCAATGCTCTTGTGGCTGAATGGAAGCAAGTCTCCGCCGCAATGTTCCAACATCTAGTGGAAAGCCTTCCCAGAAGAGTGGAGGCTGTTATAGCAGCGAAAACCTCTCTGGTCTTTGTGGTTGAATCTGTGTTTGAAATTCACTGCTCAACTGTGGGATATTACAGATAATTGTATGAATACTTATTGACTCAAGACATTTCCGTTTTTTTAATGAATTTGTAAAAATGTCTAAAAACATAATTCCACTTTGATATTATAGGGTATTGTGTGTAGGTCAGTAAAAAACAACTCAGGCTGTAATCAGGTGAACATATAATTCATTTCTTCCTGGGAATGGGACCTCCTGCAAGTGTGTGCACCGACATTTGTTATGGGCCTAATAATAGAATTACATATAGAATCCCTATTGAATCAATAGGATCTCTGTGGGCCTAGTTGTAAAAGATTTGTCATTTAACTTTTAAAATGTATCACCTTTTATTGTGGCATAACCACAACAGGTCATGATGTTTTCTTTGGATTGTCAAACAATGACTTCAAAGGACTATATTTCTAGTCTCCAAACAGTGGTGAATGGAAAGATACAGGAATCCAGGCTGTATTACATCCAGCCGTGATTAGGATTCCCATAGGGCGGCGCACTATTGGCCCAGCGTCGTCCGGGTTTGGCCGGGGTAGGCCGTCATTGTAAATAAGATTTTGTTCTTAAATTACTTGCCGAATTAAATAAAGGCTAAATTAAAAATTAAACTAATACAACAAGGGGTGTGAATACTTTTTGAAGGCACTGTATGTCACCCTCAGGAACGTGGAGTGCATCTGCAGGTCTTCCTCCCACACCAGACGCCTTTTCTCAAACACAGGCATATCATCCATCACCTCTGACACACAACACACATACACACACGCATTGAAATAGTGGAACACTCCTAATAGTGTGTGTGTGTGTGTCTGTGTGTATCTGTATGTACCTGTGTGTATTTGAGGCAGGAGCAGCAGGAGCGCTCAGCTACATCCAGTTGGCCAGGTGCCTTAACAGGAAGAGGATATGACATCACACAGGGAGAAATAAATGGTGCAGGCAGGGTTATTGTAAAAGTACTATGTGATACCTGCCGGTGGAAAAAAGGCCATATAAATTTGATTGATTGGTTGAATAAGTAGAAGCAAAGTCCTCTAACCCGTCAGGTAGGAAGTAGCACTTTAAACACCTCCACTAACGTCTGCACCCCAGGTCCCTCTAACCACAGATAGACCACACATTAACCACTCAAGATGGTCCATACACGGTCAACTCAAACAACGGAGAACCCAAACTTCATAGACAAGTGAACACAATGTTATCTCTCACAAAAAAGAGACACTTTTATTGAGTCGGGCAGACTAAAACAACTGACACACGCGAGCACATACAGACACATGTGTGGAGGTAGGGATGTGTGTCCTGGTCAAAGAAGAGGAAGGTCATGTTTTGCGGAACATTTTCCTCAGAAAGCATCATGTGAAGCAGCAGGTTTGAGCCTTCACACACTTACCCCCTCAGAGAGGACAGAGGGTACGACCCAGTTGGCCTAAATAGGACTATACCACCAGTAGTAGACCTGTGCCAAAGTCGCGATAATACCTTTTTGATAATACTGCAGGCCTATTCACCACAACCACAGTAGCTACATGACAGAACCCTTAGTTTCTCTCCCAAGAATTACAGTGTTTGGCCACAAATTATTTCTACACGTTATTACAAATAATCATTTTGACCACATTTTTTATTCCACACCCAACCTCCCATCCCATCCCATCCCATCCCACAACCCCACCCATCCAACATGTCTCCATCCAATGTATCCATCTAACTTTGTCCCAGAAGCATTTAACTATAGGGCAGTCCCACACAGTGGCGGTTGGAGCACTTTAAGATGAGGGAGGATACATATTTTTTTATGAGCATGGCCATATTCCTATTACAGCATATTGGATGACTGTCATTCATATTCCTATGAATTAATGATGCCTATGAGTGAAAGTTTGCCTATGGTACTGAAAGCAATGTAGTAAAGCTCCATAGTTTGCTGTGCACCATTAAAAAGACCTTCAATGTCTTGATGAGTGATCCGTTCCTGCTGCACAGGTTGAGAAAAGTTTGAGTAATCAGGGTGACAGACATTGACACATTCAGATCTACGGTAGGGTGTAATCATTAGTCCAACAGTTGCAAACAACAGTTTCTATTGGACAAATTCAAGTATGTTTATCCCCGGCTTCATTCTGTTTGCTTCCGTTTAAGAAACAATTTAACAGAATCTGTAGAATGAATACACCCCCGATCACAAACAAAACCAGTTCACTTTCATAGCAGCCACATGATCACTTTGCTTGTTGTAATTCCTTTTCACACCTACACGCTCTCCTCCTCTCACCTGTTCCATTCACTTGTGGAATTCAGTGCACGACATATCATCACTCTGTGACCAGGCAAAAAAAAAACATTTCCAAGCCAAACCTTCATATCATAACCAGTAACCGCTACACACAGCCTACATTGGTGTCACCATATTAGCTAACGGCAAGTCAACATAACTACTAGAACTAATGTGTTAGTAAACCCGCTTCAATCATGCAGTACAGTGTATAGTTAGCAAGCAGTTTAACAGTTACACCGGTGTGCCCCAGTAGCAATAAATTAACACCAAAAGCTTACCTTGGCTTGGAAGAGTTCCAGTGTTGGATAGTCAGAGCCATCTAGGTAACATAGCATCCTTCTCTGTTTGAGCTGGGTGTTTGAGTAGGCTGAACTAGCTAGCTGCATTCGCTAGCTAAGTAAATGAAAGTGAACCAGAAAAACAGCCGATATGATGCAAAATGCCTCATACCTGCTGTATTTATGTATTTTCAAAGTTAAAGATCTTGAAAACTTGATTGCTGACATGCATAACATTTTCAAATCAAAATTATTTGTCACATACATATGGTTAGCAGATGTTAATGTAGCAAAATGCTTGTGCTTCTAGTAATATCTAACAAGAAATCGAACAATTTCACAACTACCACATTATACACACAAGTGTAAAGGAATGAGTAAGAATATGTACATATAAATATATATGGATGAGCGATGGCCGAACGGCATAGGCAAGATGCAGTAGATGATATAGAGTACAGTATATACATATGAGATTAGTAATGTAGGGTATGTAAACATTATATAAAGTGGCACAGTTTAAAGTGACTAGTGATACATTTATTACATCCCATTTGTAATTATTAAAGTGGCTAGAGATTGAGTCAGTATGTTGGTAGCAGCCACTCAATGTTAGTGATGGCTGTTTAACAGTCTGATGGCTGTTTTTCAGTCTCTCGGTCCCTGCTTTGATGCACCTGTACTGACCTCGCCTTCTGGATGATAGTGGGGTGAAAAGGCAGTGGCTCGGGTGGTTGTTGTCCTTGATTATCTTTTTGGCCTTCCTGTGACACCGGGTGGTGTCGGTGTCCTGGAGAGCAGGTAGTTTGCCCCCGGTGATGCGTTGTGCAGACCTCACTACCCTCTGGAGACCCTTATGGTTGTGGGCGGAACAGTTGCCGTACCAGGCGGTGATACAGCCCGACAGGATGCATTTCGATTGTGCATCTGTAAAAGTTTGTGAGTGACAAGCCGAATTTCTTCAGCCTCCTGAGGTTGAAGAGGCGCTGTTAGTCTAGCCTACTATGCGCCCTGTCCCTCTGGCCAGATTAAAAGAAGCAGTCATTTTCTTTGTGAGAAAATGTGAATGAGATCAAATATGGTTTATATTCAAACTTGGGCTGAATAGGGTACCTAGACTTTTTCTATCCAAAATGATTAACTGGAATGAATCAATAAACACAATAGCTGACATAGACGGAGTTAATTAGGCCTACAGTTCTATAGGCCAGGACTACAAGCTGCAAACCTGCATAAAGCAAGCTCAGCCTTGTTTCATTGTCCAATCATGTTGCTTTCTGTGTCTGTGCATAAGAACCCCCCCCCCCCCCCTCCAGTCCTACTTTAACATAGGTACACCCATCTAGTACTGGGATGGACCCCCTTTTGTCTCCGGAACAGCCCGAATTCGTCAGGGCATTGAAACGTTGCTCAATTGGTATTAAGGAACCTAACATGTGCCAGGAAAACATTCCCCACACCATTACGCCACCAGTCTGGATGGGGCCATGAACTCATGCTGCCAAATCCTGACTGTGCCATCAGGATGACGCAACAGGAACCGGGATTCGTCGGACAAGGCAAACATTTTTCCACTCCTGAATTTTCCAGTGTTGGTGAGCCACTGGAGCCACTTCTTCTTGTTTTTAGCAGATAGGATTTGAACACAGTGTGGTTGTCTGCTGCAATGGCCCATCCTTGACAACGATCGACAAGTTGTGCATTCCGAGATGCTGTTCTGCACAACACTGTTGTACTGCTCCGTTATTTGCCTGTTTGTGGCATGTTTTATTAATAAAATATTTAAATACATTTTGTCACTAAATTTTTTTTGAATTTCATATTTTTAATTACATTTTAAGGCAACAAAATGTGAAGACCATCTCCCAGTGTGCTCTCCACCCTCCTCTTCGTTTACATTCTAAACACTAGAAGCTGGTTGGTTTAAATCTTAATAATTCTAAATATACACAGTTTACAACAACAAAAATCCTAATTTGAGTTGCACCCCCTTTTGCCCTCAAAACAGCCTCAATTCTTTGGGGCATGGACTCTAGAAGGTGCCAAAGCGTTCCAAAGGAATGCTGGCCCATGTTGACTCCATGGGGCATTATCCTACTGAAAAAAATATTTTGGAGATGGATACACTGCTGGCATGATGGGATGCACCGGATTGACAATGATCAAATCAAATCAAATCAAATTTATTTATATAGCCCTTCGTACATCAGCTGATATCTCAAAGTGCTGTACAGAAACCCAGCCTAAAACCCCAAACAGCAAACAATGCAGGTGTAAAAGCACGGTGGCTAGGAAAAAACTCCCTAGAAAGGCCAAAACCTAGGAAGAAACCTAGAGAGGAACCGGGCTATGTGGGGTGGCCAGTCCTCTTCTGGCTGTGCCGGGTAGAGATTATAACAGAACATGACCAAGATGTTCAAATGTTCATAAATGACCAGCATGGTCAAATAATAATAAGGCAGAACAGTTGAAACTGGAGCAGCAGCACAGTCAGATGGACTGGGGACAGCAAGGAGCCATCATGTCAGGTAGTCCTGGGGCACGGTCCTAGGGCTCAGGTCCTCCGAGAGAGAGAAAGAAAGAGAGAATTAGAGAGATGTTCAGATATCCTGTGGCATTCAAACATTGCTCCACTTTTATGCCCAATGTGTGCCATGGAAACACACTCCACACTATCACACCACCATGATGGATGCATGTACTCATGTGGTTTTCTACATACCTTAGTCCTCCCATCAGCGTGAAACAGCAGGAACTCTGAGTCATCAGACCAGGCAACGTTTTTTCCAATTCTCCAGTGTCCAGCGCTTTTGTTCCTTAGCCCAGTTTCTTGTTTTTTTGCTGAAGGAAGTGGAACTCTGTAAGATCGTCAGCTGCCATACACCATTCGTGTCAAGGTACGACGAGTTGTGCATTATTTTATTAAGTCTTTGGGCACCAATGTCGTACTGGACTGTCAGTTGACTAACTTTAGCCCATCTGTTGCTCTGCACAATTGGTGTTAACCTCCTTTGTCCTCTTTCATCAATGACCTGTTATCGACCACTGGCCTGCCGTTGGCTGGATGTCCTTTGGATGGTTGACTTTTGACACATATGGGAAACTGTTCTTGACACACTCAGCTCTTGACACACTCAAACCGGTGTGCCTGGCACCTACTACCATACCCCGTTCAAAGGTCCTTAAATATTTTGTCTTGCACATTCACCCTCTGAATGGCACACATCCGTGTCTCAATTGGCTCAAGGCTTAAAAATCATTCTTTAACCTTTCTCCTCCCCTTCATCTACACTGATTGAAGTGAATTTAACATGTGACATCAATAAGGGATCATAGCTTTCACCTGGATTCACCTGGTCAGTCTATGTCATGGAAAAAGCAGGTGTTCCTAATATTTTGTACACTCAGTGTAGGCTAATATATGCAGAACTGGACAATTATAGATATAAAAAAAATTGAATTATCGATATCAATAATTCAACATTTTAATATCAATTACAAAAAAAATCCTATCCATTTTTTAAAATGATTTATATCAATATTTAAATTCTCCATTTAATCTTGAGGAATATTGATATCCATTTGAATTGTTGATATATAAACATCTAATTTGTTGATCATTCAATTATTATTTTTGTTTAATAAAATGTTTTTTATAGATCATTTCATTTTTAATATCAATAAATATTTTCTAATATAAAAAAAAATGTATTATTGATATCGAAAATGTAATTATTGATATAAAAAAATTATATGAATATATGTTAAAATGGCTTTCCATATTTCTCCATTGAACCTATGGGGGATTATTGATATAAAAAAGTATATTATCAATATCAATTCTAATTATTGATATTGATAATTCCATTTTTTATATAAAAAATATGATTATTGATATATATTTTTTTAAATGGCTTTTTTTTGACATCTGGTGCCTATGAGGTGTATTCTAAGGTAGAACACATGCATAAGCAAACACAAAGCACATTTTTGTTGTTCAGTTATTCACTCAATGCTTGTTTTGATTTTGCTTCCTGCTGGTTAATTGGCTTGCGTGAAACCATTCAGTGATGCTGTCCAGGCATTTACATAAAACATCACCACTGTCTTTCCAGGAACCCTCTCCTCCCATCCACCCAACCCTCTCTTCTCCTCAGAGTATCCTCTGTTTCCAGAAAACAAAGTGCTAATAAAAGACAACTATCACCGGCATCAACCTTATTTCATCATATGATAATACTTCCTGAACTGGAAATGAATCTGAGACTTGTGGCCCTAGACATTATTCTTGGATTAATAATTAACACGACAAAATCAAAACAAGCATTGAGTGAATAACTGAACAACAAAAATGTGCTTTGTGTTTGCTTATGCATGTGTTCTACCTTGGTGTGTACAGAATACACCTCATAGGCACCAGATGTCAAAATACATGCTAACGCATCTCCTCTCCTCTTAGATGGTATGGGCTTTGAAAGAAAGACATGACTGAGAAACAGTGCAGTGAGGGTTTGCGATATGTTGTAACAAACCTGGCTATGATGAATTCTATGCTCACTTAGTCGATTTGGGGACTATGGAGCATTTTCACCTTGGTGGCTAGAGGGTTCGGAGTTTGATTCTTCTTACAAACAATATCCCCAAATTTGTAGCAATATAGTACCTAGCACATGCAACTCAGACAATTTCTGTCCCCAATTCTTACTTTTAAGATGACTTTCTTTATAACTTTGTCCCGAAATCCGACCCCAAGCGCTGGTGTGAGACCTTGTCCTTGTGGAACGATTTGCGAAACATTTCCAGTCGTCGTCCTTCCACAGCTAGTGCATCCGACTGGGCAGAGGAATGTGTTCAGCTAGAGAGAGGCCTGTAGGATAATACTCCTCAGTATTAAAACTCAGTCCAACTCAGTAAATCTACACTAGCCTGTTTTAAATGTACTGGTTCAAATCACACCATTTCTGAGTCTCAAGTTTGTGTTCGTGTTACACAGAAATGGTCCAAAGCAGGTCACTAGGATCCACATAAAACAGATGCTGGTGAACTTCAACCGATCATGTGAACAGTGTAAGACCAGGGTCTGACTCGTTTTGTAGCCACAAACTGGAGAAGTTCAGGTGCAACCGCCCTCAACCGCCTCCGTATCAAAACATTTTCTCACGTTAAGTGCATGCTGAACAGGACCCAGACCATTGCTGACCCAGACAGGTCAGAAGATCATATGCAAAATGATCTATTTAGGCAGGAAGTGGGTGTGTTGGTGGAATAGGGAGTTGTTCCTGTGTGTGGGAAGACCACCCAGTCCTACCCCAGCTCTGCTCTGGGAGATTTACTGTAAATCAAGCTTCCCTATGGGACTCTCACTTTCAAGTAGGAAACCTGGCACAGTTGCAAAAAACTAGTCTGGGTTATTTACTGGAAGAATGGCTGCTGACGCTATGAAGCTTTGTTTTTTTCATACCATACATGTTTACAAGTGTGTTTTAACACTTTCATGTGGCTTTCATGTAGATGGTTTTATAAGAACAGGGATTCTAACGATAGCATCGTTTTTAGACTTCACCTGTAGAATCTTAGCACGCACAAAAAAAAACTCATAACCAAAACTCATTACTATACTATCTAATGTATTACTCTTCTTTAAATCTCGTCTCCCTTCCACTCAGCTCTATTTAAACCACTTGTAACCATGTGATTAGGCTACCACTGACAAAGGTGAAGGCACAAGGCTCTAAAGCAAGGGTGGGCAACTCCAGTCCCCGAGGGCCTGATTGGTGTCACACCTTTTCTCCGTCCCTAGCAAACACAGCCGATGAATCAAATTGCATTCTAAACTGAAGATCGTGATTAGATAATTATTGGAGTCAGGTGTGTTAGCTGGGGCAAATGTGACACCAAATCAGGCCCTTGAGGACTGGAATTGCCCATCCCTGCTCTTAAAGAATACAATAGTCTGTGACAAAGGTTACTCTACGCATATGAAAGCTACATCAATGAGTTAGTAAATTGGTCAATAAGACCATCTTATTCTGTAAGTCTTGCAATGGGAACTGAGAGTTCAGTTCAGAGTTTGGGATAAGTTAAACGGCAGAGCCAGAGACTCCTTATGGGGGTTAAGAACCACCCCACTGGGCAAAAACGGGTTGAATCAACATGGTTTCCACGTCATTTCAACCTATTTTTTTATGTGATGACGTTGAATGAACGTGGAAAACTAATTGGATTTGAAAAGAAGTCATCATCCTAAGGGAATTTCGTCATTTCTCTCACCCAACTTTGAACCAAAATCCAATGGCATTTCGTTGATTTCATGTTAGATGGAAACTCAACCACATGTAAATCAAAACTAGACGCTGGACTGTGCCAGTGGGATGACACGAGGTCGATCTATTAGGCCGACGTGCCAAAAGTCTGAGTTGTGCCACAAGGTTGGACATTCAGCTCACTCTGAAAGGAGGCGTTGCCAAGGTAACAGTTGTCCCTCTCCCATGTACTCTTCCCTAATTGAGTCTTGTATTATGGAGGGTGAATTCCACAAGCATACAAAGAGGGGATTATTCCCCCTGGCCATAGACTCACTGAAGAGGTTGTTGACGGGAAGAGAGAGAAAGGGGGTAGATGGGGAGGGAGAAATTGAGGGAGAGAAAAAAAAAAGGGGGGGTGAATAAAGAGAAGGGAGGAGAGAGAGATAACAAGGGGGCGGGGGGGGGGCGAGGTTGGATTTTTGACTGTGTGCTGTTCTAATGATCCCCGTTGGTTGCTAGGAAGTCTGGTCTGTTGCACTCCGGTCAGTTGGGGTCTATGCCAGTCATTCTGCCACAGAGGCTTTTCACAACACACATAATTCCTGGCTGTGCTCTTGTCTATTACACTCGTAGTTAGGTCACTGTCTGATGTCTGGGTTTTAGGGTGGCAATCTCAGATATACAAAATCATCTCCGAAGGTCAAGTCATTCTGACACTAGCCCGAGTCCCCCCCCCAAAAAATCGGTTAGCATGGCAATTCCATCTCCTATGTCATTGTCCTGCCAAAACAGCACAAACAGATAAGGGACTCAGGCTAGTGTCAGTATGACTTGACCTTCGGAGATGATTGGTAATTATGAGGTAAAAGAACACCCAGCAGTGGGTTCTCGGTGGTCTCCGCTTAGATAGAACTAGAGACATCCTGTATGGAAGACTTCATGAAACAAAGTTTATTGATACAAAATAACCAAAACAATAGAAGAAATGTCTATATTGGGACAAATGGCAATAAATACAACATTGGATGGGGTCTACATACAGACAGGAGCATTATGGCACAACGAATCATTGAGATATGAAGAACATTTTAAAAAATACCTAAGAAGTTTGGTCACGTGACAGAAACTAACATTTGAGATGATCTTCTGAGAGAGTCTCAAGATAGGCAGCGAAAGTACAAAAACAGAGAACTACAAAAACATTGCAGTGCTTTCAAGTCAAACTGGGACATGACGGCCATGAGCATCTTAACTAAAACCATCCATCTTTTTCTCCTGCCAACCTTCTCTAAAATATGATTGCTGTATATTCAGAATGGATAGAACATAAGTCTCTTACCAAAACTTACCACAGAGCAGTAGACTTGTGGATCAGATTTGAAGGAGATGAAAGAGAACAGACGATATAGTATATTGAAAACAAAGAGGAAAGGAGGGAGCAGGTAAACATGATGTGTAGTGAATTCCAGTGATGGAATGTTTCTCACAGAACTCCCTAGTTGAGTTTCTGAACCGTGAGAACTACAAAACCCATAAAACATAGAAAGAACTTGCCGCATTCTATAAATTATTACGATTGGCCGGAAAATATTGACATTCTAACGAGTTTAAAAGGAATGCTAGATTGATAAACCAACATTTCCCTTTTAGGGGAAAAAAAAACACGTTTAAAAAAAACATAGCAAGGATGGTAAAAGTCTTGCTCTGTTAACAAAATCGTTCCCTCACACTTACTTTACATTACAGTGGCTTTATACCAGAGTAACACATTTGCATCAGTTTAAGCAACTTCATCATAAGTGGTACCACAAAAATTGTATCAAACTACATATAGGCCTACGGTTCTTATGATCCGTCAAGGTACTTGGACATGCAACTACCCTCTGGATTCCGGTAGAAGGCCACTATAAACGTTACATATTCCCAGACACACCGTGTTACACTTGGAACTACTGCTACACAGGGTGACATTTTGACTACGCAAAAAAGCAATGCAGTTGTCCAAACAAGCGTTACTTTTTTGCGAAGCAAAAATGGGGCCCAGAGGGGAACATGGCACCCTATTACCCCATATAGAGCAATTACACATGAGACACAGTCAGTCTAATAGTTGATGCCCTGGTCCTCGTCATAGTGCCCACTGTACTGCTGTTGGTACCCACCCCTGTACTCTTCCTCGTCGTCATGCTGATACTGGTACTCCACCTGGTAGTCGCTGTCACTAATCTCCGATCCATTGGTGCCTGTTCCCAGGCTCCCGTTGCCGTGGCTACCGGCGTGGTTGCCGAGGGTGACGGGCTCTGTGGGCTCTGTGGGGGAGGCGCAGTACTTGGGGTCGTAAATCTGCCTGCCCAGGCCATAGCTGCTCATGCCCTTCTGGGACGCCACCTTGTTGGTGCCCATCTGCAGGGAGATGGTGGAGCTGTCTGCATGCTGTCCCGCCGACTTCTGGTCGTAGATGTCGCGGCGGGTACCTGGAGCCGACATGCCAGCCTGGGGGAGAGGAGGTCAGGTTGGCGGTGGAGCGGTTGGTAGTATGTGTGTGTATGTGACCGATAGTGTGTGTGTGTGAGAGGGAGAAAGAAAAAGAACGCGTGTGCGTACACCTGACCACAGTAACCTTTAGTCGGTAGAGGTCTCGCCCTGTTACAAGATTACTGCTAATTGCTTCCAGGGATTACAGTGGATAGGAATCCATTGCAGCAGAAACCATTGAAGCATAAGAAACACAGCACACACATCAAAGACGACATTCTTACCTGGCTGGCGCCCTTGTTGGTTCCCATCTGCAGGCTGATGGTAGTCTGGTCGTAAGGCTTGTCTGTCTGTGACTTTGGGTCATATAAGTGTCTCCTGGTCCCATACGCTGTCATACCAGACTGGCTGGCACATTTATTTGTTCCCATCTACCCAGGACAGAAACAGCTTTCAGACAAGGCTCCATCCATAAGTCATAATGTCCTCTAATCAAATCTCTTCTATATCTGGCCATTTTTATTGACGACAAATTCATTTCCGATTATGACTGGGATCCATTATTAGTATAACATTTTTTTTTAAAGTGGGAAAATACAAACATGTCTACTGCTATAATATCATTATTTAGTGAAAACAGATGAGATCCATTTAAAGCATTATCTCTCGTCATTGCTATTGTGTGTGCACGACTCACCTGCAGTCCAATCACACATTGTCCAGCCTTAATTTTGTCCTCGTCGAAATGGCGCGTCCTCTTGTCTGCGAACTTCACACCGATGTCACAGTTGGAGTTTGAGCCTTTGGTTTTCGCCTGTTGCATGTTATGAGACAAAGGAACAAAAGTCAGTGATGCTTTCAGTTTTACATGACCATGTTTCTACTCACTATTTCCAACTGTACTGTAATGTAAGCCTACATATTGCTGCATGGGTATGTCAACCAAATAACATTTTATGTCACATGCGCCAATACAACAGGAATGTTACCATGTATCAAACTATGTTACCTTACCATGAAATGCTTACTTACAAGCCCAACCAATTCGTAACCAACATATCGCCCTAACAGATCCACAGATGATGCAATCTCTATTGCACTCCACACTGCCCTTTCCCACCTGGACAAAAGGAACACCTATGTGAGAATGTTATTCATTGACTACAGCTCAGCATTCAACACCATAGTGCCCTCAAAGCTCGTCAATAAGCTAAGGACCCTGGGACTAAACACCTCCCTCTGCAACTGGATCCTGGACCCTGACTGGACACCCCCAGGTGGTGAGGGTAGGTAACAACAAATTGCCACGCTAATCCTCAACACAAGGGCCCCTCAGGGGTGTGTGGTCAGTCCCCTCCTGTACTCCCTATTCACTCATGACTGCACGGCTAGGCACGACTCCACCGCCATCATTAAGTTTGCCGATGACGCAACAGTGGTAGGCCTGATCACCGACAAGACAGTGTTTTTCCGATCCAGGGTTTCAGTACCAATAAAAACTATCTTCATTAATCGTAATCCACTCCTATGACACACTCTGTGTGTTTGGCACTGGGTAATAACGACGTCAGGAACAACTCAGGGTTCTACACTCACCCCGGTCTAATTGAGAACCTACCATACCAGCCAGGGACAGCAGTGTGCTCTGGACCTGGGTCATGTTCCCATTCTCAAACAGGTCATTGGCTTCAAAGATGTCATTGGGACAAAGGCCAAACTTCAGAATGGCTCGGATGAAATTCCCCAGATTTTCCAGCTAGAACAGAACAAAAAAATCAGACTCCGGTTCATTCTAGATATGTAGTCTCGTATAATTAAAAGCATATTTCTCTGAAATACTGTAGCAGCTTTACAGTATACAGCAAAATATCAAATTGTATTTTGTCTCACGTACCTTGTGCCAGTTGAGTTTGGAGTGGTTGGTTTTCTTAATGGAACCAGGCTGCAGTTTGTTAATCAGCCTGAAGCGGAAGAAAACAGTCCATCTCTTACAATTTGATATGAACATAAACAAAATGGTCAACTAAGAGCAATGGAAAATAACAATACACAATTCCGAGTGGTAGTGAAAAGAATGATGGAGCGATTAAGACCACAGCTAATCCTCCGTAGGCCTGTTCAACACCTGATCACTGTTATGGCAACAATATAACATACTGTATTAAGTCTACTTGAGTGATCATCTATCGAGGAATGTGACTAAGTATTCCCCTACATTCTCAGAGCTGACTGAGCTAAAGACCGGTGAAGTCTAAATGGTTTAGTAGCCTGAAGAGGGGAAAAACACCCTTCCAAAACATGTTGGGGGGGGGGGGGGGGGGTAATAATACAAACGAAGACTACTGATTGGAAGAATGGAGAATGGTATTTGTGCATATTGTACCAATGTGTAAAATACCTAAAACAGCAGCATACAAACCCTGTTGGTGAGTGGGTAAATCTAAACACACTTTTTTTCTATAGACAGAAAACTTACTCGCAGAGGATGACTCCGTCCTTGAGGCCCTTCTGGAAGTTCTCTCCAATGGGCATGCCCGTCACCTCCTCGATCCAGAACCGGAGCTCCTCCTCCTTCTGCAGGTCATACTTCCCTGCGATCTGAGAAGACAAAAATACTGTTAACTCCACCTAGTCTTCAACAGTTGTTCAAAATCAAACCCTGTCCCCCTAACCACTGGTTGGGATATGACTTGTTTGGATAGGTAGGCTATAAAACATCAAATACCACTTAGCTTAGAAAAGGGCAAGGTTGAGCAATTACCAGAAACATCCGATCCTGCAAGCAAACACAATCCAAAACACTAACCAACCGAGCCACACACTTAAGGTATCTTGTAATTTGAAACAATTATAACCACAATGCAAGCCTACACCCAGACTACTTTGCATTGCAAACTCAGTAACATCTTTGTATATTTATGTATGTGTTGGCCACAGGGAGTGAGGCAGAGGGAAAGTTATAATAGCCAGGCAGAGGCAGTTTGCTGTTATGAGATTCAAACCATGTTTATGTTCAGTGCAATGCCGCAACAGATTTCTTAGCGAGTAGCACGCCCACTCAATAGTTAGAACTCATGGTCATTGGGCCCAGGCCCTCCACTCCCTGGGAAAGATAGTCTGTTAAAGGGGAGGCTTGAACAATAATTCAGAGGGCTTTTAGCCCAATCTACTGTAAATACAGAACATCTGAGCAATAAAACATAGAGAGAAATCACATATTTTGTGAAGACACTTGAGGTAGCACTTCAGTCCTCACAGTAGAAGGCCAAAGCTTTTCAAGTGAAGCAGTCACACAATTGTCCTAAAAAATAAATTTAAAAAAGGTGGTGCCGACAATGCCGCAAGGTCAGCTTTTCGGGAAAACACTCTCCTCGCCCACGTCTTGGCTGGGTTTTCCCCGAGGCCCGCTGCTAGGAGAAGTAAGACACAGGAAATTACATGGATCGCTGCCCCGCGCCTGAACCCTGGCTTCAGGGGGATTGCTCCACAGGTTCCTAAGACCAGACGGAAACGGTTTCTTTACCCAATGGCTTGATTGAAGGAGAGATAGAAGGGGAAGGAGAGAGACAGACAGACAGAGAGAGACACACACAGAAAGTGAAAATATCAGAGCGACAACTTTATCTGGCGTAGCAGACGGAGAGATTAGAGGGATACTGCGGTCATTCATCTTAAATAGCTATCCTTGGCTGCTTGTTTGAAGCCCAGGGCTTCCAACTGCATTCAGGGCCTGCACGTACATGTATCAACCATCTCAGAGCTGAAGTGCTGATCTAGAATCAGACCCCATGTATTCATTATTATCGAAAAGGCTAAACTGAACGTAGATCAGAACTCCTACTCTGAGACGTTTAATGCATATGGTCCCCCATGGCCATAATATTATTCATCGTGATCTAAATGACAAAACTGATCCTAGATCAGCACTCCCCCTAGGAGACGGCTCCAGGGCTAATTACATGACTAAGGGGAAACTACATGACAGCATGGCCAAAATATTTTTATTTTTATTTTTTATTCTCAGATTTTTCTGGCAATTTTCACATAAAAACTTGACTGGGATGAAGGATGTTAGACATTTGTATCACAAACCATTTGAGGAAATCATGATGAAAGTGGCCATTTTAAACCTATACAACATGTTTACCTATAGCGTGCTCTTAAATATGAAGATGATCTGTATTCTGAAATACAAAGTCTTCACATCTCTAAAAGGACCTTTTTGTTTGGAACAATATACTCTTCAAACATAACATTTCCAGCGTGGGCTCTCTGCTACTTTTGAAGAAATTATCAGTTTTATATACACTACTGTTCAAAAAGTTTGGGGTCACTTAGAAATGTCCTTGTTTTCCATGAAAACACACATGAAATTATTTGCAAAATTAACAGGAAATATAGTCAAGACGTCGACAAGGTTATAAATTCAGCAAATAAAGAAGTCCTCTCACTGTTAACATTGTTAATTTTCAGCAAACTTAACATGTGTAAATATTTGGATGAACATAACAAGATTCAACAACTGAGACATAAACTGAACAAGTTCCACAGACATGTGACTAACAGAAATGGAATAATGTGGTGGGTTTGTGCCTATAGGTAGCGTTGTGATGTCTGGTGAGGACCTGCCTTACAACAGGCCTGCAATAGGAGGACCGAGCACACCCCCATTCTCACTGACAGGGCTGTAGTGGAGCAGGTTGAGAGCTTCAAGTTCCTTGGTGTCCACATCAACAACAAACTAGAATGGTCCAAACAGCAAGACAGTCGTGAAGAGGGCACAACAAAGCCCATTCCCCCTCAGGAAACTAAAAAGATTTGGCATGGGTCCTGAGACCCTCAAAAGGTTCTACAGCTGCACCATCGAGAGCATCCTGACGGGTTGCATCACTGCCTGGTGCGGCAAATGCTCAGCCCCTGACCGCAAGGTACTACAGAGGGTAGTGCGTATGGCCCAGTACATCACTGGGGCTAACCTGCCTGCCTCCCAGGACCTCTAAAAATTGTCAAAGACCCCAGCCACAGAATGTTCTCTCTACTACCGCATGGCAAGCGGTACCGGAGTGCCAAGTCTAAAACAAAAAGGCTTCTCAACAGTTTTTACCCCCAAGCCATAAGACTCCTGAACAGGTAATCCAGACTATTTGCATTGTGTCCCCCCCCCTCTGTTTACACTGCTGCTACTCTCTGTTTATCATATATGCATAGTCACTTTAACTATACATTCATGTACATACTACCTCAATTGGTCCGACCAACAAATGCTCCCGCACATTGGCTAACCGGGCTATCTGCATTGTGTCCCACCCACCAACCCCTCTTTTACGCTACGGCTACTCTCGGTTCATCATATATGCATAGTCACTTTAACGATACCTACATGTACATACTACTTCAATCAGCCTGACTAACCGGTGTCTGTATGTAGCCTTGCTACTGTATATAGCCTGTCTTTTTACTGTTGTTTGTATTTCTTTACCTACCTATTGTTCACCGAATACCTTTTTTTGCACTATTGGTTAGAGCCTGTAAGTAAGCATTTCACTGAATACAACCTGTTGTATTCGGCGCACGTGACAAACTTTGATTTGAGGTGGCGTCAAGCACTCCTCCAGCATCTTTCACTTTTTCTGCTTCTCACGAATGTTCTTCTTTGTGATCTGAACACTTAGATTTGTCTGTCCATAACACTTTTTTTCCAATCTTCCTCTGTCCAGTGTGTGTTCTTTTGCCCATCTTAATCTTTTCCTTTTATTGGCCAGTCTGAGATATGGCTTTTTCTTTGCAACTCTGCCTAGAAGGCCAGCATCCCGGAGTCACCTCTTCACTGTTGACGTTGAGACTGGTGTTTTGCAGGTACTATTTAATGAAGCTGCAAGTTGAGGACTTGTGAGGCATCTGTTTCTTAAACTTGACACTAATTTACTTGTCCTCTTGCTCAATTGTGCACCGGGCCTCCCACTCCTCTTTCTATTCTGGTTAGAGGCAGTTTGCACTGTTCTGTGAAGGGAGTAGTACACAGTGTTTTACGAGATCTTCAGTTTCTTGGCAATTTCTCGCATGGAATAGACTTCATTTCCCAGAACAAGAATAGAATGACGAGTTTCAGAAGAAAGGTCTTTGTTTCTGGCCATTTTGAGCCTGTAATCGAACCCACAAAATGCCGATGCTCCAGATTCTCAACGAGTCTAAAGAAGGACCGTTTTATTGCTTCTTTCATCAGCATAACAGTTTTCAGCTGTGCTAACATAATTGCAAAATGTTTTTCTAATGATCAATTAGCTAATCCAAGTTCATAATTTGTTCATAAAGGCTAACGCAACATACCATTGGAACACGAGTGATGGTTGCTGATGATGGGCCTCTGTACGCCTATGTAGATATTCCATTTAAAAAATAAAATGTTTACAGCTACAATAGTCATTTATAACATTAGCAATGTCTACACTGTATTTCTGACCAATTTGATGTTATTTTAAAACTGGACAACATTTTTGCTTTTCTTTCAAAAACAAGGAAATTTCTAAGTGACCCCAAACTTTTGAACAGTGGTGTATATAGAAATTGACATTATAGGTCCTTAACCAATCACAGCCCTCCTGCAAGGTCGTACAGTCAGCAGGTCACCAGCAGAGAGGTTCCTTTGAATCTAGTTTTCCCATTAACTGTGTTGGCGGTGCTCATTAAAATGTATCACAACTTCGAAAGCAGCAGAGAGTCCACTCTGGACATGTGATGTATTTGTACAGTATATTGTTTAAAACAATGCCTAAAAAAACGAACTAAATCCAAAAGGGCACTTTTGAGATATTCATATTTATAGTTAAGGTTTAATAAATTAATGTGTAAAATTGTTTTTCAGAATATATACTGGGTGTAGAAAACATTAGGAACACCTGCTCTTTCCATGACAGACTCACCAGGTGTGTACAGGTGAAAGCTGTGATCCCTTATTGATGTCACTTGTTAAATCCACTTCAATCAGTGTAGATGAAGGGGAGGAGACAGGTTAAAGAAAGATTTTTAAGCCTCGAGACATGGATTGTGTATATGTGCCACTCAGTGGGTGAAAGGGCAAGACAAAATATTTCAGTGCCTTTGAACGGGGTATGGTAGCAGGTGCCAGGCGCACCGGTTTGAGTGTCAAGAACTGCAACGCTGCTGGGTTTATCACACTCAACAATTTCCCATGTAACAAGAGTGGTCCACCACCCAAAGGACATCCAGCCAACTTAACTCAACTGTGGGAGGAATTGGAGTCAACATGGGCCAGCATCCTTGTGGAATGCTTTCAACACCTTGTTGAGTCCATGTCCCAACGAATTGAGGCTCTTCTGAGGGCAAAAGTGGGTGCAACACAATATTAGGAAGGTGTTTTGTACACTCAGTAGATATACCACATATTGAAGAGCACACTAGGAATATAATGTGAGTATAATGACACCAAGGTGTTGTCTGTATCATGTATCATTGGGTCTAACAGGGGCTGGCTAGATAGATAGATAGATATATTATTTTTAACCAATATCTACATAAATAAAAAGGGCCTAAAATGGCCACTTTCAAGTTATAATTTTTGGGGGTGTTTTACAAATGTAAAAAGCACACCAACATCCTTCCTCCCTATTAACTTTCTGTGAGAGAATTGCCAGAACAAATCAGAGATACCAAAATTGTAATCGCCCTAATGAGGTATTGTTTTTACTCTCCGGGATACAGGAACAACTCCCGCAGGTTATGGTACAGTAACTCTTATCCTACGAGGTCCAGAGCCTGTTGGTTTTCTGTTGTACCTGATAATTAATTGGTGTCCCAGGTCTAAATCGGTCCCTGATTACAGGGGAACAATGAAAACAATGGTCCAGACTTGAGTTTGAGGGCTGTAGTGCATCCTTTTCCATTAGCGTGGTTACAGGTTCAATTTCAGCCAGGTACATTTTCCACTTCATATTAACTAGGCTACTTAAAAATTAAAAATAAATTATTCGCTACTCCGTCGAGCCCTCTCCCACTAGAATGAACGATGTGCATCTTCTAGCGATCTACTGATAGGCTAAGCGCCTGTCAGTCGTCACAAAGTGAGCAATGACAGGGAAATGCTGCACAGTATAAAATGCGAAGAGAGAGGTTTCACTCCTGCCAAAATAAACCCAATGCGTTTCTATGGGATTATTTTGGACCCAAGATTGTCACCTGCCTTCGTGCCTTTGAGAGGACTCCCATTGTTAGGGTGGAGAAATTGGCATCCCGTCAATATATACAGATCTCTGGTTGCAGGAGTTTGACACACTTCATTTATGATTTTCTTTCGAGTGTCTCATATAGCCAGTCACATGGTGCATGGTGGGCCTAGACTACTTACTGTGTGTTGATTGACAACTGATGAAAAGATGTTGAACTGACTGAATAAAGTCGATCTCCTATATCCCTTTCCCATTCATAAATCATGCAAAGTGGTTGTCCATGGTATCGCATAGGTTTTTCTTTCCAAGGAAGTCGGGACCTGCCAGTTAGTGACGCTAAAGTGAATGACTCTCGTCTCATCAGCCTACCAAATCGCATCGGTGAGAGCCATTCATTTGGCTCCCTAATTTTCATAGGCTACTGGTAGGCCTAGTCTTTCTGTTGCGATTATCTGCAGATAACTGATTAAAAGACTCGATGAAACTGGTGAATCATCACTGCAGGAATAATTGGTAGTGGAGAGCCTCATTCTGCATTAAAACAGAATAACAATATAAAAAATATATCTATTGACCTTAGTAGGGAATCAACTAAATATTTTTAAAAAAATGTATTATATTTGCCCAAGTTTATCATAAGACATGGACAGAATGCATCAGTGATTTATATTATATTATATTGGTAATGAAAACACTCCTCTGGTAGATGGAAAGGCTTGCCCAGAAACCATCTCAATTAAATGTGAACTACAAAGTAACCTACTCTTACCTGGCAGAATGATATCATGATTATTTTCATCAAGTGGGTATTTGCTTCGCACTGCTAAACAGCCTCTTGCTAGGTGTGCAATTGAATTAAAGGGTAACTACACACAAACTTTTACATTTCTCCGATTTTCCCAGACCTCAAATGTAGTCCACTGATGTGGTTTAAGCATGGTTGTGGACTTAGAAAAACAACAAAATTGGATGTTCTATGAAAAACTAAGGGGGGAAAAAAGGGAAAAGTAATACATAATTTGAAGAACAAACATAGTTGTGGCAATTCGTATTTTGCAGTAAATAAGACTAATTTAAAGAGAAGACCGGTTAAATGTTTAAAAAAAAGGTATAATGTTATCTTACTTAGAAAACAGTCCTGATCATTCACTCATTTAGATATATCTATTAACCCTTATTTAACTAGGCAAGTCAGTTAAGAACAAATTATTACTTATAATGATGACCAACCCCAGCCAAACCCTAACCCGGACGACGCTGGGCCAATTGTGCGCCGCCCTATGGTGGCCGGTTATAAGACAGAATCGAACCAGGGTCTGTAGTGACACCTCCAGCACTGAGATGCAGTGCCTGACACCTAGACAATATCCATAACAAACTGAATTAATATTTTCTTAGTAATTAAAATGTATTTTTACACAATACCACAACCCTTTTTCCAATCTGTGAGGTAAACTCTATAAAGTATTCAATAATTGCAGATAGAATCAAGGTATTAGGATGTAACAGAGGCTGCCAAAATAGAGCCAAAAATGGACAAAGATGTTGAACCCTGGCGGCGCCTGGCTGGCTACTTTTTCTATTTGGCTGGCTAGTCTAAGTACTTGTGGAAAACACTGCTCTAAAAGATCAGTCTGGCACGCAAGGACAGATCTGACTGTCTCATATGGGGAAACCAGAGTTTCAGACTGTACGGTATAGTCATTGTATCTGGATATCAAGGAGAAAATCTGACTCACAAACCCTTATTCACTAAAGATTTCATGAACAGAGATTGTGAGCCATGTATGGGCCATTTCCATGCAATATTTTCAACAGTGAAGAGGCAACTCTGGGATGCTGGCCTTCTGGCAGAGTTGCAAAGAAAAAGCCATATCTCAGACTGGCCAATAATCTTTTATTTTTAAGATGGGCAACAAAAAAAAACAGATACTGGACAGAGGAACTCTGCCTAGGCTAGCATCCCGGAGTCGCCTCTTCACTGTTGAGACGGGTGTTTTGCAGGTACTATTTAATGAAGCTGCCAGTTGAGGACTTGTGAGGCGTCTGTTTCTCAAACTAGACACTAATGTACTTGTCCCCTTGCTCAGTTGTACACTGGGGCCTCCCACTCCTCTTTCTAATCTGGTTAGAGACAACGCTGTTCTGTGAAGAGAGTAGTACACAGCGTTGTACAAGATCTTCAGTTTCTTGGCAATTTCTCACATGGAACAGCCTACATTTCTCAGAACAGGAATAGACTGACGAGTTTCAGAAGAAAGGTCTTTGTTTCTGGCCATTTTGAGCCGGTAATCAAACCCATAAATGCTGATGCTCCAGATACTCAACTAGTCTAAAGGCCAGTTTTATTGCTTCTTTAATTAGCACAACAGTTTTCAGCTGTGCTAACATAATTGCAAAAGGGTTTTCTAATGATCAATTAGCATTTTAAAATTATAAACTTGTAACACAGGAGTGATGGTTGCTGATAATGGGCCTTGTGTAGGCCGATGTGGATATTCCATTAAAAAAAGGTTACAATAGTCATTTACAACATTAACAATGTCTACGCTGTATTTCTGATCAATTTGATGTTATTTTAAATGGACAATTTTCTTGTGCTTTTCTTTCAAAAACAAGGACATTTCTAAGTGACAAACTTTTGAACGGTAGTATACATATTACCTCAATTACCTTGACTAACCCCTTACCCCAGCACATTGACCGGTACCCTTGTATATAGCCTTGTTTTTGTTATTTTATTGTGTTATTTTTTTCTTTCTCCTTTCGTTTATTTTGCTAATTTTTCAGACAAAAAAAGAAACTGCACTGTTGGTTAAGTAAGCATTTCACAGTAAGGTCTACACCGGTTGTATTCGGTGCCTGTGACAAATTAAATTGGATTTGAATCAGTCTGTTTTATTCTACCACTGCTGCTTGTCAGACTGAAGATACCACAATGTCAGAACAGAGCCTCGTCAAGTTCTGTGTCTGTCTGTGTTTATCAGGGAACAGCGGAGTTAGAGGTTCAAGAGAGATCCCACATCTGTAATTTATTAAACCCCCCCAGTCTGCACTTGGGTTACACACAAGGTTATCAATGCCTGCAGCTCTCTCTGCCTATGGTGAAAACAAGCAAACAACAGGTTTTCCAAAGGTTCAGAGCCATCTGTGATAGGCTTAATCCTACACACACACACACACACACACACACACACACACACACACACACACACACTAACCTCTGCTGAAAGCAATCAGTAGTCCTCCTTCAGCAAGAGAGGACTCAAACCCCACCAACCTCTCCCTCCCCCTTCACACAAAACATCGTGTCTAACAGTTCATCACCCGCCATAATGTCAAATGAGAAATCTGTCAAGATTAAAAAGAGCTAACCACTTTCATTATCGCTCAAAGGCTCTGTGTAGGAAAGATGGCAGCCCTTCCTACAAAGACCAGCAGTCTTCAAAAAGTGCAAAGAGTCTTTAATGGGATTAAATGGAGGGGGAAAGTTGATGCGATGTCCCAGAAATGCATTCATTTGACTCGTATCCCACACTGGGAGGGTCAGAGGTCAATGTGAGAGGTAGATAAAGGAAAAAGTTTGCTCGTAACCTCGTGTCACACCAAACAAGCTACATTAGGCTAGCCGTTGCTATGAGACCCAGAAGACACAAGTCCCACACAGCGAGTCCCTTTAAAAAACGTCCCATGGAGAGCTGAGAGGGGAGCGTTAACAGTCCCTGTTAGAGTCTAGAAAATCACTCATGTCCAAACAATAGCTTCAGTGTTCTTGATAGAGCAGAACTAGCTAGGCATTCATAGACGAAAGAGGGGGAGAAACACAGGACTAGCCAAAAAGACCTTGATTCATCTTTCTCTTTCTTAGACATGCAGAGAAAGAAACCCCCTCTTCTTATACTACCACTGCTGCCCACACAACTGGAAGTATTTTCTGATGAGTCTGGGGAATGGAGAGAACATCTGGCCTGAAAAAAGAATGAGAGCGTTGTATTGTAAATGGGCCGCTCCTTCAGGATACGACATTACGGTACTGTGAAAGTTAGCCTACGTTAGTGCAAAAATGACAGGCTTTGCCCTCCAAAACCTTAATGTATGCTCCTACAAAATCCCAAACCTGTTTAAATATTGGTTATCCATTTATTGTAGAGGAAATGGCATTGAATGGAGCCTTGACAATAGAGACAGCTGGTTGTGTTTTAATAAATTATTAACCTTACGTGCCTCTGAGAAATGTTCAATGGAGTGGAATGATGCAGCAATTTTTTTCTGTGACGAGTGTGAGGTGAGGTAGAAACAATTACACCATCTGTTTACGTTGCCCTAGGCCCATTGTCATAGTGCTGTTTGTTGACATACAGTAAGAACGTGTTAACAGAGACACAAGTAAAGCTGGAAGGCGGCCATTTTCCACATTGTGTGGACATTTTCCCCCATTTCCAATTCAAATCTGGCTCTATCCGTCCTCACCTGTGAGCCATGACTCAAAATGTCACTGTTATCCTTAGGACACCTCCTCCTGACCTGATAATATAAAAATAACCAAAAAGGAAATAACTCCCGATATGTCAAAAACAGAAAGTGCTGCTGCTCCATCCTGTGTTCTTCCTGGGTTTGAAGGGTAATTATAGTGAGTGTTTACGTAACAGCACTCAGGAAGACTCCTTCCTGTTCTCCTTGAGATGTCAGCGTGGGGTTTAAAAGGCCACTCTGGGACATCCTCAACGGATGGAGGATGGCCAAGTTAGCACTTTAGAGGAGTGTCAACAAAATCATGACATTCCCTCCCAACAGCCATGTGTTGTGGTGGTAGAACTAATTAAATGACACACACACACGCACACACTGGCCCCAGTTTTCTGAACTATATGAACATATTTTGCATTTACATTCTATTATGCAAAACAGAACAAGTGGGGAGTATTCCTGGGAGTTAAATGCAAATATTTCTGGACTGATACACTTGAGCGTAATCTATTCAGCCCTCTTTCAAACAACTAACTGCCAAGCCGACACCACAAACATGTCTTTGTTCTGTGCGGCTGGACATGGGTTAACCCTAAATACTGTAGTCAGGGGAGCTATTTTAAGTCCTATGGATGAGGTGCACTGTGCACATGATGTTCACCACAGCCTTATCTCTTGTGCACAGGAGCGAAAAGTAGCTGTGGACACGTAAGCTGCAGGTACAATACAAGGGCGGTGTGTAAACGTTGTCTGATTACTGAAGGAGGTCAGCCAGAGTCATGGGAAAGGTGGCATGAACTCATCCTTATTGCAAATGATGCAAGTGGTGTCCTCTTTGTGGGATTAACCAGTATGCGTTGAAAGTTGATGAGAAAGAAAGTGTTTGGTTTCACGTTGGGGTATTCATGACACGAACATGTCTATACCGGTATAGCCCACTTCTACTGCGTCTCTACTGTAGGGTTGAAGGTTACAGGGGTATATGTAACATTAGATGAGATGTCCATGTGCCAACACTTTCAGCCTGGTTTTCATAGTTTAAAAAAAAAATGGTATTTTCTCTTGCTAGCACTTCCTAGCGGACTGGAGGTTTAAGTGTCCTGTCCTCGAGCCAGCACAGATGGTCAGACCATCACAGCACCATTTTATTACAGTCCTTACTGTTAAGGGTTATGGCAAAAAAATAGGCACGCCTTACAGTGGTCTTACAGATGTCACAGATTACAAAGTCCTCCAAGTATCTGTACTACTAAAGAAAAAGCGATAACCACAACAGTTTCAGCCCTGTATCAGATTCATAACGTTTTGGATGGTGTCAGATAACACAACGCAGGAAGCCAGAACTTGAGGTATGACTGAAGACCAGGGCAAGGGTATTTTACAAAGTAGGCTAATTCACTTTAATTACTTTTGCAATTACTGGACAAAGCAACTTCCTTTGTGGTGTAGCGCTCCATTGTACTCCTCAGTGCATTGTAAGTATTAATAAATAGCACATACAAGCATTTCCCATCTCTGTAAGTAAAATAAACATAGGACGTGGTCAATACCATTTCAAGAAAGTCAATAAATACATTTCCTGAATCCACTGAGTTGAAAAGGAATCGGCCACAATCACCCAAGCCTGCTACACCAGCACAATGTCCTACATTGTTGCTGTCTGGCATACAGCCATACTTGTGAAGATGTTGTGTGGTGGTTTTTAACAATTAAAGTATCAAAGGCTGTGTAAGGTGATGTTGACAACCTGGTGACAGGCAGTTACACACACCAAAGCTCCCACTGTGGTCTTGACATGATGGGAGCCTCCCATTGTGATCAGCTGTTTACTTCCTGGAACACATCTGAGTGCCAGCCTGCCAGGAGTTACCACGAAAACTATGACCAAGAACCCATGTGGAGGGCTCTACTAGGGCTTTAACTCTACTATTACAGTAGCTTCCTGGACTCAGATTTAGCATATTCCTGGATTAAAAAGCACTTTCAATGGAGAATACCCATTGAGCATGCTTAAGTCCAGGAGTAAGCTTAATCTGGGTCTGGGAAACTAGTCCAAAGAGGCCCAAAGGATTTGCCTAAAAGTGCCGTATGCAGATCTTCACTAGAAAGGAATATTAAAATGGCATGATGTAAGGGGGGGGGGGCTACGAGGTTTTTGTACTCCGCTTGACAGTTCAGAGACATTCATGGCACTTCCTATGGAACACAATCTCGCATTTCTTTTCCACAAGCCGTCGCAGCAGACCACTGAAGGGCTGGCATATCTCTGTCAGACTTCTAATAAAGCGTATCATCTGGCAGACCACATGGAAAATGTCTCAGCTCACACTGGAAGGAGGCGGGGATCGGGATGGAACCATTGCTTCGCATGGATGGAATGACCCACTTCGGACTCCATTTAGAAAGGGAGTGAAAGGACAAAAACCCACTGGAGAGGAGCTGTGGATATCGGTAACTCCTGGCCCTAGTAAAGGGGGGGGGGTGATCCACCTCTTTAGTTATTTATTGTGTGGGACATACAGTACGTGTGGATCATAGACCTCTGGGCCATCTGGGATTCTCCCCAGGAGCAATGTGCTCAATTGAGCAGAAGCCAACAAAAAAAAACCCACAGAGGATTTGGCAAGGGGCCCAGCCCATCATTCAACAGCTAAAAAGATTCATATTTAATTTGCATGCTATATTGCTGAACGGTAGATAGAAAGACATCTAGGGGACCCTGTAAAACAATAGTAGCAAATTGATTCCACATGAGTCTGACAATGAAGGCGACACTGCAGTTTTACACTGTGTATAAAAATAAAAATAAACTACATTGAGGTCAGACAAGGAGAAAGCATTGTTGAGGCGGATGTAGTCTAGTACTGCAGACTTCACTCAGCAGTATAGGGACCCTTACACAACCCGTATAGGGCTCCACCCACTATGTTGGAGCAACAATGAGTTGTTGGCCTTGCCAATCATTCATGACGCTTTCATCCTTTCCTGTAGCAAAAAAAGATCATAAGGGAATATTGTACACACACACACACAATGTAGAATTGTTTTCATCCAGCATCACTGTAGCCCAAAATAAGTTGCACTTGTGAAAGGTCTTGGAAAAGTGGATCATGAATGGCAATACTTGACATACAGCCTATTTTTTTTTCCAACGCAGTGTTCTTGCTGAGAAAATTACACATTTATGTTAAAGACATTAAATCACAGGAAATGTGTGTGGGGGTGGGTGGGGGTTCTGCACCCTGTAACCTGATAGACTATCCCTTTTGGGCCAAATTGTGCAACAAGACAAAGGGCACATTGATTAAGAAATTGAGCAGAATTCATACTGATTTACGTGGCCATTTGCCAACACACACTTTCCACAATTAGAAAAAAAGTTTCAGGTCGTATCGAGAGGAAATGTATGCACCGACTTGATGCGAAGCAGTTTCACGGTGATCCATTTCATGTAAATAATAACTTTTCTCCCAAACACCTCTCATTTAATCACTTTGATAGGTAAAATGGTATAATCCTAATATTCACGCACGCTTACCTTGCTTCTCAATTCTGCAGTCAAACCGTACACTGGACCCTTGTTGAATTGAGTCATTTTCTTTGTTTTGCAAATGTAAAACAGTGTCAATAACTTGCAACAAAAAAAAGTTGCGCCTTCTTCCACGTTTCCTCTGTTACAAAGTAGCAAGTTCCGTACAAGAGTTACAATTATGAAAATAAATCCGTAAACCTCTTTAATGTCCCGATTCTTCGGCGAGTAGATGGAAAGAGAACGGAATTGACCTTGCACAGAAAGTTCTGGTTCGCAGTAGATAGCTTGTCTTTCGACCGAAAAAAAAGAGAGACCTGCGGTAAGCCAATCAGAAGCCTTGATTTCCCCTGCACTCGCTCATGGATCGCAAGGAAGATAAAGAAACAAGGATGTTAAACACACGTTATTCACAATAACAGATTCACAATTTGGTTGGTCAAGTATCCCCTGATTAGGCTATATGACTATTATTGTTATCATTAGGCTACCATTCAATCCTTTTTTCCCATAAAATATCAATAGAATATAAAGTGAATGACAAACAATACAAATCATTTATGAAGATATCTAATTGCATTATAGTAGGCTATCATGCAGCATATGCCTCTCTTCCAAGAGTCCTCCACCACAGGATGGTTTAGGGTAGTAATGCAAGAGTGACATAAATAATGCCTCCTTCCACAATGCATTGAGAAATGACACGTTTTACACTAGACTGAGATCAGCTCTAAAAAAACAGCCTCTAGTAAGTATCTGTCTATACTATCTCTACTAAAGTTAGCTGAATGCAAACAAATCATCCCCCCCTCCCTGCATCCCTCCCCCTCCCTCCATGTGTTTCCTGTCCCCTGAGCAGTGCCATCAAGGGACTCCAAGTGTCCATAAACAGGAAGACTGTCCACAATGGAAACTTGCTGCCAGAACTGCTCATCCTGAAAATAACACAAGCAGAGCTACCCTCTGAAGAACTCCCCATGCGATTCCCACCGTGAGGCCTAGCTGGGTCTCAGTCTCTGCCTTTTCCTCTGAAACACTCAGGGTGGTCTAGGCCTAGTCTACTAGTCTGTCTCCACTCCTGAAATAGTTCTGGGTTAAATGTCTGAGAAAAAGTCATTGGAATTTTTTTTCATGATGACAGTCATACTATTACTGTATATGCCTCATGGAAAGAGTCAAGTGCATGTTATTATTACTGTTGGATTGAGTGTAGGCTGTCTATGTCAAACATTTTCATTCTGTACATGAAACATATTCATGAGTATGATTCTGGTGTTTTGGATGTTACTTAGGTGATGAGAAAAAAAAGTAAGGGAGGGAATTGGTATTCACCTAGGTAGGTAACAGTTGCCACAAAAATGAAAAACAAACTGTGAATGGAAATTCAATGACCTTTTTCCAACTTGCACAAGCAGTGACTACACAGACTCCACTGATCTGATTCAGCTCTTGTTCCAGTTTAACCTGTTACGTAATTATTACAGTGCATCATTTCTTGTTCACCAACAACGAATAAATGCCAACTGCACAATTACTGTAGGTAGTGTACTACTTACTGCATGCTTGATCCACAGTTCCCTGAAGCAATGACTGTTAGCCATTATGATTTTGCTTAGGAAGGGAGATAGCTAAGACTTTCAATTTACCGAAAACTATTGTACAAGGTAAGACAATTGCGTAGTGCAGAAGACATTTCTCATGGAAACTGACAGTGGGATTATTTCAGCACATTGCAATGCCAAGACATTTACTGATAAGTCCATCAGTCATTCTTTTCTCTCTCTACATCAGGTCCTGCCGGGAAATAGGCTACATGACATGGAACTGTATTCCTGCGTGTTAAAAATGAGCGGAAACAGATATGTCTGTTTTCATGTTTTGTGTGCGTGTGTGCGTGTGTGTGCGTGTGTGTGCGTGTGTTTGTGAGCCTATAGTGCTCAAACTCAAAAATGAGTAGAGCAGAGTACTGGCAACCAGTCATTGCCCATCAAATACTACCCAGTAAAATAAAACACATTTTCCCATTTTTCCCAGCGTGAGAATAGCTGCCACTGTAGGAAAAGATAGTTGCCTGGCGACCCAAACTCCTTGCTCAGGCCAAATGCTATGCCATGCCCATAGATATTAGTTTCTGCTCCACAATGAGGGGATTTGATTATCTGGACTATATTACACTCATGGGAGGAGTTTGCACCAGGGAAAAGTGATTGGATTTATTTAGGATTATAATTATTTTGGGGGGAACCGGGCTGCCTCCTGGGTGTAAGCCAGGTGCCCCATTCAAAGCCCACAGTGAAGTCGACTCTAGCCTAGGCTAGATTAACCACGTGGAGTAGTGTGAAGGAATCTGTATTTTCAATTGCGAAAGTGATTGCTTTTGATAAAAATGCTTTTTCTGCCTACCAATGAAAACTAGTATTATGGATATATGTTGTATGTTTCTGGATGATGCACCATGCTGCCTTGTTGACAACATGGCCGAGCAGTGCAGATTACTGCTCCATTTGAGAAGGGTGCTCCACCCTCACCGCTTTTGCCCGTTCACGTCACAGGCCACAGACCAGTGCACCACAGTTCAGATTAATAGAACTCTCTCCGCGAGTCTGGATCTGAATACTGGATCTGAATATTTCCCGATGATTTCTAGAATGCAAACACATTCTAACCGTTCTGATTTGTCCCAGAAACCGATGGGTTGGGCCAGAGCCAGAACACAAGTGGGTAAAGCGGCATTCTAAAATTTGCCATTGGCTTTGATATTCTGATTGGTTAGAGATGATCCAATCACTGATGACTTTGTTTTGTACAACACCCATTATTTTGATGTCACTACAAAAAACTTCAGCGATGGCAGTCTTAGACTGAAGTATGTAGCGAACATAGAGTAGCCAAAGAATTCAGTTTCAGTCGTCAGGCAACAAAGATAGTACTCACCATGTCTGGGCCTCTTGGGATTAATGTACCGGTACTTGAAGTACTTATCTCATGATCTCATTCAAATGCCCTTGTATGGTCATCACATATCTGGGAGTGCCAAGTTTCCCTCTCCTATGCGGTGAGCCCGTCATCCCACTCACCCCAACTCGGAATTCTCCCCAGCTATGGACATTGGCTCCTACTGTCATGCATGATTTACTAGAAACCGAACAAGAAATCCGCCAAGATTCAGGACTAGATGTATTCAATGTGTTTAAAAGGCATTTTTTAAATTGCCTATGTGGCCATTTTCCCCACACTTTTCAAAAGTTTCAAGTCGACTAGAGGAAAGAATAGATGTGAATTTTCCCTCCCCACCAACTTTCCCCCTCCGTCGTGGTGACCCAACCATCCCACTCCTCCCAACTATATTGTACACACTCCCCATCTGTAACTCTTGGCCCCCTCTGTCATGTATGGTTTCCTTCCAAACAAACATGGAGTTGGAGCCCTATTAGATATGGAGAATCTGACTCAAAAACACTCTATAGAATGGTGACTGAGGTCCTGTATCAGCAGATTACACTGAGATGTGGTGCTACACACTGCTAATGAGAACCCCTTTGTTGACCCTGACCTATGTAGAGTAGACATGCAGTAAAGCTCAGACAAATACTTTCCCCTTAGCCTAGACATCTGAGAGAGACAAAGAAAAAGAAAGAAAGAAAGATAGAGAGCAAGAGACAGAGACAGAGAGAGCAAAAGACAGAGAGAGAGAGAGAGAGAGAGAGAGAGAGAGAGAGAGAGAGAGAGAGAGAGAGAGAGAGAGAGAGAGAGAGAGAGAGAGAGAGAGAGAGAGAGAGAGAGAGGAATGCTTCTTAATGAATCACAAGGATTAAAAGGCCCAGTCAAGTCTAATTCAATGTTAACATCTCACTGTTTACAGTATATCTATACATGGAGACAATAACCTTTAAATAGGCAAGATAAGTCATAAAAGTTATGTCATTTCAATGGGGTAATTTCCTTGACTTTCACAATACACTTTTCATTCAGCCCTCTGTACCATGACCATTAAACATTTAAACATTTAAAAGGTTTGACAACCATTAAAAAGTATTGTGATTGTTCTACACTTTCTAAACCTCTTTGCAAATCTTAGCTGAGGCATTCAGAGGTATTTGTTAAGTAATTTGAGTAATTAGCTCTCATAATTAAGGTAACACTCCATCCGATGTTTTCATCAGATGTGTGGCCCCATTTACAGTAATAACAGGTTCAAATCAAATTGTATTTGTGACATACATATGGTTAGCAAGATGTTATTGTGAGTGTAGCAAAGTGCTTGTGCTTCTAGGTCCGACAGTACAGCAATATCTAACATGTAATCTAACAATTCGACAACTACCCAATACACACACATCTAAGTAAAGGAATGGAATAATAATATATACATATAAATATAAGGATGAGGAATGACAGAGTGGTGTAGGCAAGATTCAATAGATGGTATAAAATACAGTATATACATGTGAGATGAGTAATGCAAGATACGTAAACATATTAAAGTCGCATTATTAAAGTGACTAGTGATCCATTTATTAAAATGGCCAATGATTTCATGTCTGTATGTATGCTGCAGCCTCTGGGTGTTAGTGATGGCTGTTTAACAGTCTGATGGTCTTGAGATAGAAGCTGTTTTTCAGTCTCTCGGGTCCCAGCTTTGATGCACCTGTAAAGACATCGCCTTCTGGATGGTCGCGGGGTGAACAGACAATGGCTCGGGTGGTTGTTGTCCTTGATGATCTTTTGGCCTTCCTGTGACATCAGGTGCTGTAGGTGTCCTGGCGGGCACGTAGTTTGTCCCTGGTGATGCGCTGTGCAGACCGCACCACCCTCTGGAGAGCCTTGTGGTTGTGGGCGATGCAGTTGCCGTGCCAGGCGGTTATGCAGCCAGACGGGTACTATGGTGGGTACTATGGCATTGAATGCTGAGCTGTAGTCAATGAACAGCATTCTTACATAGGTATTCCTCTTGTCCAGATGAGATAGGGCAGTGTGCAGTGTTATGGCGATTGCATCATCTGTGGACCTATTGGGGCAGTAAGCAAATTGAAGTGGATCTAGGGTGACAGGTAAGGTGGAGGTGATATGATCATTGACTAGCATCTCAATGCACTTCATGATGACAGAAGTGATGGTCATCTAGTTCAGTTTTTGTAATATTGTTATCACGGAACATGCAGAGAGAGATTTTTTGGAATTAGTTTGGTTAAATATTATCCAGAACAAATCAAGGTTTCTGAATTAATACTGTAAGCCAGTTGATGCTATTAGTAATTAGCCTCTTGGAATGCTGATTTGTTTTGTAACGGAACGTATTTATTTTGTGAGTATAAACCATCGGCTAGATTAATGAGTAGTCATATACTTCAGCTCATGGCATAACATTGGATATTAAACCATGTTCAAATCATATTCACTTACGTAGAGGAACCTCAGGTAGCCTAATTGATGAAGGAAATCATGCATACAGTAGCCTCACACATGAAGCAACACATTATGAGTGTTGTTGTACTTTAATTGGATATAATATCACATAAGCTAGGTATGTCATGTAAGAATTCCTCAGCTTGCCTTGAGACTACTCAAGAAAGTGTAAATACTATATCCATCAGTGGGAAACACTTGTGTTGGTGAAATAAAGCAGGTGAAAAACAGAAAGGGAATCCCACCATCTAGTGGTGATTGTAAACAGCTATATTTTGTATGAACTTTTATTTAACCAGGGTAAACACTTTGAGCCCCCAGGTCTCATTGGCAAATGTGCCCTGGGAACAATACAGAAAATACAATTATTCACAATTTAAAACACAACATGTATTAAATTAAATCACAAATATTATAGAAACAATCAAACAAACACACGTATCAATATAAAAATTCCTAGTCTTTCTTCATAACTGACCCAGAGACAACAACATATCCAAATGAAACGTTGCTTGGAGATTATTCCACATGATTGGGGCCTGGTAGGAAAAGGCAGATTTACCCAACTCTGTGGATACACGTGGAGTCTCCTTAAATAACCAATCTTGAAATCTAGTGTAGTGTTCTGAGTTTCTATATTTCAACAATGATGTTAAGTAAATTGGAAGTTTATTGAGTAAGGCTTTATAAACAAAAACAGAATAATGATGTGACCTATGCGTTTTTAGTGAGATCCAACCAACTTTATGATAAACGATGCAGTTGTGAGTGTCAAAACTGTCAGATGTGATAATACAAAGTGCGCTGTGATAAATTATGTCCAAGGGCTTCAAAACACTGTTACTGTAGCTGGATTCATGTATATAATATCGCCATAATCTAGAACAGGAATAAATGTAGACTGAATTATCTGTTTTCTACTATTTAATGAAAGGCAAGCAATATTCCTATAGAATAATCCCAATTTAATTCTTAATTTCTTGACTAACTCGTCAAAATGCTTTTTAAAAGATTTTCATCAATCCAGATGCCCAGATATTTATAGGCGGGGACACAATCAATGTGGCCACCATTTAACGTAGTTATACACAAATCAGTTACATGATTTGGCAAAAAAACATGTACTTGGTTTTACCAGCATTTAGTACCAACTACAGGTCAACCAAGGCTTTCTGCAAGGTAGTAAAAGCAGATTGAAGAGTCAGAGCCTGAGCCTCCATAGGTGTAGTAGCATATACAACAGTGTCATCTGCATTCTTGATGAAAGTTACAGTTTTGTACAAATAGACCAATGCTGTTAATATACATTTACATTTAATATATATATTAAATATATATTATATTTATATTATATTATAATATATAATATATTTATAAATATATTATATATATTTAATATAAATAGTGAAAAGAACTGGACGAAGAATCGAACCCTGTGGGACACCTTTTGTTATGTTTAGAAATCCTGATTTAACGCCATCAGTAAGTACACACTGATCTGTCTTTTAAATAATTCTCAAACCAGCTACAAGCAGCCCAATCTATGCCAATCGCAGAGAGTTTGTGAATAATTAAGGTGTGATCCACAATGTGAATGCCTTGGACAGGTCAATGAAGAGGGAAGCATGGTATTTCTTCGTATCTAAACAATTTATGACATAATTTAAAACCATAGAGGTAGCAGAGATG
Organism: Oncorhynchus gorbuscha; assembly: GCF_021184085.1. NCBI lineage: Eukaryota > Metazoa > Chordata > Actinopteri > Salmoniformes > Salmonidae > Oncorhynchus > Oncorhynchus gorbuscha. The sequence goes on along the minus strand of NC_060194.1, from coordinate 13,124,490 downwards.
GTACTATGACCTAGTCTGAACTCTGACTGTTTTACATTCAGAAAAAATGTAGCAGTTAAAAGGGATCTAAGCTGAGTATTAATCAATGATTCCAGGATTTTTGCCAGGCAAGTGTAATGGCCATTGGTGGAAGAAGGTGAGGACCAAGGTACAGCGTGGTACATGTTCATCATCTTTATTTAACTGAACACTGAATAAGCAAAACAACAAAAGAACAACCGAAACAGCTCCGTCAGGTGCGAAACAGACTAAACAGAAAATAACTACCCACACCACACAGGTGGAAAAAGGCTACTTAAGTATGGTTCTCAATCAGAGACAACGATAGACAGCTACCTCTGATTGAGAACCATACCTGGCCAAACACACAGAAAAGAAAACATAGAACCCACAACATAGAATGCCCACCCCAACTCACGCCCTGACCAAACCCAAAATAGAGACATAAAAGGATCTCTAAGGTCAGGGCGTGACAGCAAGAGAGTTTGGAAATGGGACGATAATTATTCGAATCACTCTGGTCGCCACCTTTATGTAGAGGAAGTACATGGGCCGCCTTCCAAACTCTAGGGATAGTACTTGATATAATTGTCAAGTTAAAAATATGTGTTAATGCTTCCGCAATCAATGGAGCAGAAAGCTGTAATAAGAAGGGATCAAGCATATCAGCCCCAGTTTATTATTTTTACATCAATCATGAGTAGCTGTTGCAACACATCAGAAGTAGACAGTTGCTCCAGAGAGCACAAGGATTCACTGGGGGGTTGTTTGGTCCTTTATCAAGTTGACTTGCAACTGGATAGAGGACAAGAGAGCAACTGAATATGTTGGTCATATTGTGGCATTAGCGTTCCCACAACACTGTTTACTTATATGACTAGTTCAATGACATGCTATGGGTGAATGGCATACAGTAAAGTAGTACGATACTCCACACGGTTCTTATTTCCAGGTTCAACACAACTAAAAACTTGGAAACTCCGAAACCGACCAGTGGAGCAGGCTCCTCAGAGGAGGAAAGGGAGGACCATCCTTCTCAGTGAATTTTTTTTTTTTTTAATGTAAAACATTGAAAAAGTTATCATTTTTAGATAAACCTATACTAAATATAGTCACCAAATAATGAATTAAAACACACGGTTTTAAATTGGTCTACAGTAGCCTCAACAGCATTCTGTTTGGTAGCACCATGGTGTAGTCGGAGAACAACTAGCTTCCATTCTCCTCTTGCTATATTGACTTCAATACAAAACCTAGGAGGCTCTTGGTTCTCACCCCCCTTCCATAGACTTACACAGTAATTATGACAACTTCCGGAGGATGTACTCCAAACTATCAGAGTTCTTGCAGCATGAACTGACATGTTGTCCACTCTATCAAAGGGTCAGAGAATGAATTTAGTAATGATAGTATAAGCTACAGCTAGCTAGCACTGCAGTGTATAAAATTTGGTGATTAGTTGACTAAAAGAGAGAGAAAGACAATAGTTGAACTGTTTTCAACAATTCATTTCTTCAAAAATGAAGAAGCAAAAGAGAGAGAGAGAGAGAGAGATTTTCATATTTTTTCAGTTTCAGTTTCACTTACTTAGCTAGCAAATGCAGCTGGCTAGTTTAGTTACTCGAACACCTGGCTTAAACAGAGGTATGCTATGTTAGCTAGCTGGCTATGACTATCCAACACAACACCGGAACTCTTCCAAGTCAAGGTAAGCTTTTGGTTTTATTATTTTATTGCCACCGGGGCCCGGGTGTAACTGCTTACTGACTATACACTGTGACGTTAATGATTGTAGTGGATTTACTTGCGCATTAGTTCTATTAGCTATGTTGACTAGGACGCTACTTTAGCAAATATGGGGACAACGGTGTAGGCTGTGTGTAGTGGTTATGGCATGGTTTGGCTTGGAAAGGTTTTTTTTCGGTTGGTGACATACAGCTGATGTGTTGTTCATTGAAGTCCACAAACGAAGGGAAAATGTGAGAGGAGGTGAGTGCATTGAGGAGAGAAGGAATACAATGTGGGTGCTATGAAAGTGAACTGTGTTTATGCGTGATCAGAGTATTCATTCCGCCGAATCTGTTGCAAAACGTTTATTAAACGGAAGCAGGGATAAAAAATATCTGAATTTTAGACTAACTGTTGGACTAATGATTACACACTGGATAAGCTAGATGCAGGCAAGAGTGTGCAAGGCGGTATTGAATGTGCCACTGTCTGTCCAAAATTCACAAATCTAGTGGAGGAAGGGGCAGTAGAAGAGCAGCCATCTTGTGAGAAAAGCTGGTACCTCATCGATGGGGAATTCAAGAGACATACCTAGCAGGCCTGGCGCCGTATCTTCGCATGATCTGGTCTTGTGTGAATTTCACAAAAGATTCGTATTGTTCTGCAAGTTTTGTGTTGAGGATCTGTCATCAGGATACAGTCTGTCATATACATTTTTTCTCCCAACCTGTGTGCACCTACATTGTAAACTTGAATTAATAGGCTAGTTTGTAGCAAACTCATGATGGGTATAGGGAAAACCTATCGATGTGTTACATTGAGCTGAATGGAATATGAATGACAGTCATCCATCATGCTGTAATAGAAATAAGGCCATGTTCATGAAAAAAATGATTGTCCTGCCTCATCATAAACGGCCCCGGCTGCAACTGGATTCGACCAATAGGAAACTCTACAAAAAATAATGTATGTACATTTTAACTCTGAGATTATAACAATATGTTTCGTCACACAATATGCACACGGACATTACGGATGTTTTAGGAAGAGCTACCGACGCATGTAAAGTTGGGGAATATAAAATACGCCGTGAGAGCGTTTGTGTACAATCCACTGCAATGCCAGAATTGTAACCAGTTTGGACACGTGTCAAGTGGGAACAGGCTGAATATGTTTGTGGCTGATTCCATTTTTTTGTTAAAGAGTTATAGTCGGAGCCTTCCCTGTTTCTGGTCCACACTCCAGTCCAGTTGGTGGCGGTAATGCACATTAAAGTTGGTTGCCAACCGCCATTTAAGAAATCCACCAAAGAAGAAGAAGAGGAAGAAGCAGAAGCGACAAACAGGGAGAGGTGCGAAATGGAGGGAGGAAGATAGATATCTGACTTTAGAAGACAATAGACTGTAAAAACTATTGTTTAAAAAAAAAACAAGAAGTTGCTTACCTCCCACATCTGGGTGCAACTGTCAAACATCAGATGAATTCATCGCCTAACAGTGGCTTTCAAAACAGGCTTAGGCTAAATCTTTTCGGGGAAAAAAAGCCACAAAGGAATAGGCCTAGTCATTCCAAATATAGCTAGCTTGTATTAACTTGAGCATCAGTTTTCTTTAAAATATGGAAAGGCAGCGTTATGATTAGGCTATTTCAAAGCCATTGCGTGACTATGTGAAAAACAAGGTAAGTTGACAGCGTCACTAGATAAAGCAAACTAGTCATAAAACAAGATTGTTTACATTTTCTCCTGCATGAACAAAATGCTGAAGTCATTCTAGTCATTTCAGCCCAAATATTTCGCGCTACCAGTTTTACGCGTTTACCTTTTAGTCAATGTAAAAATCTCAGCCGAGGTGTAAAGCGGTTGTCCGCATAGCGACCAACTCCTATTGTAGATCTACACAGCCTGCGTTGCGATGTAGAGTCATTTTTCCTAAATATGTCGGGCAACCAGTTTTACGGGTACTCTCTTGTACACAACCTGGGTTTCGACATCACGGGGGATATTTATATATTCGGAAATGATATTCCCCTTGAAATGCACTTGTCCTTACTCACACTCCTGTAGCGCACGTCGACGGGACGGTTATAGGGTGTCATTGCCAGTGCAAGTTACTCCATGTAAGCACCTCTACTCGGGGGAATAGCATTGCTTAGAAACTACGACAGTGACTTGAGGGTAAGTACAGTATGCTTCTGTCAATGGTGTGCGATATTGCTTGCCTTGTATCAGTTGTCTGCCTGTATTGACCTATCATTATCACACTTAAGTGATGCTATTGTCTTATGGACTGCTGTCAATACAGTATCTAGCCTCATAACCCAGTACTACAGTATACGGTACTCGGGTGTCTACCGTAGAGTTAATGTTGTATTGTACGGTAGTTATTCGTGCTTTAGTTTGAAAAAGTATGCTATGTCTACTTTATCTTAAAACAGGTCAGCTGTTCAGATATCTGTCTGACTACAATTTAGGCTATTCCACAATTTCTTATATTCCCTCAGTCATTGGCTAGTTGATACAGGTTCACTTGTGATCAACAACTGCCTGACCCAGACACTCGAGGAGAGCTTGGCGAGGTTCCCCATGTTTCCTTTCATTTCTGGAGGAGGGTTGGTGTTTAGGGCTGTGGGGACATGTAGCGGGATCTGCTTGTGTCCCTGTATTTAGTTACAGACCATCAGCGATTTTGACACAGAGCCAGATGCGGTCAACGTGTTGATTACAAGTATGATTGGTCGGCCCACTCCTGTTAGCTAAAGGTGAGGTTTGATTCATTCACCGATTATCTTAAGGGCACTAGGAATCTTTCTCACCATTTTGAGGAATCCACACTTCTACATGGACATGTTATTCTTAGTAGGGAGTCGAGCAGAATTTGAGTTGTTCTATGATTGAGAACCTAAAAAAAACAAGAAATACAGAAACGCTTCAAGTAACTTTTAGGAATGCAGTCTGCCATACAGTTTCACTTCCTCCTAAAATGCCTCTCGCCAAATAAATCCTTGTGTAAAATATGTTCGCTCCAGCTTTAGTAATGACAGGTGAACAGAAGGTCAGGGCCATCTACTACGCCCCTTCACCAATGGATCTGATGACCACATGAGTGAGAGTGCGACTGATCTATTGTGAAGCAGTGGGGGAGTACATGAGATGTGGCTTTGGCTGACCCATGGACTGATTATGACCTTAACGTGATATCGCGGCTAAATCAACAAATAATATGTAGGAATAGGCAAATACTCCACTGTTTCAAGGCAGCCGGTGGTAAATGCATGGGTCCTGGTCCCGAGGTCAGACACTGCAGAAGCAGGTGATGACATGCAGTTCAACATAATTGGTACCCTTGATAAAGATGAGCAAAAATGACTGTATAAAATAACTTGTGAGGATAACGGCCCTGAGCCTTTTTCTAAAATGTTTAATGAGATTGGAGAACACATTGGGAGTGATCTTAGACCATTCTTCCATACAGAATCTTTCCATATCCTTTTGTCTGTGTTTATGGACTGCCTTCTTCAATTCAAACCACAGGTTTTCAATGGTGTTCAAGTCCAGAAACTGAGTTGGCCATTGCAAAATGTAGATTTTGTGGTCAGTTAACCATTTCTTTGTGGTTTTCGATTAGTGCTTGTAGTTATTGTCTTTCTGGGAACTGGCCGCAAGTGGATTTTTCAGCTTCCTGGCAAAGGCAACCAGATTTTTTGCTAAAATGTCCTGGTACTTGGAGGAGTTCATGAATCTGTTGACCTTTTATCATGGGCCTGAGGACCAATGAAAGCAAAACAGTCCCATAACATCAAAGATCCACCACCATATTTTGCAGTAAGTGAGATTATTTTCTGCATATGCATCCTTCTTTTGAACTCACCACTGGTGTGCGTGGCAAAAGAGCTCTATTTTCGTGTCATCTGACCAGAGCCAATCCAAGTACCAATGCCGTTTAGAAAACTCCATGTGTTTACATGTGTTGGTCGCTCTCAATAAAGGCTTTTTTTCTGGCAACCCTTCCAAAGAGCTTATTGGCATGGAATATTGTAGATTTGGGTGACATGAAGACGTAACCAAGTTCGGTAATTCTCCAACTTTGGCCACAGGATTTTTCTTTGCCTCGAACCATCTCCCTCACTGCGTGGTGCAACTGATATTTTGCACACAAGGGAGGATGAAGAAAGCTTGCCTTGAATCACTGGGCATCTTGTTATGACATTAATTATCTGAATTATACCTACAGAGGAGTGGCTTTTATGGAAGAACTGTGTGTGTGCAGAGCAGCACTATAATTAACACATTTTATATTTTTGTAATTAATGAATCCAATGTGATTTTATTTGATTTTATAATGCTTGTAATATATATGCCATTTAGCAGACGCTTTTATCCAAAGCGACTTACAGTCATGTGTGCATACATTCTACGTATGGGTGGTCCCGGGGATCGAACCCACTACCCTGGCGTTACAAGCACCATGCTCTACCAACTGAGCTACAGAAGGACTACATTTGTAACGTCCTCAGTAGGCTGCAGTAACCTATGCTTCAGCGAGGAGGTGCAGGTACCCTACGCAAGCCATTGGCAAAGATTTCCAGCTAGCAAACTCACCACAGATGCTGGAATATATTTCTGAGTGAGAGTGTCGCGATACGAAACCTTCAGCCCCGCCCCTTGGCTGGCAGCGGGGTGCTAGAGGTGGTTAGCGTCCCGTTCCCTGGATTGGACAGGGCACTATAGATACTTCAGGTTATCTCGGTATAACCAGGACCGCTCGCATAGCCCTGCCTCTCTTTCTATATCGAAGCGTCCGCGTAGAGAGGTCTTTTGCCTTGTCACTCAACGGTCTAGCTCTAGCTGGGATGTGTGTACCCCACCTTTATCCTCTAGACTCTTTGCTTCACCACTAATTGGTCCATGAGTTGTTATTAAGCACTAGTCCTACCAGTCTCTATATGATTTCCCTGTGGTTGATTATTTCCCCTCTGTGATGTTTCTAGTTTAAAGTGTGAAGAACTTTAGTCAACTTAGTCTCACTACTCTGCCCGTCGGCTATGTATCGCTTGGAAAATAAAACTTAGATCGATAAGACAATTAAATGACTCACTACTGGACACACCTTCCTCCTTGTCTTTTAATGGTAACTCATTCTGTCAGAGCATTGATCCCCGTTTCCAGTGTTCCGGTAGCGGGGAGTGTCAGAGTTGTTATCTCCCGTGCCGTTAACTGTCTTTGAGAGAACCTTTTACTCGAGACAAAATAAGACTACTGTTTATTTTTGAAAACACTCTGTTTTTTGTCTTTTACAATCAAACACACTTCAAAATACACAATTTGTTACTCGGTCACACACAGCGTTAATCAAAAACATGCAAATGCCTTAATGCTCTATAAAATGCCTGGTACAATGATAACACTTATCTCTATATTAAATGCTTATAATAGTTATTTAATTACCTTTGAGAGATGACGAGGAGACCCATGAGATCAGGAGCAGAGTTTCAATTGGTCAGAGTTCTTTTATAATTTAGTTAGTAGCGACTCCCCTCTACTGGATGAGAGGTTGACTTGAAGTCGGCGGTTTACTAATTGAGAGATTCAAGTTTGGACTGGATGAGAGAACCCGCTGGTGATTCCCTGCCCCACTGGAATATCGAAGAGTCTGTGCCCGCAACGAGGTCGAGATGCTGAGCTCAATCGAGAGGTTCCGGAGAACACTTCTGGATATGTTTGCATCAACACCTACGCGCCTGGCGCAAAATCACAGGGTCAATTCAGACATCCATAAGAGAAAGCAAGGGATAACCTTAAGGTCTAGAGTGGCTCTCAACCCCGTTGAACTACCGCAGTGTCAGTGGCCCGCAACAAGGTCGAGATGCTGAGCTCAATCGAGAGGTTCCGGAGAACACTTCTGGATATATTTGCATCAACACCCACGCGCCTGGCGCAAAGCGACAAAACAACTGGTCAATAGTTAAGCGGTATATCGGAGAGTCCCTTCTCAGATCCAACAAGTTAGAATCTTTTAGTAATTTGAGTCAAGTGGCAATTACCCAAAGTCAAATGGTTGTCTAAATGAATTCAGAATTCAAGAAGTCAGCGCCAAAGTAATGGCAAATGTCTCTTTATATACCTTTTGATTCTCTGCACCCGATCCGCTGCTCCTCCCATTCCCTCAGAGCAGAGAGGGTGATGACATATCTTACAACAGGAAATACTTTTTTTTTACAGTGCATATATGGGCCTCTGGTTATGACAGAGCCTATTACTCTAGCAAAAATGAGGAAACACTTTTCTTACAGTGCGCATATGGGCCTCTGTTTATGACAGTGCCCTTACTCTATCAGCAATGAGTCTTATCAGCTGTTCCCATTCAGAGGTGTCACTTGAGGCAGAGGGTGATTCTTCCTGACACCAGTCAGGTTCAATAGTTGGTTGGCTTGAATTGTCTTCTGGTGGCTTTGCCCAATCCGGTATTTCGGTAGGCGAGGTCATCTCTGTCTCTACCCTTGGTGGGTAAGACAGGGGAAGAGGACCAGGAGGTAGATCCATTTGGCGTTTTACTACAACAGAGTGAGGGCTTTGCTAGGTAAAAAATTTTTTTTTGGGGGGGGCTGGAATAAAAATGCTTGGAACGTAAAAAACTTTATTAACCGGTTCCAATGCTTTTAAAATAACGGTTCTGCTCCTGAACAGTGTAGGTCACTTTTGTTTCGGGTTCAGGTCCTCAAAAAGTTTGCTTGTTTTCAGTTCTGTTCCCTGAACCAGTTCCAACCTTTTGATTTCCACACTGAGTTTGGAATAATACTGTGATATTGTAAAACTGATAATGAGCTTTTATTGTAAGCTGTTTGAAAAGACTGCCTCAAATGTCAGCCTCTTTTGGCAGGATTTTGTTTTGGGCTGCTTGGTTACAGGTTGTAAATTAGTTAATAGACCAGTAAGACAGAGTTTCAAATCTCTCTGCCAATAACAGCTATTTTAAAATGTTCCCCTCCGCACTTAGACCACTCCCAAACAGTCCAGGCAAAAGTATTGCATTGAGAAATGGCTCTTTGCTAAGAAGCTCCAGTATTTTCATTTTTGCTTGATAATTTTTTAAATTTAAAACAATCACTGTAATGTACTTAATTGTTACCCAGAAATGTTTTGATGTAGAGATTAAAAATGGCTGCATTTGACCTTTTTTTTAAGGTGAAATAAATTTTAAAAAGTTGGAAATTAATGCAGATTTTATTTATAAGTATTTTTAGGGGTGCCAATAATTGACACATGTCCTTTTGAGAGAGAAACTAATTGCATCTCTTTCTCTGAGTGAGTGTATTAGTATAAAATATCAGTTGATGTAGTCTTGACTTCTATGTTTTCAAATCTCACGCTCCTATTTGACATTCTATGAACTCACATTCTGTCTGTTTTTTCTCTCTCTCTCAGTAACGAGTGATCATGGAGAGCTTCTCTCCGCTGGTCCTGTCCATCGCCGCCACCAGCTTTGTGACGTTCCAGTGTCTGTTCCACTTTGTCAGCCCCTGGATCTCTGCTCAGTTCTTTCCTGGGTACCACCGTCTCAGTCCCAGACACACCATAGAGTGGAACTCCAGGTACAGCATCTGATCCTCTGAGAAATGATATTATTGACTATTCAATCTAAGCTCCTATCAGACAACCTATTGTATTATCATTTTCCCAATTGAAGCATATTTCTGAGCGTAGACACTCTCAAATATCGTTGTCGAGAGAATTGTCCATATGTGTGAAATCCCACCACTGCCGCCAAATGTTACGTTTAAGGAAGTATGCTTTTATGAGTATTTGTGTCTGTTTTTTTGTGTTTTCTAGAACTGTGTCTACATTGCACGCCTTGATAGTGGGGCTTTTTTGTCTCTACATATTATTTCATGATGATGCAGTCAATGAAGACCCTGTCTGGTAAGAATCTCCCTGACTACTAAGTGTGCAATCCTTGGTAGAATAATCATATTTTGTATATTTGATACCATGCTTTCTTATCATATTTTCAACATATGCTTTGTGCTATCTTGCCTATAGGGGAGATCCGTCACTGGTGAAAATAAATGTGGCCATAACCTGTGGCTACCTCCTATCAGGTGGGTCTACCACTTCAGACATGTCTAACCGTTGTATTACTTTGCATATTCCCATGGATTATGTTGACCCATACAGTGAGCTATCTCCCTTGTCTGTCTTGCAGATATGCTGCTCATATGTTACTATTGGCGGGCGATAGGGGACAAGTTTTTTGTAATCCACCACCTGGCAGCACTGTATGCTAACTACTATGTACTGGTGAGTTCCTTACTGACCCAGAGCAGAATGTGCAGGCAAGATGGGGAAGGGACATGGGCCAAGGGTGAACAGCCATGTAGTTTGATGGGATGGGTTAGAGTGGATAACAAAGGTCTGGTCAGTGATGAAATAGTAGAGTTCCACTTTAGTCAGCATTGTATTTGGAACACTTTGATTTACAGTGTTGTTACTGTGTAATTGACCTACAGGTACATTGCTACAAGTGTTATTACTCAGTTTTAATCATTGCAAAATGTGTTTTACTGCAGTATTACCCAGTAATGGAACACTGTAAATTGTTTCCCTCCCCTCTCTGGAAGGTGCAGTGTAAGTAAGTAGCTACAGTTGTCAAGCACTTTTGATATGTTGCTTGTTCAATTGTATCTGTATGATATAAAAATCGCTAAGGATAGAGTTTAAACAAGGAATTTGGCTGACAATTTGAGTTTTATTGAGGAAGGACACTTTGCACTGTGTTTTGTGCATGTATGAGTCAGAAGAAATATCTGGAAGCTAGTTGGACTGAAAATCTTTGTTTTTGTTGCATTTATTGCAGATCTTTATTTGATGTACCACCGAAAGCTAGACAACAGTGTGTTTAGGTAGATAGGTAGATAGATAGATAGATGATGGTTCACTCTTGGTCCTGTCCTGTGTAGGTGGTCTGGGCCATCAGGTTCAGTGGCTACTAAGACTAACGATGATGACAATTGGGACCATTTTTTGCATGGAATGTGATGGCTTGTAGTGCGGGTTTCCAAGGACACATTCAGTCTAGTCCTGGACTAGAAAACATGCTTAATGGAGAGTCGCCATTGAAAGTGCTTTTTAGTCCCAGACTGGGCCTAATCTGTGTCCCAGTAAACCATCCTGTAGATTTTCTGTCTATACTGCATGAAGCATTCTCTTCACTCAGTCTGTAATGGTGATTGGTGCATGCTACCTTTTTTGCTTGTTTTGACCTTTCAACCCTACAACCTATACAACTATACAAAAAAGGGACCTCTCATATATTTCCAAATTACCACTGATTTATTTTAGTAAACTCTACTGGCTAATTACTGGTCCCTTTTTGAGGTAATGTTAGAATGGATTGTAGAGTAAAGGTTATGAAATTGATCATGACATTAATTTATGTCATCCACATAGGGCGTCTATACATCTTTTATTTTCTCTAGAGTGTTTGTTCTCTTTTTCAATGTTGGGATGGGGGCTTTTAATTGTGCCAGTTCTCACTAGTTGCACTTCTGTTTTGTTTATGTATGTATTTTGTCTGTCTCTCCTCCACTAACGTGTGTTTCTGTTAGTGATGCACCGATATAACATTTTTGGCCGATACCGATATCCGATCTTTTCCTTGCCCCCCAAAAATTGCGACCTTTTAAGCATTCTAGTACAGTTAAATAGTTAACACAAACACATGGACGCAGAGGTCTAATATACTGCATCTCAGTGCAAAAGGCATCACTACAGTCTCTGGTTTGAATCCAGGCTATCACATCCAGCCGTGACTGGGAGTCCCATAGGGCGGCGCACAATTGGCCCAGCGTCGTCCAGGGTAGGCCGTCATGTAAATAAGAATTTGTTCTTAATTGACTTGCCTAGTTAAATAAAGGTTACACACACGCACCACACTGACCAAAAAGTTATTTTGTTGGCATTTACGTATGTCCTCATTACCAGTAAAACATAATCAAAACCTTTTTCTTTCACTTACTTTCTGTTTGGTTGTTCATTTGTTCAGTCGTTTCTTTCTCAACCAGGATATCTATGGAACTCTGTTTGGGTCTTTGCATGTCAAAAAGATACACGTCAAATAACACTATTTGACGTGTCAAATAAGCTTGTTGACCAATCAAGACCTGAATGTGACTGCACGTCACATAATAGTTTAACGCGTTCATGAATTTTGTATTTAGTTTAGTCACTCGTATTTCATATGTCACAACGATTCATCGATACGTATGCTATGATGCTGGTAAAGTTGTCTCGCGCACCTACAGTGCTGGTCATAAAATTAAAATTAAAAAAGAAGCGAGATAGCTCATGGATGCAAACATAGCAAAACGGCAATCTGTTTCAGTAGCTATAGTTAGCTAGCTAACTATATAACTAGGTGTCATCATCTAAAATGACCCTAATTTATAAAACAGTTCTTATTTGATTAATTAATGGTGGTCGGACCCATCTATGTGAAGCTAGCCACAATAAGGATTAGCCACAATAGTGGACTTTGCAGTTAGCCTTCAAAATAAGATTATGTCATTGTCAGTGATGCAAATGAATACAAATAGTAGAATTATGCCATAATTGAATAGATAATGCTAAACGAGGTTGGAATGTTATATAAAATCAACAAAAGACAATCAATCAATCAATAAAATGTATTTATAAAGTCCTTCTTACATCAGCTGATGTTACAAAGTGCTGTACAGAAACCCAGTCTGAAACCCCAAACAGCAAGCAATGCAGGTGTAGAAGCACGGTGGCCAGGAAAAACTCCCTAGAAAGGCTGGAACCAAGGAAGAAACCTAGAGAGGAACCAGGCTATGAGGGGTGGCCAGTCCTCTTCTGGCTGTGCCGGATGGAGATTATAACAGAACATGGCCAAGATGTTCAAATGTTCATAGATGACCAACAGGGTCTAATAATAATAATAATCACAGTGGTTGTAGAGGGTGCAACAGGTCAGCACCTCAGAAGTAAATGTCAGTTGGCTTTTCATAGCCAATCATTCCGAGTATCTCTACCGCTCCTGCTGTCTCTAGAGAGTTGAAAACAGCAAGTCTGGGACAAGGTAATCAGTCTGTTGATCAGGTCAGGGTTCCATAGCAGCAGGCAGACCAGTTGAAACTGGAGCAGCAGCATGACCAGGTGGACTGGGGACAGCAAAGAGTCATCAGGCCAAATAGTCCTGAGGCATGGTCCTAGGGGTCAGGTACTCAGTGAGTGAATGCTTAAATTCACACAGGATACTGGATGAGACAGGATAAATACTCCAGATATAAGACTGACACTAGCCCCCCGATACACAAACTATTGCAGCATAAATACTGGAGGCTGAGACTGGAGGGGTCGGGAGATACTGTGGCCCCGTCCGACGATACCCCTGGACCGGGCCAAATAGGCAGGATATAACCCCACCCACTTTGCCAAAGCACAGCCCCCACACCACTAGAGGGATATCTTCAACCACCAACTTACTATCTTGAGACAAGGCCGAGTATAGCCCACAAAGATCTCCCCCACGGCACGAACCCATGGGGTGGGGGGGTCGCCAACCCGGACAGGAAGATCACGTCAGTGACTCAAGTGACCCACCCCTCCTAGGGACGGCACGGAAGAGCACCAATAAGCAAGTGACTCAGGCCCTGTAATAGGGTTAGAGGCAGAGAATTCCAGTGGAGAGAGGGGAACCGGCCAGGAAGAGACAGTAAGGGCGGTTCGTTGCTCCAGTGCCTTTCGTTCACCTTCACACTCCTGGGCCAGACTACACTCAATCATAGGACTTACTGAAGAGATGAGTCTTCAATAAAGACTTAAAGGTCGAGACCGAGTCTACGTCAGTCACATGGATAGGCAGATCATTCTCTAAAAATTGAGCTCTAGAGGAGAAAGCCCTGCCTCCAGCTGTTTACTTATATGTTCTAGGGACAATAAGGAGGCGTGTCTTGTGACCGTAGCGTACATGTAGGTATGTACGGCAGGACCAAATCAGAAAGAAAGGTAGGAGCAAGCCATTGTAATGCTTTGTAGATTAGTAGTAAAACCTTGAAATCAGCCCTATTCTTAACAGGAAGCCAGTGTAGAGAGGCTAGCACGGGAGTAATATGATGATTGTTTTTGTTAATTTGACAAAAATCTGTTGAAATCACACTGGATGTATTATTATTTTTTAGATTTGCATTGGGGGCATACTTATTTCACTGTACAGCCTTACCTATGGATTGTGGATCAATGACATGAGGTATGAGTCTACTCAGTGACACCCAGAGAACATTAGCATCGTGGCTCTTATTGCGGGACTCTGAAACAACTGAATTGAGACACATTTATTGTCAACCTATGTGTATTGAACAATATTCAAGACGAAAAACAATACTGCGTGGATGTTTTTGGAGTCTGATAACTCTGAGGAGGACGTTGGGAAGAAATATCTTGGGTATTGAGTAGACTGTTACCCCATTTCATTGATCCCCAATCCTTAGATAAAGCTGTACAGTGCAATATGAATGTCAATACACAATATGCTGACTGGGGAGGTGATTTCCCACAGTCACAGTCCCATGATAAGAGCTGCAATGCTAATATTTGTATAAACTCTTCACAGTTGTGTTCTGTGGGTGTCACCGAGTAGACTGATACCCCATTCCATTGCTTCACAATCCAACCTTGTTTAACATTACCTAGTTTAAATATGGCATGATTCCACCAATTGTGACCTGCATCACTTTCAAAGGGTCACTTTTATTTTGAAGGCAAACCGCAAATTCCACGATTGTGCCGAATCCTTAATGTGGCTAGCTTCACAACACATAACCCAGTCCGGTCGACCCTCACTAGTTAGATGAAGCTAGCTGGCTGCTTATAACGTTAGCTTTGGGCAACAGAGTTATTAAGTAGCTATTTATTTTCATGAACTGAAGTTCAATTTCAGTAGGCGAACAACAACTGGCTACCTAGCTAATACTTACTCACAAGGATTCCTAAATAATTGCTAAGAATAGTGAAAATGACTGCAGTTTCTATTGGTCGTTGTTTTCAGGCTGGTTGTATTGGTGCTAGCTAGGTACCAACCTAAAGCTAGCTAGCTACCCCAGAAGTTGCGGTCAAACAAATAATGCTTTATTACCAACGTGGTATTGTAAACACATCGTTTGTGGCCGGTGTTTGCTCGTTTGCAGACTTTTTTGTACAGCTTTGACAGTGCTACTGATAGTATTGGTGGCACATGGCTTGCATGTGCATATTCAAAACACACAACATTCTCTAATAGAACTGTGTTATTTGACGTGTCGATTTTAAGCTTATTAACCGCATCAAATAGTGTTATTGTCAAATAGTGTTATTTGGCGTGTGTATTTTTTGACACGCAAAGACCCAAACGGCATTCCATAGTATGTCGTGAAGCTAATAGCAGTGTTTAACTCCGGTAGAGCAGCATCTGAACAATAACATACTTGGTAACGTTAGTGTGTACCGGTGCTCGACCAGTCGCGAAAGCCAACATCACCCAAGACAGAGAACGGTTGATTATCAAGGGCAATGAATTCCATTATCTTAGCATTAATGGATTTCGCCTTTGAGTTGTCTCACTCATTTTCTTACTCTTTCAAATGACTGCTCGACTTGTTGACTGCTCAATCCACACAGCAGACATTGTGGGCTAGGTTAGGAATTCTGTGTTGCACGTGTAGCACAAAATATTACTCGGCATCATTACATCATGTACCTACGTTATATAGGTATACACATCAGCCTTGACGTTAGTTTTTCACATCGGCGTTAAACTAGACGTTGGGCCGATACTGATGTTGGCATTTTTTTTAATAGCTAATATCGGCCGATTCCGATATGTTCACCGACATATCGTGCATCCCTAATGTGTGATCAATTAACCTAGTCTTGTGTCTCTAACATGCTAAGTATACAGTACATGCAAAAAAGGGCCTAAACAAAGAACAGGCCTGTGTCAATTGGCTAGGTACAGAAAGGGGGCCCTTCCTATCTTGTCTGTAGTGGATTCTGTTGTGGTACATTGAGCACATGTTGCCTAATAACAGTATGGACTTACCAGTACTTAGAGGTATGAGCATGCACTGCTGGAATGTTCACCACCACTTTTTGTACACATTTTGAAAATGTCTGTGACCCAAGTTTATTAACTGTGTCATAACCCCAGTAAGTGCACCTCAATTTTTCCTTCTTAGAGATCGTACAGTAAGTTTACGATCATGATTTATCCTGAACTCAAATATTATTGCGAGTACTTCTCTTGCCATTATTTTCTTTGCACTTTGTTCTTTCTCTTTTAGAGCATAGGAATGTTGCCTTATTTTGCTAACTTCCGTCTGGTCGCAGAGCTTTCCACTCCTTGTGTGAATCAGCGGTAGGTAACTTCAATGCCAAATAGACTCATGCACGTGCGCAAACTCGCACGCACAACATTACCTGGGAAGTGGAGGGAACCTTGTAAAGTAACCATTTGGTGCCCTGAATGTATTTGCAGAAGGGCTTTTGCCGTTGGTAGTAGTGCATTTTTAACCATTTCAGAAACCCTATTGACCCTTAATGTTTAACTACTTATAATAAGTCAGTCCAGACACACCCAGCCAAAAGCTTGTATCTGACAGCATTATTAGAGACCCATGTTTCATACTTAAACACATTTGAGTCACATTTCTAATTGTACACTATTATCCTGATTTGAATCCAACAAAGACAAAATACAGATGCAATGTTAAAGAATTGTATTTAAAATCTTTCAAGTGCTGGGTATATGTGCCTTCAGAAAGTGTTCACACCCCTTGACTTTTTCCACATTTTGTTGTGTTAAATAAAAAAAAATTAATCCATTTTTAATTCAAACAAAAAAGAATCACCCATATACACACACAATACCCCATAATAACAATGTCAAAACATATATTTTTAGAAATGTTTGCGAATGTATTGAAAATTAAATACAAATCTCATTTACATAAGTATTGCATAAAATGTCTAAATATGTTTTCACTTTGTCATTATAGGATATTGTGTGTAGATGGGGGGCCTGGGATCTATTTGAAATCATGTTGAATTCCGGCTGTAACCCACAAAATGTAGAATAAGTCAAGACAGTAGTACAATTACTTTTACCATGTCCCCTCCCATCATGGTGGAGGATTGTAGTGTAGTGATACACATTTTACATAGTGCTGGTCATTGAATACTGGGGACTCTTTCCGAAGGCACTGTATATATGTGTAATGTAGGTGACCTTTCTGGAACAATGCCAGTTGATATCCATGACTCCATTACAAAGTGAGTTTATCTTCAACTCTTATCTAACTCTGTCGCCATCCATAACTGTACTAACTATCTATCTTTCAGCTGGTTCTTTGAAGTGCTTGGTTATCCAAAAAGATCATTACCAAATATGGTCAACGGCATTGCCATGACGGCATCCTTCTTCCTGGTGAGGATAGCGGTCATGCCGCTGTATTACAGCCGGATGTATGCCGTGTACGGGACGGAACCCTTCTACCGGGTGACCTTTGGTGGCCGCTGTGCCTGGATGGGCCCCAGTTTCTGTCTAGACATTATGAACGTGATGTGGATGCATAAAATGGCCCGTGGCTGCATTGGTGTCCTGCGTTCTCCTGGAAAGGTGAATGTGGAAAAGCTGCAGAATGGGAAAGTGCACTGAGGGATAGAAAAAGGCAATGGTGGTGTTATTTTATTGTATGTCTGCTTCAAATGGTTCATGGACGTTTTTGGATCAAATGGTTCATGGACTGGAAATGTCATGAGAGTCCCTATTATCCCGTGACCAGCCCTAGGTAAATTGCCTACCACTACACTTATCTGCCCAGAATACTTACAATTAAACAAGCGCTAAACTCCTCCACCGTGATGGGAGGGGACATTGTAAAAGCCATTGGACTATGTCTCCTCTTGGTCATTACAGTTAGAGAGTAAGTGAATGGACGGTGTGATATCATGGATGGAAACAGACAGACAAATACTCTTGTCTGCTGGACCCTTTTGTTTCTAAATTTGTTTACGTCCACTCAAAGGTGTCTTGTGCATATTGCCAAAATGATATGAACGGACATGGACGAGAATGGAAGAGGAGCTCACATATTTTTCTAATGTTTATGAAGCTGTAAAGATGGCTCTTGCACAAATATCATGAGATATATATATATATGTGAACAAAAATAACATATTTACTTACCTAATTACTCATTAAATCTGTGTTTTCACCAGCATTAGAATGTAAAAGATGTATATTAATCAGACTCCTACTGAAGTCTCTCTGCTCAGGAGCCTGCTCATGTTTGTAACATACAGTAGGCATAGGAATTATTAGTCATGTGCATAAATTATCAGGGTAGATTAAGACAAACCATAGCAAACATGCCAGATTGTGTCATTTTATCTCTAGAAGTGACCTTACTGAGTGATTTATGATAACAGCCATGAAAGTGCACTTATGTCTAACCAACACACACAGTAGAACTTCACACAAGCAACTTTGCAGAGTTAACAAATGATTGATCATACTTCATTATTAACTGTTGAAACAGAGTTTTGTAATGTGAAATCCCTGTTGGATTTCTGGATGAGAATATGTTATTTATCGTGACATTTACAGCCATGGTAGTTTTAATATTTCATTTTTTTAAAACACATTTTAGTAATGTACTCTTTGAGTAAGTGATAACTAAATGTCCATAGCTGCTTTAAATAGTCTTCAGACTTCAATACTCTTTGCTTGTGTCTGATGTTGAGATGTCCTGCTCTCTTGTGGAGACAATGCGGGACTGCAAACATTGTATTTCCCATTTTGTCAAGACTGAATGTACTCGAAGGGAGAGAGAGTACAGTGGGCAAGGCGCATTGAGCAATATTCATAAACAAATGATTGATGTTAACCTTGGTTTGGTGTAATTCGGGCATCACATTGTTTTGTCTATACTTATGGCTACTTTGCCCACCATTATTACCTCCATCTGTTGTAAAAAATAAAAACGTGCTATTATGCATGCGTGTATTTTGGGGGGAATTTGAATGACATTAAATACTTTGATTCACTCACAATCATTTAAAAAAGTTATCCAGAAAACATATGTTTATTTACTGCAGGGGATGTTGGCACGTTTTTCTCACTGGGAGAATCTCAATTGCATACTCGTCGCGTACCCTCCTTCTCGAAACCCATTTGAGTTAGAAGGTCAGAGGGGTGGGACCTCTGGCTTTCTCATCCAATGGGTTTTGAGAAGGAGACAAGGGGGGTAGTTTAGTGGTTAGAGCGTTGGGCCAGTAACTGAAAGCAACGAATTCCTGAGCTGAAGAGGTAAACATCTGTTGTTCTGCCCCTGAACAAGGCAGTTAATCCACTGTTCATAGGCCGTCATTGTCAATAAGAATTTTACTTTCCTAGTTAAATAAAAATAAATACATTCCCTGTATGATCCCATTTATTTTGAAACCGGAATTCGGATTTTCAGTCGGGGTCGTTAATGACATAATTTGAAAGACCTCTACCAAACCAAAGTAGACAAACGTAACCACAGAGTTTACTGTCTTTGATGTAGTGACACACCACTTCGATATCAAATCATAGAGAATGATTACTTTTGTCACATACTCTGCAACATCGCGTTGCTATTGAATAATTGAAGCTCACTAGTTTGCAGCCCCTACTGGATTAGTTGTTGATACCTAGCACTACCTATCCTGCTTGCTATTACCAACATGAGGGCAAATCAAGCTTTGTTATTCGGGTCTCCCTGTGGGGGTCTGTTGGCATGGCCCAGGGATTTATTGTACTACTGTGAGGTCACTTCTGCTGATTTATTTAAAGGACAATCTACTCCAAAATGCATGAACATTAAATTATGTTCTCTTCCTTTGAATCGAGGACAGTTTAATTTTATCTCCTGATCTCAATTTCATCACCAGCCAATTATATGTTAACCCCCAAAATAATTTAGCTAGTGTAACATTACTGTATCTTAGCTAACAATTATTACACACATCTTATTAATAGGGTTGGCTTCCAGGATTACAAGATGGCTAGCTAGTTACCTTGGAGGTTTCTCAGATGATTTGATAAGAATCTGAGAAAGATATGTCATTTGTTGCCACTTGTCACTCTGATCTTAAAAGCTTGTTTCAGCAGACATTAAAGAATACAACATATATAGGGGAAACACAGCTGAATCACGTTGATACTGTGTGTAGCCAATAAATCATACAACTAGTCCGACGTTAAGTGTTACAGCTTGCGGACTGCCATTGATACGACGCTGCTAATCAGAACATTTTTGACCAACCTTTATTTACCGATTTTACATTTTCGGAAGACACCGTTTTATAAACGTGGTTCTAGTTGCAAGTGGTACTCCCCAAAACATATTTAGAATATTCTACTTTTTGCACGGTACGAGGTAATCTTAGCTGCCGTATTTCTCGCATTTCCAAACATCTTTGCAGGAACTAGTCATTTCTAAGCGCCAGGGTCGCGGTCACATGAAGAAGAGGACACAGTGCGACCAAACAACACAAACAAATATTTTCCACACACACACACACAAGATGACATTTGTCCCTCAGTACAAAACATGGATTTTGTGTGTTTAAAAAAAACAAAAGTTTACAAGACAACAATGCCTTCCAAATCGAGAACAAAGAAAGTATCTCCAAGTAAAGTTCAGTCGAAATTCTTCTGATTACGGATAAACAGCAGTTTATGCACAACCTCAGACACAAGCTTTAGCTCTGCCACGGAGGGTCAGTTTACAAGGCTATTGTTGATGGTGTTTGCATTTGTCTATCTGTTCTCTGTTGTCTGTTTATAGGCTGTCTTTGTCCCTTAGAATCCCTTATGTTGCGATGCGAGACAAAGCTACTTATAGGCCTACCCCCTAGCACCATTAGTTGTTCAACATCTGATTCAACAGTTTCCACTTTCAGGGGTGAATGCTTCTGATTGTACAAAATAGGTTCCACCATCGACACACTGTATGACATCAGTGCTTTCATTTGTTTGTTGTAATGTATTTTGGCCTGTCATCTCAGGTGCAATAGCACCACCACCAGAATTCCCTGTGCACAAGGGGTCCGCCCCGTCCCAAGTCGAGACCACCACAACCCCCCAGCAGCTCCAGCAGCAGGATCGACACATCAGAACCGGGCCTATGAGTTTGTGGAGTGCCCCATGAAGACAGAAAAATGTGTGTCTGACATTGAAATGGCAAACATAATATGCAAAGCAGATAAATGTTTTTTTTTAGATGCACTGTGTATTGTTCTTAATACTGTATAATACAGTACTTGTTACTCCTATAAGTATAATAACTCGGTAATAAGAACACTAACGTGTTATAGACATAAAACACATTTAAAAAACTGAGGTGCTGAATATTGGCATTTGGTGTACTTCCTCTTTTTTATACAGGAAGTTGTTGGCTAATGGCTAAAATGTATTTAAAACCAGTCAGTTACAAGATAGGAGCTACTACAGCAATAAATACAGAATTGTTACATGATATGCAATGCTTCCATACACCGTTACAGCGGTGGTAATGGAAAGTCAGACAGCTCATTTTCAACAAACCTTTACATGGTCAATACTTCCTTAGTTCTCAACTTGGAAGGCACCAGTGTCTCTCCCTTTTCATGTTGCAGGTGGAACGTTGGAATTTATAAAATATTCAGTTATTAAATTAAATACATTTTTGCTTCATGAAGTAATCCAATAATGCATAGGCTGCCATTTTGTCTGTTTCTTGTCTATTGGTCAAGACAGGTGGGGTGTCCACCCCAAAGTGCTGCATGTCATGAGCGTGACACAGAAATTAAGCATTGCTTTGAATGACATACACCTGATGTAACTGGAAATTCTACAGCCTACAGATTTTCCAGTTACATCAGGTGTATGTCGTTCAAAGCAATGCTTAATTTCTGTGTCACACTCTTGACATGCAGCACTTTGGGGTGGACAACCAGCAACACGTCCTAGGTCAGCCCTTTGATCTGTCAGGGTCCCAGATCCCCTGGGCGGTACAGGTCAGAACTGGGTCTACCCCTCGGAACAGTTCTGGAATGACATGGTGAGGAAAGGGTGAGTGGACCAATCACAACACTGCTAGAGGAGGAAAAGGGTTTTAGTGCACCATGTAAATGGGTATAGCCAGGCTCGTGTTTGTTTGGCACTGAAAATGGACTGAAACAGGGAGGACTTATGAACACTAAACTCTTTTTTTGTTTTGTTTGAACACAATCAATGTACTTTTAACTGAAACTTCAAATAACCTCTGAATGACCAGTACTTGTCATGATATGTGAAATGTATTTTATTGATTTCTTTCTAGGGACTGTCCCTATGGACCATCCCTGTTATGGTTAGTGGTGGAAAAAGTACCCAATTGTCATACTTGTAAGTAAAGATACCTTAATAGAAAATGACTAAAGTGAAGTATCAAAAGTAAAACATAAAAATACAAAAATCACATTCCTTGCATAAGAATGATTTTCTTGTTTTTTTTTAAATCAAAGGATAGCCAGGGGCACACTCCAACACTGACATTATTTACAAACAAAGCATTTGTGTTAACTGAGTCTGCAAGATCAGAGGCAGTAGGGATGACCAGGGATGTTCACTTGATAAGTGTGAATTGGACCATTTGTCCTGCTAAGCATTTGAAGTGTAACAAGTACTTACATTTTTATATATATATATATATATATATATATATATTTTCACCTTTATTTAACCTGATAGGCTAGTTGAGAACAAGTTCTCATTTGCAACTGCGACCTGGCCAAGATAAAGCACGGCAGTTCAACACATTTAACAACACAGAGTTACACATGGAATAAACAAACATACAGTCAATAATACAGTAGGAAAAAAAAGTCTATATGCAGTGAGTGCAAATGAGGTAAGATAAGGTAGGTAAGGCAATAAATAGGCCATGGTGGCGAAGTAATTACAAGATAGCAATTAAACACTGGAATGGTAGATGTGCAGAAGATGAATGTGCAAGTAGAGATACTGGGTTGCAAAGGAGCAAGATAAATAAATAAATCCATTATGGGGATGAGGTAGATAGATGGGCTGTTTACAGATGGGCTATGTACAGGTGCAGTGATCTGTGAGCTGCTCTGACAGCTGGTGCTTAAAACTAGTGAGGGAGATATGAGTCTCCAGCTTCAGTGATTTTTGCAGTTCGTTCAAGTCATTGGCAGCAGAGAACTGGAAGGAAAGGCATCCAAAGGAGGAATTGGCTTTGGGGGTGTCCAGTGAGATATAGTTTCTAGAATGCGTGCAACAATGCAGTTTTAAGGAAATCCCCCCCCAAAATTAAGATAAGATGAACAAATTATTAAAGAGCAGCAGTAAATAACAACAATAGAAGGGCTATTGAAGTGGGTACCGGTACAGAGTCAATGTGTCAATGTGTGGGGTGCACCGGTGTCGAGGTAATTATGTGCATGTAGATAGAGTTATTAAAGTGACTATGCATAGATAATAACAGAGTAGCAGCAGCGTAGAAGGGGGGGGGGGTCAATGGAAATAGTCCGGGTAGCCATTTGATTTGCTGTTCAGGAGTCTTATGACTTTGGGGTAGAAGCTGTTTAGAAGCAGCTTGAGCCTAGACTTGGTGCTCCGGTACCGCTTGCCGTGTGGTGGCTGTCATGTTTTGTCTTATATTGTCTTGTCATTATGCTTTCCCTTCTGTTCGTTTCCCCCTGCTGGTCTTTTTAGGTTCGTTCCCTTTTTTTCTCCCTCCCTCTCTCTCTTCTCTCTATCGTTCCGTCCCTGCTCCCAGCTGTTCCTATTCCCCTACTCAATCATCTAATCTTTTCACACCTGTTCCGTATCTTGCCCTCTGATTAGAGTCCCTATTTCTTCCCTTGTCTTCCGTTTCTGTCCTGTCGGATCCTTGTATATTGTTCGCCGTGCTGTGTCTTGTTTCCCTCAGATGCTGCGTGTGAGCAGGTGTCTGAGTCTGCTACGGTCGGTGCCTTCCCGAGGCAACCTACAGTTTATGGTCGAGTCTCCAGTCTGTCCTCGTCACTACGAGTGGAATTAGTTTTTATGTTTTGTTTTCTGCTCCGATTTGTCTAGGAGTATTGCCTATTTTCCTTTACTGGAATAAAGACTCTGTTTTCGCCAAGTCGCTTTTGGGTCCTCATTCACCTGCATAACAGAAGGATCCGACCAAGAATGGACCCAGCGACTATGGATTCTCTCTACTCTACTCTCGAGTTCCAGGGAGCGATGCTCGGCAGACACGAGCAGGAATTGTCAGCTGCTCGGCATGCCGTTGAGACCCTGGCCGCTCAGGTCTCCGACCTCTCAGGACAGTATCAGAGTCTTCGTCTCGTGCCACCAGCTACTTCCGGGTCTTCCGAGCCTCCGGAACCTAGGGTTAATAACCCACCATGTTATTCTGGGCAGCCCACTGAGTGCCGCTCCTTTCTCACCCAGTGTGATATAGTGTTCTCTCTCCAACCCAACACATACTCAAGAGAGAGAGCTCCGATTGCCTACGTCATATCACTCCTTACTGGTCGGGCTCGGCAGTGGGGCACAGCTATCTGGGAGGCAAGCGCTGAGTGCACTAACGATTATCTGAACTTTAAAGAGGAGATGATAAGGGTTTTTGATCGTTCAGTTTTTGGGAAAGAAGCTTCCTGGTCCCTGTCTTCCCTATGTCAAGGTAATCGATCCATAACGGATTACTCTATAGAGTTTCGCACTCTTGCTGCCTCCAGTAACTGGAACGAGCAGGCGTTGCTCGCTCGTTTTCTGGAGGGACTCCACGCTAAGGTTAAGGATGAGATTCTCTCTCGGGAGGTTCCATCCAGCGTGGATTCTTTGATTGAACTCGCTATTCGCATTGAACGACGGGTAGACCTTCGTCACCGAGCTCATAGAAGAGAGCTCGCGTTAACTGTGTCTCCCCTCTCTCCGACACTACCATCTTTCCCCACTGACTCTGGTGTTGAGCCCATGCAGCTGGGGGGTATTCACATTTCGACTAAGGAGAGGGAACGGAGAATCACCAACCGCCTCTGTCTCTATTGCGGTTCCGCTGGTCATTTTGTCATTTCATGTCCAGTTAAAGGCCAGAGCTCATCAGTAAGCGGAGGGCGACTGATAAGCGCTACTAGACGGTCCTCTCCGTCAAGTACCTGTACTACCTTACCAGTCCATCTACGCTGGACCGGATCGGCAGCTTCCTGCAGTGCATTAATAGACTCTGGGGCGGAGGGCTGTTTTATGGACGAAGCCTGGGCTCGGGAACATGACATTCCTCTCAGACAGTTAGGGGTGCCCACGGTCATGTTCGCCTTGGATGGTAGTCCTCTCCCCAGTATATTATGTGAAACACTACCTTTAACCCTCACTGTATCTGGTAACCATAGTGAGACCATTTCTTTTTGATTTTTGTTCACCTTTTACACCTGTTGTTTTGGGTCATCCCTGGCTAGTGTGTCATAATCCTTCTTTTGATTGGTCTAGTAATTCTATCCTTTCCTGGAACGTTTCTTGTCATGTGAAGTGTTTAATGTCTGCTATTTCTCGTGTTTGTTCTGTCCCCTCTTCTCAGGAGGAACCTGGTGATTTGACAGGAGTGCCGGAGGAATATCATGGTCTGCGCACGGTCTTCAGTCGGTCCAGAACCAACTCCCTTCCTCCTCACCGGTCGTATGATTGTTGTTCTGATCTCCTCAAGAAGCGTTTTGCATCCGCTCCTATCCTTGTTGCACCTGACGTCACTAAACAGTTTATTGTTGAGGTTGACGCGTCGGGGGTGGGCGTGGGAGCCATTCTGTCCCAGCGCTCCGATACTGACGATGGGGTCCACCCTTGTGCGTATTTTCTCATCGCCTGTCACTGTCGGAACGTAACTATGATGTGGCTAACCGCGAACTGCTCGCCATCCGTTTAGCCCTAGGCAAATGGCGACAGTGGTTGGAGGGGGCGACTGTTCCTTTTGTCGTTTGGACTGACCAAAGGAACCTTGAGTACATCCGTTCTGCCAAACGACTGAATGCGCGTCATGCTCGTTGGGCGTTGTTTTTCGCTCGTTTCGAGTTCGTTATTTCTTATTGCCCGGGTACTAAGAACACCAAGCCTCATGCTTTATCCCGTCTCTTTAGTTCTTCTGTGGCTTCTACCGATCCCGAGGGGATCCTTCCTGTTGGGCGTGTTGTCGGGTTGACAGTCTGGGGAATTGAAAGACAGGTTAAGCAAGCACTCACGCACACTGCGTCGCCGCGCGCTTGTCCTAGTAACCTTCTTTTCGTTCCTGTTTCTACTCGTCTGGCTGTTCTTCAGTGGGCTCACTCTGCCAAGTTAGCTGGCCATCCCGGCGTTCGAGGTACTCTTGCTTCTATTCGCCAGCGCTTTTGGTGGCCTACTCAGGAGCGTGACACGCGCCGTTTCGTGGCTGCGTGTTCGGACTGCGCGCAGAATAAGTCTGGTAATTTTTTTCTGCTTCTGCTCCTAGTCTTGCTGGGTCTCAGTCTGTTCCCTGCCACCGCATCTCTCCTGGTCTTGTTCCTGCCCTTGCTGTGTCTCAGTCTGTCCCTAGTTGTTACTCTCCTGGCCTGTTTGGTCCTGTTTGCTCTAAAGCTTTCAGTTCTCTACCCGTGTCTCATTTTTTTTTTTTAGAGTAGTACCCTAGTTTCCCTTTTTATCGTTTTCCGTTACGGTCCTGAGGAGAGGAGTTGGGTTCTTTCTCGGGACGTGCTGGACCGTTTGTGATCTATGATTTCCTCCGTTGCCGCCAGTGTTCCTCCTCGAGAGCGCCAGGAGGCGCTCGGTGAGTGGGGGGGTACTGTCATGTTTTGTCTTATATTGTCTTGTCATTATGCTTTCCCTTCTGTTCGTTTCCCCCTGCTGGTCTTTTAGGTTCGTTCCCTTTTTTCTCTCTCCCTCCCTCTCTCTCTTCTCTCTATCGTTCCGTCCCTGCTCCCAGCTGTTCCTATTCCCCTACTCAATCATCTAATCTTTTCACACCTGTTCCGTATCTTGCCCTCTGATTAGAGTCCCTATTTCTTCCCTTGTCTTCCGTTTCTGTCCTGTCGGATCCTTGTATATTGTTCGCCGTGCTGTGTCTTGTTTCCCTCAGATGCTGCGTGTGAGCAGGTGTCTGAGTCTGCTACGGTCGGTGCCTTCCCGAGGCAACCTACAGTTTATGGTCGAGTCTCCAGTCTGTCCTCGTCACTACGAGTGGAATTAGTTTTTTATGTTTTGTTTTCTGCTCCGATTTGTCTAGGAGTATTGCCTATTTTCCTTTACTGGAATAAAGACTCTGTTTTCGCCAAGTCGCTTTTGGGTCCTCATTCACCTGCATAACAGTGGCAGAGAGAACACTCTATGACTAGGGTGGCTGGAGTCTTTGACAATTTTTAGGGCCTTCCTCTGACACCGCCTGGTATAGAGGTCCTGGATGGCAGAAAGTTTGGCCCCGGTGATGTATTGGGCAGTACGCACTACCCTCTTTAGTGCCTTGCGATTGGAGGCCGAGCAGTTGCCATACCAGGCAGTGATGCAACCCGTCAGGATGCTCTTGATGGTGCAGCTGTAAAACCTTTTGAAGATCTGAGGACCTATGCCAAATATTTTCAGTACATTGATTGTGTTCAAACAAAACAAAAAAAAGAGTTTAGTGTTCATAAGTCCTCCCTGTTTCAGTCGATTCTCTTGAGGGGGGAATAGATTTTGTCGTGCTCTCTTCACGACTGTCTTGGTGTGCTTGGACCATGTTAGTTTGTTGATGTGGATGCCAAGGAACTTGAAGCTCTAAACCTGCTCCACTACAGCCTTGTTGATGAGAATGGGGGTGTGCTCAGTCCTCTTTTTCCTGTAGTCCACAATCATCTCCTTTGTCTTGATCACGTTGAGGGAGAGGTTGTTGACCTTGCACCACACGGTCAGGTCTCTGACGACCTCCCTATAGGCTGTCTCATCGTTGTCGTGATCAGGCCTACCGCTGTTGTGTTGTCAGCAAAGTTAATGATGGTGTTGGAGTTGTGCCTGGCTGTGCAGTCATGAGTGAACAGGGTGTACAGGAGGGGACTGAGAACGCACCCCTGAGGGGCCCTCGTGTTGAGGATCAGCGTGGCGGATGTATTGTTACCTACCCTTACCACCTGGGAGCGGCCCGTCAGGAAGTCCAAGATCCAGTTGCAGAGGGAGGTGTTTAGTCCCAGAGTCCTTAGCTTAGTGATGCGCTTTGAGGGCACTATGGTGTTGAACGCTGAGCTGTAGTCAATGAATAGCATTCTCACATAGGTGTTCCTTTTGTCCAGGTGGGAAAGGGCAGTGTGGAGTGCAATAGAGTTTGCATCATCTGTGGATCTGTTGGTGCGCTATGCAAATTGGGTGGGTTTCTGGGACAATGGTGTTGATGAGAGCCATGACCAGCCTTTCAAAGCACGTCATGGCTACAAATGTGAGTGTTATGTTTTGGTAGTAATTTAGGCAGGTTATCTTAGTGTTCTTGGGAACAGGGACTATGGTGGTCTGTTTGAAACATGTTGGTATTACAGACAGACAGGGAGAGGTTGAAAATGTCAGTGAAGACACTTGCCAGTTGGTCAGCGCATGCTCGGAGTACACATCCTGGTAATCTGTCTGGCCCAGCGGCCTTGTGAATATGAACCTGTTTAAAGGTCTTACTCACATTGGCTGCAGAGAGCGTGATCACACAGTTGTCCGGAACAGCTGATGCTCTCATTGCATGTTTCAGTGATACTTGCCTCGAAGCGAGCATATACATTATTTTGCCCATCTGGTAGGCTCGTGTCACTGGTCAGCTCTCAGCTGTACTTCCCTTTGTAGTCTGTAATAGTTTGCAAGCTCTGCCACATCCGACGAGCATTGGAGCCGGGTAGTTTAGTGGTTAGAGCGTTGGGCCAGTAACTGAAAGCAACGAATTCCTGAGCTGAAGAGGTAAACATCTGTTGTTCTGCCCCTGAACAAGGCAGTTAATCCACTGTTCATAGGCCGTCATTGTCAATAAGAATTTTACTTTCCTAGTTAAATAAAAATAAATACATTCCCTGTATGATCCCATTTATTTTGAAACCGGAATTCGGATTTTCAGTCGGGGTCGTTAATGACATAATTTGAAAGACCTCTACCAAACCAAAGTAGACAAACGTAACCACAGAGTTTACTGTCTTTGATGTAGTGACACACCACTTCGATATCAAATCATAGAGAATGATTACTTTTGTCACATACTCTGCAACATCGCGTTGCTATTGAATAATTGAAGCTCACTAGTTTGCAGCCCCTACTGGATTAGTTGTTGATACCTAGCACTACCTATCCTGCTTGCTATTACCAACATGAGGGCAAATCAAGCTTTGTTATTCGGGTCTCCCTGTGGGGGTCTGTTGGCATGGCCCAGGGATTTATTGTACTACTGTGAGGTCACTTCTGCTGATTTATTTAAAGGACAATCTACTCCAAAATGCATGAACATTAAATTATGTTCTCTTCCTTTGAATCGAGGACAGTTTAATTTTATCTCCTGATCTCAATTTCATCACCAGCCAATTATATGTTAACCCCCAAAATAATTTAGCTAGTGTAACATTACTGTATCTTAGCTAACAATTATTACACACATCTTATTAATAGGGTTGGCTTCCAGGATTACAAGATGGCTAGCTAGTTACCTTGGAGGTTTCTCAGATGATTTGATAAGAATCTGAGAAAGATATGTCATTTGTTGCCACTTGTCACTCTGATCTTAAAAGCTTGTTTCAGCAGACATTAAAGAATACAACATATATAGGGGAAACACAGCTGAATCACGTTGATACTGTGTGTAGCCAATAAATCATACAACTAGTCCGACGTTAAGTGTTACAGCTTGCGGACTGCCATTGATACGACGCTGCTAATCAGAACATTTTTGACCAACCTTTATTTACCGATTTTACATTTTCGGAAGACACCGTTTTATAAACGTGGTTCTAGTTGCAAGTGGTACTCCCCAAAACATATTTAGAATATTCTACTTTTTGCACGGTACGAGGTAATCTTAGCTGCCGTATTTCTCGCATTTCCAAACATCTTTGCAGGAACTAGTCATTTCTAAGCGCCAGGGTCGCGGTCACATGAAGAAGAGGACACAGTGCGACCAAACAACACAAACAAATATTTTCCACACACACACACACAAGATGACATTTGTCCCTCAGTACAAAACATGGATTTTGTGTGTTTAAAAAAAACAAAAGTTTACAAGACAACAATGCCTTCCAAATCGAGAACAAAGAAAGTATCTCCAAGTAAAGTTCAGTCGAAATTCTTCTGATTACGGCTAAACAGCAGTTTATGCACAACCTCAGACACAAGCTTTAGCTCTGCCACGGAGGGTCAGTTTACAAGGCTATTGTTGATGGTGTTTGCATTTGTCTATCTGTTCTCTGTTGTCTGTTTATAGGCTGTCTTTGTCCCTTAGAATCCCTTATGTTGCGATGCGAGACAAAGCTACTTATAGGCCTACCCCCTAGCACCATTAGTTGTTCAACATCTGATTCAACAGTTTCCACTTTCAGGGGTGAATGCTTCTGATTGTACAAAATAGGTTCCACCATCGACACACTGTATGACATCAGTGCTTTCATTTGTTTGTTGTAATGTATTTTGGCCTGTCATCTCAGGTGCAATAGCACCACCACCAGAATTCCCTGTGCACAAGGGGTCCGCCCCGTCCCAAGTCGAGACCACCACAACCCCCCAGCAGCTCCAGCAGCAGGATCGACACATCAGAACCGGGCCTATGAGTTTGTGGAGTGCCCCATGAAGACAGAAAAATGTGTGTCTGACATTGAAATGGCAAACATAATATGCAAAGCAGATAAATGTTTTTTTTTAGATGCACTGTGTATTGTTCTTAATACTGTATAATACAGTACTTGTTACTCCTATAAGTATAATAACTCGGTAATAAGAACACTAACGTGTTATAGACATAAAACACATTTAAAAAACTGAGGTGCTGAATATTGGCATTTGGTGTACTTCCTCTTTTTTTATACAGGAAGTTGTTGGCTAATGGCTAAAATGTATTTAAAACCAGTCAGTTACAAGATAGGAGCTACTACAGCAATAAATACAGAATTGTTACATGATATGCAATGCTTCCATACACCGTTACAGCGGTGGTAATGGAAAGTCAGACAGCTCATTTTCAACAAACCTTTACATGGTCAATACTTCCTTAGTTCTCAACTTGGAAGGCACCAGTGTCTCTCCCTTTTCATGTTGCAGGTGGAACGTTGGAATTTATAAAATATTCAGTTATTAAATTAAATACATTTTTGCTTCATGAAGTAATCCAATAATGCATAGGCTGCCATTTTGTCTGTTTCTTGTCCATTGGTCAAGACAGGTGGGGTGTCCACCCCAAAGTGCTGCATGTCATGAGCGTGACACAGAAATTAAGCATTGCTTTGAATGACATACACCTGATGTAACTGGAAATTCTACAGCCTACAGAGTTTCCAGTTACATCAGGTGTATGTCGTTCAAAGCAATGCTTAATTTCTGTGTCACACTCTTGACATGCAGCACTTTGGGGTGGACAACCAGCAACACGTCCTAGGTCAGCCCTTTGATCTGTCAGGGTCCCAGATCCCCTGGGCGGTACAGGTCAGAACTGGGTCTACCCCTCGGAACAGTTCTGGAATGACATGGTGAGGAAAGGGTGAGTGGACCAATCACAACACTGCTAGAGGAGGAAAGGGTTTTAGTGCACCATGTAAATGGGTATAGCCAGGCTCGTGTTTGTTTGGCACTGAAAATGGACTGAAACAGGGAGGACTTATGAACACTAAACTCTTTTTTTGTTTTGTTTGAACACAATCAATGTACTTTTAACTGAAACTTCAAATAACCTCTGAATGACCAGTACTTGTCATGATATGTGAAATGTATTTTATTGATTTCTTTCTAGGGACTGTCCCTATGGACCATCCCTGTTATGGTTAGTGGTGGAAAAAGTACCCAATTGTCATACTTGTAAGTAAAGATACCTTAATAGAAAATGACTAAAGTGAAGTATCAAAAGTAAAACATAAAAATACAAAAATCACATTCCTTGCATAAGAATGATTTTCTTGTTTTTTTTAAATCAAAGGATAGCCAGGGGCACACTCCAACACTGACATTATTTACAAACAAAGCATTTGTGTTAACTGAGTCTGCAAGATCAGAGGCAGTAGGGATGACCAGGGATGTTCACTTGATAAGTGTGAATTGGACCATTTGTCCTGCTAAGCATTTGAAGTGTAACAAGTACTTACATTTATATATATATATATATATATATATATATATATATATATATATATATATATATATATATATATATATATATATATATATATATTTCACCTTTATTTAACCTGATAGGCTAGTTGAGAACAAGTTCTCATTTGCAACTGCGACCTGGCCAAGATAAAGCACGGCAGTTCAACACATTTAACAACACAGAGTTACACATGGAATAAACAAACATACAGTCAATAATACAGTAGGAAAAAAAAGTCTATATGCAGTGAGTGCAAATGAGGTAAGATAAGGTAGGTAAGGCAATAAATAGGCCATGGTGGCGAAGTAATTACAAGATAGCAATTAAACACTGGAATGGTAGATGTGCAGAAGATGAATGTGCAAGTAGAGATACTGGGTTGCAAAGGAGCAAGATAAATAAATAAATCCATTATGGGGATGAGGTAGATAGATGGGCTGTTTACAGATGGGCTATGTACAGGTGCAGTGATCTGTGAGCTGCTCTGACAGCTGGTGCTTAAAACTAGTGAGGGAGATATGAGTCTCCAGCTTCAGTGATTTTTGCAGTTCGTTCAAGTCATTGGCAGCAGAGAACTGGAAGGAAAGGCATCCAAAGGAGGAATTGGCTTTGGGGGTGTCCAGTGAGATATAGTTTCTAGAATGCGTGCAACAATGCAGTTTTAAGGAAATCCCCCCCCAAAATTAAGATAAGATGAACAAATTATTAAAGAGCAGCAGTAAATAACAACAATAGAAGGGCTATTGAAGTGGGTACCGGTACAGAGTCAATGTGTCAATGTGTGGGGTGCACCGGTGTCGAGGTAATTATGTGCATGTAGATAGAGTTATTAAAGTGACTATGCATAGATAATAACAGAGTAGCAGCAGCGTAGAAGGGGGGTCAATGGAAATAGTCCGGGTAGCCATTTGATTTGCTGTTCAGGAGTCTTATGACTTTGGGGTAGAAGCTGTTTAGAAGCCGCTTGAGTCTAGACTTGGTGCTCCGGTACCGCTTGCCGTGTGGTGGCAGAGAGAACACTCTATGACTAGGGTGGCTGGAGTATTTGACAATTTTTAGGGCCTTCCTCTGACACCGCCTGGTATAGAGGTCCTGGATGGCAGGAAGTTTGGCCCCGGTGATGTATTGGGCAGTACGCACTACCCTCTTTAGTGCCTTGCGATTGGAGGCCGAGCAGTTGCCATACCAGGCAGTGATGCAACCCGTCAGGATGCTCTTGATGGTGCAGCTGTAAAACCTTTTGAAGATCTGAGGACCTATGCCAAATATTTTCAGTACATTGATTGTGTTCAAACAAAACAAAAAAAAGAGTTTAGTGTTCATAAGTCCTCCCTGTTTCAGTCGATTCTCTTGAGGGGG
This sequence comes from Oncorhynchus gorbuscha, assembly GCF_021184085.1. Classification (NCBI taxonomy): domain Eukaryota; kingdom Metazoa; phylum Chordata; class Actinopteri; order Salmoniformes; family Salmonidae; genus Oncorhynchus; species Oncorhynchus gorbuscha. The sequence continues at coordinate 13,091,043 of NC_060194.1, read as the reverse complement.
AATAGATTTTGTCGTGCTCTCTTCACGACTGTCTTGGTGTGCTTGGACCATGTTAGTTTGTTGATGTGGATGCCAAGGAACTTGAAGCTCTAAACCTGCTCCACTACAGCCTTGTTGATGAGAATGGGGGTGTGCTCAGTCCTCTTTTTCCTGTAGTCCACAATCATCTCCTTTGTCTTGATCACGTTGAGGGAGAGGTTGTTGACCTTGCACCACACGGTCAGGTCTCTGACGACCTCCCTATAGGCTGTCTCATCGTTGTCGTGATCAGGCCTACCGCTGTTGTGTTGTCAGCAAAGTTAATGATGGTGTTGGAGTTGTGCCTGGCTGTGCAGTCATGAGTGAACAGGGTGTACAGGAGGGGACTGAGAACGCACCCCTGAGGGGCCCTCGTGTTGAGGATCAGCGTGGCGGATGTATTGTTACCTACCCTTACCACCTGGGAGCGGCCCGTCAGGAAGTCCAAGATCCAGTTGCAGAGGGAGGTGTTTAGTCCCAGAGTCCTTAGCTTAGTGATGCGCTTTGAGGGCACTATGGTGTTGAACGCTGAGCTGTAGTCAATGAATAGCATTCTCACATAGGTGTTCCTTTTGTCCAGGTGGGAAAGGGCAGTGTGGAGTGCAATAGAGTTTGCATCATCTGTGGATCTGTTGGTGCGCTATGCAAATTGGGTGGGTTTCTGGGACAATGGTGTTGATGAGAGCCATGACCAGCCTTTCAAAGCACGTCATGGCTACAAATGTGAGTGTTATGTTTTGGTAGTAATTTAGGCAGGTTATCTTAGTGTTCTTGGGAACAGGGACTATGGTGGTCTGCTTGAAACATGTTGGTATTACAGACAGACAGGGAGAGGTTGAAAATGTCAGTGAAGACACTTGCCAGTTGGTCAGCGCATGCTCGGAGTACACATCCTGGTAATCTGTCTGGCCCAGCGGCCTTGTGAATATGAACCTGTTTAAAGGTCTTACTCACATTGGCTGCAGAGAGCGTGATCACACAGTCGTCCGGAACAGCTGATGCTCTCATTGCATGTTTCAGTGATACTTGCCTCGAATCGAGCATATACGTTATTTTGCCCATCTGGTAGGCTCGTGTCACTGGTCAGCTCTCAGCTGTACTTCCCTTTGTAGTCTGTAATAGTTTGCAAGCTCTGCCACATCCGACGAGCATTGGAGCCGGTGTTGTATGATTTGATCTTAGTCCTGTGTTGACGCATTACCTGTTTGATGGTTCATCGGAGGGCATAGCGGTATTTCTTATAAGCTTCTGTGTTAGAGTCCCGCTCCTTCAAAGCTGCAGATCTACCTTTTAGCTCAGTGCGAATGTTGCCTGTAATCCATGGCTTCTGGTTGGGGTATGTACTTACAGTCACTGTGGGGGGGACGTCCTCCATGCACGTCCGCCAGTGACTGATGTGGTATACTCCTCAATGCCATCGGAAGAATCCCACAACAGTTTAGCATCTGCTTCCTGCTTTAATTTTTGCTTGTACGCAGGAATCAGGAGGATATACTTATAGACAGATTTGCCAAATGGAGGGCGAGGGAGAGCTTTGTGGAGCTCCGTGGGGTAAAGGTGGTCTAGAATTTTTTTCCCCCCTGATTGCACATTTAACATGCTGATAGAAATTAGGTAAAACTGATTTAAGTTTCCCTGCATTAAAGTCCCCGGCCACTAGGAGCACCAACTCTGGATGGGCGGTTTCTTGTTTGCTTATGACGAAATACAGCTCATTGAGTTTTGGTTTTAGTGCAGCTTCAGTCTGTGGTGGTATGTTGAAAGCTATGAAAAATGCAGATGAAAACTCTCTAGGTAGATCGTGTGGTCTACAGCTTATCATGAGATTCTCTACATCAGGCGGCAAAAACCTGAGACTTCCTTAGATATCGTGCGCCAGCTATTGTTTACAAATATATGCATAGGCCCCTGTCCCGTGTCTTACCAGAGGCTGCTGTTCTGTCCTGCCGATATAGTGTATAACCCGCCAGCTGTACGGAAATCCTGTAGCCCTTGCAGGGCCCCACTCCTCAAGAAGGCACATATACATGCCCCTCTGAAGTTTGCCAGTGAACATCTGAATGATTCAGAGGGCAACTGGGTGAAAGTGTTGTGGTCAGATGAGACCAAAATGGAGCTCTTTCGCATCAACTCAACTCGCCGTGTTTGGAGGAGGAGGAATGCTGCCTATGACACCAAGAACACCATCCCCACCATCAAACATGGAGGTGGAAACATTATGATTTGGGGGTGTTTTTCTGCTAAGGGGACAGGACGACTTCACCGCATCAAAGGGACGATGGACGGGGCCATGTACCGTCAAATCTTGGGTGAGAACCTCCTTCCCTCAGCCAGGGCATTGAAAAAGATTTGTGGATGGGTATTCCAGCATGACAATGACCCAAAACACACGGCCAAGGCAACAAAGGAATGGCTCAAGAAGAAGCACATTAAGGTCCTGGAGTGTCCTAGCCAGTCTCCAGACCTTAATCCCATAGAAAATATGTGGAGGGAGCAAAAGGTTCGAGTTGCCAAACGTCAGCCTCGAAACCTTAATGACTTGGAGAAGATCTGCAAAGAGGAGTGGGACAAAATCCCTCCTGAGATGTGTGCAAACCTGGTGGCCAACGACAAGAAACGTCTGACCTCTGTGATTGCCAACAAGGGTTTTGCCACCATGTAATAAGTAATGTTTTGCAGAGGGGTCAAATACTTATTTCACTCATTAAAATGGAAATCAATTTATAACATTTTTGATGTGCGTTTTTCTGGATTTTTGTTGTTGTTATTCTGTCTCTCACTGTTCAAATAAACCTACCATTAAAATTATAGACAGATAATTTCTTTGTCAGTGGGCAAACGTACAAAATCAGCAGGGATCATACTTTTTCCCCTCATTGTACGTGCTCATCCCATTTATTTTCCAGCGATTGAACGTTAGCTAGCAGAACGGAAGGCAAGGGCAGGTTAGCCACTCGTTGCCGGATCCTCATAAAGCATCCTGATCTCTTTCCGCAAAACCTACGTTTCCTTTTCCAGCGAATCACGGGGATCTGGGCCTGGTCGGGTGTCCGTAGTATATCCCTCACGTCCGACTCATTGAACTCCTCGTCCAATTTGAGATGAGTAATCCCAGTTCTGATGTCCAGAAGCTCTTTTTGGTCATAAGAGACGGTAGTACTGTGTGCTATTTGTATCCAGTGTTATGTGTAGGAGCCGTTCTGGCCTGTTTATATGTTGGGGTTATTTTTTTACTTGTTTTGTACACTAGAGGGCACTATACGATGGGGGGGTCTCTCTCTCTCTCTCTCTCTCTCTCTCTCTCTCTCTCTCTCTCTCTCTCTCTCTCTCTCTCTCTCTCTCTCTCTCTCTCTCTCAGGGTTCGATCATGTGAGAGGAGAACACATACAGTTGTTACGTATCACAGATGCAGCTAATAGAATGCATCTCTGCACCTTTTCTTTAGGAATGTGTTTTTGAGCTAATTATATTTTATATGCTCAATGAATGGGAACTTCACCCTAAAAGAGTACCGTTTGGGAAGCTGATCTTTGTGGACGTGTTATAGACAGCTCTCTCCTGTGCCAGTGGCTTTTCATAAGAAATCGCCACTAAACTTTGTGTAAAATAGATGTTTGTATGGAGTTGTTTTAAGTTATTATTATATTATATTATAAGTTAAAGGGAGGGAGGGTCAAGATAGCAGTACAGATCCTGTAATTGTGGGCTTCTAGCATTTATTGAAAGTGTTAGCTCAATGACTAAACGCATGAAGACAATATGAGAAATCATTTGTTCCATAGAAAACAGGTTCGTGGTATCATTTGGCTTGAAGTTGTACAGTGCAACACTAAACTATGCTTTGTCATAGTTTAGGTAAGTTCAGGGCAGAAGTAATGCTTTTGAACGTGAGTGACCCGGCTCTACGTTTTTAACTGGTTTGGGACTCTGACACCGCCCCCAGTTAGACGGAAATAAAGCAGCCCAAGAGTTAACACACAGGAGTTTTACTTAAATACACTGAGGAAGATGAACATAGGGATGTACATGGGAATGGACATAGAGATGAAAAGTGGTAGTGGAATAGTAGTGGCTAACTATGAAGAACAATATACAAATGTCACACAACTCACTTTGGGCACACACACCAAGTCCAGAGATATGAGTGAGTCCAATTGTTGATGGGCAGAGCCAGAGATGTGTTGCTCTCTGCTACTTGAGGGAGACTGCAAGTATTGTGTGACCTGCAGAGTAAAGACAATGGGCAGATGTCTGGACCCCTAGTAACCTATCAGGCCGCACAGGTCAGGGAGAGTTATTATTATGATTATGGTACCCCCTAGGCACTGGTCGTGGGGGAAGGGGAGTGGAGTGTGGATAGCTGTCACTGGCAAGGAAAGTGGCAACAGCTTTCATGAAACATTTCAAAATCTAATTAATTTATATAGCCCTTCTTACATCAGCTGATATCTCAAAGTGCTGTACAGAAACCCAGCCTAAAACAGCAAGCAATGCAGGTGTAGAAGCACGGGGGCGCCAACCCAGACAGGAAGATCACGTTAGTGACTCAACCCACTCAACTGACGCACCCCTCCTAGGGACGGCATGGAAGAGCACCAGTAAGCCAGTGACTCAGGCCCTGTAATAGGGTTAGAGGCAGAGAATTAAAAACATTTTTTATTTTATTTTTATTTTGATAAAACATTTCACAGCCATGGTTTGTAGAAGTCGGTTGTACATTTGTTTCATTCTGCTCTGAAAATGAAGGTTATTGTTCATCATTCCCAGTTTCAGGGAGGATGTTAAAGCCAGTAAAAATTTATTTATTTTCTGTGCTCTTAATTTGAGGTTCTCTGTTGTACTTTTTGATGGATATTTAATATAATATGCAGAAGAAGTTTATTTTGTGCACAACAAACTTGATTTGTGTAGAATAATGTATGTACCAAAGTTAATAGCTAGTCCAGCAGCCACAGGGAAAATATACATAAATGAGGGTTACAAGCTCAAGTATTAAAGTAAACTCTTTTGACAGAGGTTTTGGTTTGCAGGTGTGCAGAACTAAAAATAGGAACATATAAACACCAAGCACACATTTAACTGGGTGCTATCTGGGGTCCTTGGAACGTCCATACCCCATTGAAGTTGATCATTTAAATGATAATGGTTCGGGTAAGGGTTTAGTGTAGGGACTTCCCAAGGACTTGAGATTGCGCTGACCACGAGTCGAAGAACACTGATTTATTTTCGACATTTTGAACGACAGTTGTAATTTGACATGTCTGAGCTGGCACTGGATGAAATGTCAATTTTATTAGCAATATACTATGAAAAATATGAATTTGACCTACTTGAGGATAGAGGAACGTTAATGGCTAGCCTAGATGCTAGCTAGGTAGCTATTAGTATTTCACATGTGACGTGTGGTTTATGAGTTACTTGAACACCTGTGCAATGCCTTGTTATTTTCACAGCTGACAAGAACTTGTAATCCCCATCCAGACTGTGAGGTTGAAAATATGCTTGTCATGAGGGTGTCTGTGTGTGCTGGAAGTAACATTTTGCAACATATGGTGTAACTAGCTAGCTAGCTAACTAACTAGGCTATGGCTAACCTTGGGTGTAGGCAGTTATCATGAGTTGTGGGGGGACACATACAGAACGTAGTGTAGCAAACAACAGGCTGTCTTTTGTTAGAACTCAAACTTGGCAATAATGGGAAACAGAGGTGTGGGCTCATAAGATATTCTGCCCAGCAACAACTACACCTATCAACTGGAGCGCCTGGGGCTGGGACCAGCCTGTGCCCCAACGATAGGCTGAGTGAGTCTAAACCACGCTCAGCATCTACTCTGATAGGCTAGCTCAGAAGCGGGAACTACTTCTGTCAGAGTATATTAGAATAACTTTGTCAAGAACTAGTCAGTTCTCTGTTCTGCCCTGCGTGGTGTTACAGTGAACCCGTATATACGAAAATTGCATTTACCATTTATTGCTTTACTAATATTTTTTTTTAAACATAGAAAATTCTCGGTGACTCCGTGTCACCTTCTGTCCTGATTACCAGATTCGATTGACGCAACCATAACAATTGGTGACCCCGAACGTGATCTGGTAACCGGAAGGAAAATCGGAGGGATCTCACTCACACACGCACACACGCACACACGTCAAAGCTGAACCATTCAGATGTCGTGAGTCACCTTCTCATCGCGACTTAACTCCCAGTGACATCTTCAGGTTCTCGTACACCACATAGCTGATGCTGACAGCTGGAATGACCTTCAGGAAGTTAGGGGCCAGGCCCCTGTAGAGGCCAGTGGCCCCTTCTGTCTGAATGATTTGTTTGAAGAGCCCTGACATTGTCATCTGTGGGCTGCCCTCCATCATGGCTATAGGAGAGACATGGCACACGAATGAGCTTACGTTTTCTACGTATTCCCCAAGGTGTCTACAGCATTGTGACGTCTTTTTACGCATTTATGTTGAAGAATAGCCGTAAGGGACCACATTGAGCAAGTGGTCACATGATGGCTCCCGCAGAAAATCTTGCGAAAAGTACTGAGGTAGCCATTATTCCAATCGCTTCTAATGAGAAACCAATTGTCCCGACGGATATATTATCGAATAGATATGTGAAAAACACCTTGAGGATTGATTCTAAACAACGTTTGCCATGTTTCTGTCGATATTATGGAGCTAATTTGGAAAAAGTTTGGCGTTGTAGTGACCACATTTTCCGGGTTGATTTCTCAGCCAAACGTGAAGAACAAACGGAGCTATTTCGCCTACAAAAATAATATTTTTGGAAAATAAGAACATTTGCTATCTAACTGGGAGTCTCCTGAGTGAAAACATCTGAAGTTCTTCAAAGGTAAATCATTTAATTTGATTGCTTTTCTTATTTTCGTGAAAATGTTGCCTGCTGCTAGCAGAGCCTAGCATAGCATTATGCCATGATAAACTTACACAAATGCTTGTCTAGTGTTGGCTGTAAAGCATATTTAGAAAATCTGAGATGACAGTGTGATTAACAAAAGGCTAAGCTGTGTCTCATATATTTAATTTGTGATTTTCATGAATAGGAACATTTTCTAGGGATATTTATGTCCGCTGCGTTATGCTAATTAGTTTGAGGCGATGATTATGCTCCCACATGCGGGATGGGTAGTAATCAAGAAGTTTTAACAATGTCTACACTGTATTTCTGATCAATTTGATGTTATTTTAATGGACATTTTTTTTGCTTTTCTTTCAAAGGAACATTTCGAAGTGATCCAAAACTTTTGAACTGTAGTGTGTATGTTTTTTTAAATGAGTTTTTAAACAGTTTTTGCTTTGTCAATTTGTGCTACTCTGATGTGTTTATTTAATTTAAACCATTTTAGAATAAGAATGTAACGTAACAAAATTTGAAACAGGTCAAGGGGTCTGAATTCTTTCCGAATGCACTGTATATATATATATATACATATACAGTACCAGTCAAAAGTTGACACACCTACTCATTCAAGGGGTTTTATTTATTTTTACTATTTTCTACATTGTGGAATAATAGTGAAGACATCAAAACTGTAAAATAACACATATGGAATCATGTAGTAACAAAAAAAACATTTGAGATTCTTCAAACCCAGGCCCTGCATGTCCCCAGGCACCCTCATTTGTTGACTTCTGTGATCGAAAAAGCCTTGGTTTCATGCATGTCAACATCAGAAGCCTCCTCCCTAAGTTTGTTTTACTCACTGCTTTAGCACACTCTGCTAACCCTGATGTCCTTGCCGTGTCTGAATCCTGGCTCAGGAAGGCCACCAAAAATTCAGAGATTTCCATACCCAACTATAACATCTTCCGTCAAGATAGAACTGCTAAAGGGGGAGGAGTTGCAGTCTACTGCAGAGATAGCCTGCAAAGTAATGTCATACTTTCCAGGTCCATACCCAAACAGTTCGAACTACTAATTCTGAAAATTACTCTCTCCAGAAATAAGTCTCTCACTGTTGCCGCCTGCTACCGACCCCCCTCAGCTCCCAGCTGTGCCCTGGACACCATTTGTGAATTGATTGCCCCCCATCTAGCTTCAGAGTTTGTTCTGTTAGGTGACCTAAACTGGGATATGCTTAACACCCCGGCAGTCCTACAATCTAAGCTAGATGCACTCAATCTCACACAAATCATCAAGGACCCCACCAGGTACAACCCTAACTCTGTAAGCAAGGGCACCCTCATAGACGTCATCCTGACCAACTGGCCCTCCAAATACACCTCCGCTGTCTTCAACCAGGATCTCAGCGACCACTGCCTCATTGCCTGTATCCGCTACGGTGCCACAGTCAAACGACCACCCCTCATCACTGTCAAACGCTCCCTAAAACACTTCTGTGAGCAGGCCTTTCTAATCGACCTGGCCCGGGTATCCTGGAAGGACATTGACCTCATCCCGTCAGTTGAGGATGCCTGGTCATTCTTTAAGAGTAACTTCCTCACCATTTTAGATAAGCATGCTCCGTTCAAAAAATGCAGAACTAAGAACAGATACAGCCCTTGGTTCACTCCAGACCTGACTGCCCTCGACCAGCACAAAAACAACCTGTGGCGGACTGCAATAGCATCGAACAGTCCCCGCGATATGCAACTGTTCAGGGAAGTCAGGAACCAATGCACGCAGTCAGTCAGGAAAGCTAAGGCCAGCTTCTTCAGGCAGAAGTTTGCATCCTGTAGCTCCAACTCCAAAAAGTTCTGGGACACTGTGAAGTCCATGGAGAACAAGAGCACCTCCTCCCAGCTGCCCACTGCACTGAGGCTAGGGAACACGGTCACCACCGACAAATCCATGATTATCGAAAACTTCAACAAGCATTTCTCAACGGCTGGCCATGCCTTCCGCCTGGCTACTCCTACCTCGGCCAACAGCTCCGGCCCCCCTGCAGCTCCTCGCCCAAGCCTCTCCAGGTTCTCCTTTACCCAAATCCAGATAGCAGATGTTCTGAAAGAGCTGCAAAACCTGGACCCGTATAAATCAGCTGGGCTTGACAATCTGGACCCTCTATTTCTGAAACTATCTGCCGTCATTGTCGCAACCCCTATTACCAGCCTGTTCAACCTCTCTTTCATATCGTCTGAGATCCCCAAGGATTGGAAAGCTGCCGCAGTCATCCCCCTCTTCAAAGGGGGAGACCCTGGACCAAAACTGTTACAGACTTATATCCATCCTGCCCTGCCTATCTAACGTCTTCGAAAGCCAAGTCAACAAACAGGTCACTGACCATCTCGAATCCCACCGTACCTTCTCCGCTATGCAATCTGGTTTCCGAGCCGGTCACGGGTGCACCTCAGCCACACTCAAGGTACTAAACGACATCATAACCGCCATCGATAAAAGACAGTACTGTGCAGCCGTCTTCATCGACCTTGCCAAGGCTTTCGACTCTGTCAATCACCATATTCTTATCGGCAGACTCAGTAGCCTCGGTTTTTCGGATGACTGCCTTGCCTGGTTCACCAATTACTTTGCAGACAGAGTTCAGTGTGTCAAATCGGAGGGCATGTTGTCCGGTCCTCTGGCAGTCTCTATGGGGGTGCCACAGGGTTCAATTCTCGGGCCGACTCTTTTCTCTGTATATATCAATGATGTTGCTCTTGCTGCGGGCAATTCCCTGATCCACCTCTACGCAAATGACACCATTGTATACACTTTCGGCCCGTCATTGGACACTGTGCTATCTAACCTCCAATCGAGCTTCAATGCCATACAACACCCCTTCCGTGGCCTCCAACTGCTCTTAAACGCTAGTAAAACCAAATGCATGCTTTTCAACCGATCGCTGCCTGCACCCGCATGCCCGACTAGCATCACCACACTGGATGGTTCCGACCTTGAATATGTGGACACCTATAAGTACCTAGGTGTCTGGCTAGACTGCAAACTCTCCTTCCAGACCCATATCAAACATCTCCAATCGAAAATCAAATCAAGAATCGGCTTTCTATTCCGCAACAAAGCCTCCTTCACTCACGCCGCCAAGCTTACCCTAGTAAAACTGACTATCCTACCGATCCTCTACTTCGGTGACGTCATCTACAAAATTGCTTCCAACACTCTACTCAGCAAACTGGATGCAGTTTATCACAGTGCCATCCGTTTTGTCACTAAAGCACCTTATACTACCCACCACTGCGACTTGTATGCTCTAGTCGGCTGGCCCTCGCTACATATTCGTCGCCAGACCCACTGGCTTCAGGTCATCTACAAGGCCATGCTAGGCAAAGCTCCGCCTTATCTCAGCTCACTGGTCACGATGGCAACACCCATCCGTAGCACGCGCTCCAGCAGGTGTATCTCATTGATCATCCCTAAAGCCAACACCTCATTCGGCCACCTTTCGTTCCAGTACTCTGCTGCCTGTGACTGGAACGAATTGCAAAAATCGCTGAAGTTGGAGACTTTTATCTCCCTCACCAACTTCAAACATCAGCTAGCTGAGCAGCTAACCGATCGCTGCAGCTGTACATAATCTATTGGTAAATAGCACACCCATATTCACCTACCTCATCCCCACAGTTTTTATTTATTTACTTTTTTGCTCTTTTGCACACCAATATCTCTACCTGTACATAATCATTTATCACTCCAGTGTTAATCTGCAATATTGTAATTATTCGCCTACCTCCTCATGCCTTTTGCACACATTGTATATAGACTCCCCTTTTTTCTCTGTGTTATTGACTTGTTAATTGTTTACTCTATGTGTAACTCTGTGTTGTCTGTTCACACTGCTATGCTTTATCTTGGCCAGGTCGCAGTTGCAAATGAGAACCTGTTCTCAACTAGCCTACCTAGTTAAATAAAGGTGAAAAAAATAAATAAAATAAAAATAAAAACTAGCCACCCTTTGCATTGATGACAGTATTGCACACTCTTGGCTTTCTCTCAACCAGCTTCACCTGGAATGCTTTTTCCAACAGTCTTGGAGTTCCCACATTCTGAGCACTTGTTGACTGCTTTTCCTTCACTCTGCTGTCCAACTCATCTCAATTGGGTTGAGGTCGGGTGATTGTGGAGGCCAGGTCATTTAAATTCAAAATTATGAAATTCAAATACAATTTCTTTTGGCACTGATATCGCTCCATAGACTTGTCTGAATGGTCAAATCGGATTGATTTGCCCTCAATGGTTTTTATACTGTTATTTGGAATATCTTGTTGCTTGCTAGCTACTCTTGACAGTTTCACATGAAACAGTGATAGCTAGCTAGCTTTGTAATTGTTTACAAACAAATGAGTGAATGTGCTAGAAAGCTGCTGTGGCAAGCCATTTTGAAAGTAGGATTATTTTATTATTCGAGGCTTAGAGATCTGAATTATTTCGTTGAATATAAGAAAATGGGGATACCTAGTAAATTGTACAATTGAATGCATTCAACTGAAATGCGTCCTCCGCATTTAACCCAACCCCTCTGAATCAGAGAGGTGTGGGTGGCTGCTATAATCAACATCCATGGTGTCCGGGGAACAGTGGGTTAACTGCCTTGCTCAGGGGCAGATGTTTACCTTCTCAGCTCGGGGAGTTGATCCAGCAACCTTTCGGTTACTGGCCCAAAGCTCCTACCTGCCGTCCCATGAAACTTTGATGATACTTGAAATGATAATTTGTACACTTGACACACAGACAATGAACACAGTAATCAAATCAAACTTTATTTGTCACATGCGCCGAATACAACAACTGTAGACTTTACAGTGAAATGCTTACTTACAAGCAGTGCAGTTCAAGAAGAAGAAAATATTTACTAAGAAGATTAAAATAAAAAGTCACAATTAAAAAGTAAGACAATAAGAATAACAATAATGAGGCTATATAAAGGGGGCACCGGTACTGAGTCAGTGTGCGGGGGGACAGGCTAGATGAGGTAATCTGTACATGTAGGTGGGGGCAAAGTGATATGCATAGGCAACAAACAAACAGCGAGTAGCAGTAGTGTACAAAAATGGGGGTGGGGGGGGGGGGTGTCAATGTATATTGTCATGGCTTAAATACAGCCTTAGAGACCAATTGTAATACTATATGTAGATGCATTTTTGAAAATGTGGGCACAATAAGAATGTGGGCAAGATCAGGACGAATGTAAGGACCTGGTATAAACAAGGCTCTAGCGTCCTTGCATCAGGTCAGATATCCGCTGGTGGGTGGAATGAAAACATGATTTCAACCCGCGGGTCAGCGTGCGGTTCAGAAAAATTATATTGCGGGTCGGAAACATTTTAAATCCAGAGAATATATTCCATTCTGTGAGCGGTGAGGCACACAGGCTACCAGCCATGCAAGCAGTGGATCAGGGAACTGTCCATTATTTGTGTGGAGCTGAAACTTATGTTTCATCACCCCACGTGAGAATACGTTGCGAAGTGTACTCTCCCTGTCAAGCTTACCTCACACGAATTGCAGGAAATGAACTTTGAAACGTAAATATTTCTCCGCTGTCAAGATGGAAGCCACTAAAATGTTTTGCCCGTGAAGTGGGGGGACTCTCAACCAAATCTCAGTTAGGGCCCTCAAAACTCTAGGGCCCAGCCCTGGCTGTGGCTCCAACAGAACTTCAGTGAACTCACCTCATATGCACAGTCCCAGGTAAAGGAGGCGCGGATGGGTAGTGAGGAGCGATCAAAAGTGTATCAAATCGAACACGGGTAGGCAAAGGTACAGGATGGCAAACAGGCAGGCTCAGGGTCAAGTCAGGCAGAGAGGTTGGTAATCCATAGTAGTAGGGCAAAGGTACAGGACAGCAGGCAGGCAGGCTCAGGGTCAAGTCAGGCAGAGAGATTGGTAATCCATAGTAGTAGGGCAAAGGTACAGGACAGCAGGCAGGCTCAGGGTCCGGGCAGGCAGAAAGGTCAAAACAAGAACTATAGCCAAGACAGGAGCAAGCGGAAAAACATTGACAGGTTTGATGAACAAAACGAACTTGCAACAGACAAACAGAGAACACTGGTATAAATACACAAGGGATAATGGGGAAGATGGGCGACACCTGGAGGAGGGTGGAGACAATCACAAAGACAGGTGAAACAGATCAGGGTGTGACAAAGGTAGCACGTCCGGTGAACAGGTCAGGGTTCCATAGCAGTTGAATAGTTGAAACTGGAGCATCAGCACGACCAGGTGAACTGGGGACAGCAAGGAGTCATCAGGCCAGGTAGTCCTGAGGCATGGTCCTAGGGCTCAGGTCCTCTGAGAAAAGAGAGGAAGATAGGAAAAGAGAGAGAGCAAATTAGAGGGAGCATACTTAAATTCACACAGGACACACGATAAGACAGGAGAAAAACTCCAGATATAACAGACTTACCTTAGCCCCCCCGACACATAAACTATTGCAGCATAAATACTGGAGGCTGAGATAGGTGGGGTCAGGAGACTCTGTGGCACCGTCCGACGATGCCCCCGGACAGGGCCAGCCAGCTAGACGAACCCAAAGGGGGGGGGGGTGTAGAGGCAGAGAATCTCAGTGGAGAGAGGGGGACCGGCCAGGCAGAGACAGCAAGGGTTTCCACGTCATCTCCTGACTTATACTGACTTGTATCAGAGGTAACCTGGCTGGTTAATATTTGATCTAAACCTAAATGAATGACTATCAGTCCCCAACATCATGTCTGTGTTGTTTTCTACTTTTCTTTTGTTCATTGATTAACTGCATGTAAATCGACTTCTACTGAATATCGAAGTTGGGAAATCGAAATCTTGAGCCAAACCCATGCCTCAAGAGACCTCAAACGCAACATCCATTTTAAATTTCGCCCTGTTTGCCATTTGTTTTCCCTCTGCAGGAATACAGTACACCCATCTCCAGAGAACTGTGAAAGTAGACGTGGATTCATCAGGTAAGAGATGCAAAGAGAAGATGATGAGAGAGTTCCTGGCGAGATCCAAGTCTTAGACCTCAAACAGTTGAATTATGTTCTCAGCTGTTCTGTATGAATGTGTGTCTTAACTTGGCATTGTGCAATTGGGAATTGTAAAGGTCGTAGCAGTAAATGTGGTCAAGGTATCCGAGACAATAGCCAGCCGACACATGCTCTTCTAAGAACTGTCTCTAATGGTGTGTCCTTGGTTCAATTTTATACTGCTCCTCGTCACTCCGCCATCCTTCATTGTGTTTCTTTCTCTCTCTCGTTCATAGGATCTCATCTTTGTAAAGGCAAGTAGGTTTTGTCCCTCAAGGAGCTGAAGAGTTTGAGCAGGTTGGAGCGTTACCTAGAGTAATTGCCGACGTTGCAGTAGCACTCATGGCTTTGACATGCCGTGCTTTTCCAGACTGGTGCAGATTGTGTGAACTTTTCATATATTTTCCATATGACAGACAACATACGGGACTACAACTAAACATCTGATTCACATTAAGTGATGGGTTACAATTGTGCATTGAAGGTAGTAATTCATTCATTTGTTTTTGTTGATTTGATTATTTTGTCATCTTTGACTTTTATACAGTATTACCATCCACCAGATGGCGGCAAAGTCTACCATATCAATCAGAGATTTGTAAAGTTGTTTATCTGTTAAAAAGTTGTGCCTTTCTAATCCTGACAGATTTGGCCCTCCCTCATGTACCTCTTCAACGTGTTGATGATGCAGTTTGATGGTAAATACAATAATGTTAAGGTCGCAGAGAAAAATATTAAGTGGTGGGCAAAACTATGACGTAAGATAGAAGTAACAACATATAGCATTACGCTATTCATGTAACTGCCTTTTAGCGCTACTTAAAAATACTGAACTGAAAGGTTGTTGCAAAGTTTATCTCAAACTGTGGGAAGTACCACTCATCATATATTCCTGCCTCCATCAGCCATAAATAAAACAGAGCCCACAAACACAACCATTACTCAGAGTTCCGCGTATGTCAATATCAATTGTTTTTCTCCCTTACAGAAGGCCCTGCAAATGAGGCCATTTAAATGTTAGGCAGTGTTTTATAGTTTTATTGATCTCATCTTAAAACAGCTGCGTATTGGAAGATGGATGTCTTTTACATTTCGGAGGCACAACCAATAATATCAGTTTATTCCTGTCCTGCCCAGCCATCGAGTTATTATAATTAGAAATCACAAGCAGAGAAGTAGTCATGTTGGCTGTTGTACCTATTAACCAGCTGTCATGGGTATCTGCACTGAATACCTCCGGTTGTTGTGAGGAAACCGACTTTGAGGGATTCATAGTGTCACTATCAATGGAACAGGTATAGAATGTTACAGGATACATACGTGTCATTAAACAATGTATAGGTACAGAATGGTATAAATGTCTTTAGGAGGGGTATATTATACAGGTATAGAATTGCACCGGAGAGTGTCTGTATGACTGGTAGATGGGTACAGAATGGGACGGTCTGTAGAATGGTATACAATGGTATACGAGTCTCCTTGTGAATGGTATAGGTACAGAATGTGTGTCTCAATGAATGCCATACAGGTATAGAATGGTGTAGGAGAGATTGTGCTAGTGAATGGCGTAGGGATACAATGCCTTTTGTTTTTCTCAGTGATTAAACAGGCCTTAATGAAAACCCACTCACTCCAGCACCTTTATACCACCTCCTGCCCTGGACAATCAATCCACCTGGCCTGCCCTTTTCCCTGACACACACTCTCAAAATAACACTGCTTAAATGTCACTCAACTACTGGCATTGAATTGGATAAAACAGGGCTTAGAGCAGAGACCGCAGGGCCAGCCGGTTATGAAATAGAGATGATGACAAAAACACTCCCCTAACCCGGACGACGCTGGGCCAAAATAATGATTGATTTATACATTCTTAGAAAAAAGTATTCCAAAAGGGTTCTTTGGCTGTCCCCATAGGAGAACCCTTTTTGGTTCTAGGTAGAACTCTTCTGGGTTCCATGTAGAATCATCTGTGTAAAGGGTTATTATTATAAAAACGTGGTATCCAATTGGTAGTTACAGTCTTGTCTCATCGCTGAAACCCTGTACTTATGGACTCGGTAGAGGCGAAGGTCGAGAGCCATGCGTTCTCCGAAACACGACCCTGCCAAGCCGCACTGCTTCTTGACACAATGCCCGCTTAACCCGGGAGCCAGCCACACCAATGTGTCGGAGGAAACGCTGTACACTTGGCGACCGTGTTAGCGTGCATGCGTCCGGCCCAACACAGGAGTCACTATAGTGAGATGGGACAAGGACAAGCCTGCCTCACCCTGCCTCCACTAACCCGGACGACGCTGGGCCAATTGTGCGCCGCCCCATGGGTCTCCCGGTCGCGGCCGGCTGCGACAGATCCTGGAGTCAAACCAGGATCTTTAGTGGCACAGCTAGTAACTGTGATGCCTTGGACCACTGCGCCACTCGGGCCCGTGTAAAGGGTTCTACTTGGAACCAAAACATTTTTTTCAAAGGGTTCTCCTATGGGGACAGCCAAATAACCCTTTTAGGTTCCAGATAGTACCCTTTTTTTATAGAGTATAAACTCAGTGGTGGATGTGTTGTTGTATAAAGCCTAGATTACTTCTCACTCTTCAGATTAACTATCTTAATGCAGGGTTTCCTAAACTTGCAGAGGCCCGTCTGTGGGTGAACACAGACCTTGACCAACTAGATGGGATGGAGCCTCCCTCTGCTGTCATCCTAAGGTAAGACTTCACACCAGAGATGTATGGCACCTTCTAGTCTAAAAATATCGATGTTGGTTCCAGGAGATATTTGTCAGGTGGACAGTTGTTGCCATGGCGGTACAGCCCCTGTACTGTGGACAGTTGCTACCATGCAGGTGCAGTCCCCTGTACTGTGGACAGTTGCTACGATGCAGGTGCAGTCCCCTGTACTGTGGACAGTTGCTACCATGCAGGTGCAGTCCCCTGTACTGTGGACAGTTGCTACGATGCAGGTGCAGTCCCCTGTACTGTGGACAGTTGCTACGATGCAGGTGCAGTCCCCTGTACTGTGGACAGTTGCTACCATGCAGGTGCAGTCCCCTGTACTGTGGACAGTTGCTACGATGCAGGTGCAGTCCACTGTACTGTGGACAGTTGCTACCATGCAGGTGCAGTCCCCTGTACTGTGGACCGTTGCTACCATGCAGGTGCAGTCCCCTGTACTGTGGACAGCTGCTACCATGCAGGTGCAGTCCCCTGTACTGTGAGCCTTTGGTCAAGAGGGTAATACATAACTTTCCCCTGAAGCTGTCTGCCATGAGAGGCCTTCAAGGTGAATACTTCAATATTGGAACTATTACGATACCTATGGTAGCAGTATACCAGTAACATGCATGTTTCTAGTCGTTACTGGTATACTGCTACTATAGGTATCGTAATAGTTCCAACATGCCATCTCATTTCCTTCTCTGTCCCATATACCCTCCTGAGCAACAAGGAGTTCATTTAACCTCCTTCATGACTGGAGCAATGTAACTGGGTGGATAGGCCATTGCTGGCAACAAGGTAGATATAACCTCTGACCTGTAGTGGTCTCAATACCCGACCTGTACTGGGCTCCCGGGTGGTGCAGCATTCTACGGCACTGCAGTTAGCGGCGTCACTACAGACCCTGGTTCGATCTCAGACTGTATCACAACCGGCCGTGATTGGGAGTCCCATTAGGCGGCGTACAATTGGCCCAGCGTCATTCGGGTTTGGCTGGGGTAGGCCGTCATTGTAAATAAGAATTTGTTCTTAACTGACTTGCTTAGTTAAATAAAGTTTTTTTTAAATGTATAATTAAACTTGAAGGGTAACAACATACTGTACACTCAAGGCTCTATTCAATCCCTAGTGCTGAAGTGCCGCTTTAGAGCGCGCTTGACAATTAAAGGCAGTGTTTCCGCGGAGGCGGCATTCAATACAAATGACCTTTACATTAATCTCGCTCAATCTGTAAAGCTTCAGTGATACAGATTGAATAGGGCCTTAATATTGACGTTGTTATGAATTGCTGTCCCTCTTGCTTCCCCTGAAACAGAACAGGAGAGATTTCTACTCCCTATATGAATAGCTGCTGAAGTAAGCCAGGGATTAAACAAATCCTACCTCAATCGCTCAGGAGTTGGCCGACCATGGAGTAACTTCACCACATTTCTTGGTCTATTTACTGTATATTCAGTGTGTACATATGAATACCATATGGCACAGTCGTCCCAAACAAACAGGTGTAAATTGACTGAATGACGCCGTACAGATCCAACATTTCAACTTTGCGGACGTCACCGTCAACCGTGCATTGTGGCAGAGGTTCATTACAGATGTCGCTAAATCTTATCAAGAACTTGAAGTCAGCACTGGTCAACTCAACACCTTCACACTCGACAAGTACACAGTGGATCTCTATCGCCTGCCCCCCAACAAAGCTTCGATTAGTCCCATTCAGCAACCCATAGATTTTCAAGATGGTAGGTAAAGATTTAAAACGCCCCCAAAACTCACCCAAACTGTAGGCCATCCCATTTAGATAAGGTGAAGGTCTTGCAACCCGTCAAAAGCCCTCCTCTCTCCTCCCTCTGTTTCATCCTCTCTTCCCATTTAACCTTTACTTTAGAAATAAATAAATATTCATTCATGTACTTGACTATGTGTCTGCATTCATTTAGTCTCTCGTGAAGAGATCGACGTAAACATAACTGGTACCATAGAATCTGTGGGGAAAGAATAGGATGAGTGGAATAATGAATAGTGGAATAATGAGCAGCAGGGCATTCGGCCTGCAAAGAGAGGTGGAGATCCTCGTTCCGGTTCAGCTCCACATTCTAGCTCTTAATCCCTTCTCTTAACATGTATAGACCCAGAATTTAATCGAGCAGCTGACCAATTACGCACGTTTTTAGTTCTGGGTTAACCGAGATTACCATTCATTCAATTCCTCAACATTTTCCAAGGATTAATTGTGTTGCCCATAAACCAAACCGCACACACATACAGAGTTCTTCAATCTTTATCAGCCTAATGACTTAGTGAATGACAGTGTCATCGGATGTGGCATTTCACCCTGCACTGACTGTGTTGACTCTCTAATCGTTCTCATGACCTGCCCCTCACGGTGGTTCTGATAGCGTGGGCACACACACACACACACACACACACACACGCACGCGCACACACACACACACACACACACACACACACACACACACACACACACACACACACACACACACACACACACACACACACACACACACACACACACACACACACACACACACACACACACACACACACACACACACACACACACACACACACACACACACACACACACACACACACACACACACACCTGCCTCAATTACCCAGGCATTACTGCTGCTCTCCCCATTATTGAGCTGGCTTCTTAATTATCCCTAACTCGTTAGCATGCAACCGCACGCTCCTGAGGAACGCAGTGAGAGGACGCTGGCCTTTTTAATTAAAGTGGAGTAGTTGTTTTTTACGTGAGAGATAAACGTGTTATTGGCAATTACGCAAAAGGAATTTTTAAAAAGTAGTACAGGACGGGACATAATGCTTCTGATTGTTGGAAAGGGGACATAATGCTTCTGATTGGTAGAAAGGGGACATAATGCTTCTGATTGGTGGACAGGGATGGATGAGAGAAATGTTTTTGGATGTCTGTCATACAGTATTGTCTGGCTATGTGGCTTTACATTATGATTCAAGGCTTAGTTTTTGTTAGTTGGTGACCGCTGTGACTTCAACTGTGAGAGAAATGGTTATTTTCAATGTTTGTACTTCACAGATTAAGGAAGTCTTATTCCATTCATCCAAACAAACAAGTCATGATTTCGTTGTCAAACCAAGGTTGGCATTTTGCCCTATTGTAAGCTTTCTGCCACCAAAATCTATTTTCCAACACTGTTACTCAATCAAATGCAAAAGCAATCTTATTTTCCAGGAGAAGATAAGACAGCTGCCATGCTTGAGAGGGGTAGGCAAAGATTAGAGAGTCAATTATACCCAAACCACCACATGAGGGGAATGCACTGGTCTACACTGAGTGCAGTAGAGGCTGCTGAGGGGAGGACGGCTCATAATAATGGGTGGAACAGAGCAAATGGAATGGCATCAAACACATATGTGTTTGATGTATTTGCTACCCTTCCACTTATTACGCTCGAGCCATTACCACAAACCCGTCCTCCCCAATTAAGGTGCCACCAACCTCCTGTGACTGAGTGTACAAAACATTAAGAACGCTTTCCTTGACAGACTAACCAGGTGAATCCAGGTGAACGCCATGATCCCTTATTAATGTAAAGAACTGCAACGCTGCTGGGTCTTTACTGTTCAACAGTTCCCTGTGTATCAAGAATGGTCCACCACCCAAAGGACATCCAGCCAACTTGACACAACTGTGGGAAGCATTGGAGTCAACATGGGCCAGCGTCCCTGTGGAACACTTTTGACACCTGTCCATGCCCCGATGAAATGAGGCTGTTCTGAGAGCAAAGCCGGAGGGGGGCCAACTCAATATTAGGAAGTTGTTCTTAATGTTTAGTGCACTCAGTGTGTTTGCGTGTCCCGTGTGCCGTGTCCCGCGTCTCATTGTTAATGACACATAAATATGCGGGTGAGTAATTTTCTGCGCAGACCTCAATGACTTCTCTATGGGACTCCATTTTGATGAAGTCTTTGATATTCACATGAAAGAGCTGGAATGAAAAAAATAACACAAGTATTCTGTACATAGACACAGTGAGTCGATAAATATTTTAATAGAGCCTGTATCCCTTGCCCCCTTAGCTCCGAATTAATACCAGCTTTAAACTTGAAGGCGATGTGGTGATGCTGGGTAGGGGTGATTGACAGCTTAGGCCTTGAAAAACACATCTATTGATATGTGGTGTGTGTGTGTGTGTGTGTGTGTGTGTGTGTGTGTGTGTGTGTGTGTGTGTGTGTGTGTGTGTGTGTGTGTGTGTGTGTGTGTGTGTGTGTGTGTGTGTGTGTGTGTGTGTGGGTGTGTGTGGGTGTGTGTGTGTGTGTGTGGGTGTGTGTGTGTGTGTGTGCGTGTGAGAGAGAGAGAGAGAGAGAGAGAGAGAGAGAGAGAGAGAGAGAGAGAGAGGGAGATACACACATTGAGAGTGTTAGAAAGATAGAACTTGCATGTTTAAACTCTCAGACCGGAACGGTATATGATCTTTAAATGACAACCACCAGAGGACACTGTCGTGCTATACCAAGTGACTATTCCCCCCACGGCCACGGTCACACATATTTGAATTCTGATGTAAATTGAGACTATGGATAATTATGATCATAATGTTTAATTTGGTTTCCTTCAAAACTAAAATGACATCAGACATTACAGTTAATGTAATGAGTTACATCAACGTTATATTTCACATCCGGGGTGATCAGGTGTTCTACCAACCATTGAAGAGGTCTGTGTGTGTTTGTAAGGGTGTTAAAAGAGGGCTTATCCCCTCAGTTGTAGTTTTATGTCCCTATATAAAAATAGCTAAAAAGTTCAAATGATCTTCGCTGTGCTGTGCCAGCTCAATGGACAGGGCGCGCAAAGGTGTGTAGGTGGGCTATGGAAAGCCACTGGGCGGGAAGAGAATGCTTCTCATCTCTCATCTATGGGGTAGGCTTAGTGAATCATGTGATATGCCTCCGCCTGTAATATTTGATTTTGATTTATAAGAAATTTGCTTTGCCAAAGTCCCCAAAACAAAGGCGAGAGAGAGCGATGAGCAGCAGCAGCGTCAAGCAGCGATGATTCTGCAGAGCTCCTGCTAGCTCCATGTGCAGAGCCTACCCACCTTTCCATAAGCGCCACCAGGATAATGGCTCCACAGTCCCCTCCACCTCTGACGGTTCCTGATGATCTTGGAACAGAGGAGCCAGCCCAGGTTAGCCTTGAATCCTACCCTAGCCGTAGGTTTTCTGTCCAAAAACGTTCCTTTAATAGCAACTGCTTAATAGGAAGAGAATGGCTGGAATACTCGGTTACTGCAGATGCGGCATTTTGTTTCCTATGTCGAAAGTTCTGTGCTGGGTCCAATGCTAACGCAGACAAGGCCTTCCCCAAAGGCGGGTATTCTAGCTGGAAGCATGCTATTTGATAGTACCAAAGGATTCACCACCACCAGATCCAAGCAAAGGACGACATTATGTACAGTAAGTACAAATCTCCAACAATACATGGTGGACAGTAAAGTGTGCCAGCAGGACAGAGAAGAAGAGACTGAGTTTAAAATACTGTTCTTCAGCACGTTGGATGCTGTCATTGGTGAAATGGCAGAAGGACTCAGCGAACACAACAGCCAACTGGTGGAGGCCATGTGTGACCTTGACCCAGAGAGCCATGACTTTCTAGATGTGAAAAAGGTGAAATCACTGATGGATTTAAGCCAAACAGGTTTAGTGTCGCTCACCAGTATTTGCAGACTGAAGTCGCCCGCTCTGATTTCAATTTGGACAATTGGACCCTATTTGATATCCCGCAACAATTCTCTGGGCCTCTCTCCACTATGCTGACCGTGCTTACTGCACTGAAACATGAACGGACTTTTGGAGTGTTCACAACTACATGCAAGAACTCATTTTCCACTTTGAAAAACGTCTTCAGTCAGCACGGAAGAAGCATGCTACACCTGGGGAAAGCTCAACTAAGAGGATCTTACAAGAAGATTTTGGGGAGAATGAAATGATCGATTACTAAGGACGTTTCACAGAGCATCAAGGAGGTTGCAACTCTTTGAAAAGTTAAGATTGAAACAATATAGCTGGTTGGTTTTTATTTAAAAAAAATCTTGCTTAGTGTGTAGGGCACTGTCCATGGTGCTGATAGAAGGCAGCAGAGATTTCATGCCATTAAACCTGTTACTTCTTGGTCAAAAGCATTTGAACTTTTGTGTTTTAAGCAGAATTTAAATATAATTCCAATGTAAGAATGATGCCTGTTGGCATAGCTACATAGCTCGTTTCATCATAGAAATAGATACATTACATAATGTTTTTTCTTGTTATCATTGGTTATCAATTGCTGTAAATGGAACTGTACATATTGGAAACGTGTTTATGGTAAACTGTCATTGCTAAATGGATAAAGTGGGTAGAAAATCATTCACAGAAGTGTATTGTGCCATGTCACAATGTGTTGCTGAACTCCTGCAAAAGCCGCATGGTTTACCATATTTGAAGCAGGCTTTTATAGAGTGGTGAGGAGGAGGAGTCTACCGTGTCCGGAAGCAACTTCAGCCTTCATTTTCTGGATTCAGGTCCACTCAAACATGGTTTTAAGCTTTGTTTTACTATTGACCATTACAGCTGATTTCGGGATATCGGGATATCAAACTGATATCAGGGCATAAAAACTACAACCGGTGTCCTGAATTAGCCTAGTGCGCATGTGTGCCCAGCTATGCTCTGAGTTTGTTTTCCCCAGTTTTCCCTGGCCAAACTATGCACGTTTTGGTCCTCATTGCCAAACTTCATGAATACTGCAACCTCAACATCAAAACTCCTTTGCAAGTTATACAAACATGTAACTAAGAAATTTACTGGAAATAAACTAGAAAATGTATTTAGTATTTTGTTAAATAGTCATAACACGTTGGAGCTATCTTCCGTGTCGTAAGACAACGGTGGCGAAGGATACATTGCTACTTAACGCGGATCCAAGTTCAGTTTTGAGATACACTAGAGTCATTTGCGTAAGGTTAACTGGGCGTTTCTGACTGGTCTTGGAACTGTGACAACAGGCGGCCTCTTCCCGCTTGGTTTCGATGGGATATGTAGTGATTTTGCCAACACATCCGGATATGTACAGTACCCAGCCTTTTACCCTTTTAACTGACTATCGTATTTGTTGATTAAATCAGACTTTTTTGGTATAATGAGTAATACTGGAATGTCACAAATGAATTGATACGAGAAAACCTGAGAAAATAGCAACTCTGTTATGGGTGTGCCTCATGCTCGTCATTTTACATTCAAACAAACTCTACAGAGTGCCAATGGCTACAATGATTGGTTAAATGACTTCCGGACACAAAGGGTTCGCGGAGCTCCCCTTCCTCCTCACTACTCTATAGGCCTATTTATTTGACAAGACGGCTGTGCATGGCTGCATCTCACTGGAGTAGACTATAGGCAATATTGTGATCATTTTGGATCTTCATTCGCCTTTTGTTTACTGCGTTTGTTTACTGTTAATGTAACCAGCTTATATATACAGTTGAAGTCGGAAGTTTACATACACCTTAGCCAAATACATTTAACCTCAGTTTTTCACAATTCCTGAAATTCAATCAGAGTAAAAAATCCCTGTCTTAGGTCAGTTAGGATCACCATTTTATTTTAATGTGAAATGTCTGAATAATAGTAGAGAGAATCATTTATTTCAGCTTTTATTTATTTCATCACATTCCCAGTGGGTCAGAAGTTTACATACACTCAATTAGTATTTGGCAGCGTTGCCTTTAAATCGTTTAACTTGGGTCAAACGTTTAGGGTAGCCTTCAACAAGCTTCCCACAATAAGTTGGGTGAATTTTGGTCCATTCCTCCTGACAGAGCTGGTCTAACTGAGTCAGGTTTGTAGACCTTGCTCGCACACACTTTTTCAGTTCTGCCCACAAATTGTCTATAGGATTGAGGTCAGGGCTTTGTGATGGCCACTCCAATACATTGACTTTGTTGTCCTTTTTGCAACAACTTTGGAAGTATGCTTGGGGTCGTTGTCCATTTGGAAGACCCATTTGCAACCAAGCTTTAACTTCCTGACTGATGTCTTGAGATGTTGCTATATCCACATCATATTCCTGCCACATCATATTCCTGCCTCTATTTTGTGAAGTGCCCCAGTCCATCCTGCAGCAAAGCACCCCCACAACATGACCCACGTGCTACATGGTTGGGATGGTGTTCTTTGGTTTGCAAGCCTCCCTCATTTTCCTCCAGACATAACGATGGTCATTATGGCCAAACAGTTCCATTTTTGTTTCATCAGACCAGATGACATTTCTCCAAAAAGTATGATCTTTGTCCCCATGTGCAGATGCAAACCATAGTCTGGCTTTTTGATGGCGGTTTTGGAGCAGTGGCTTCTTCCTTGCTGAGCAGCCTATCAGGTTATGTCGATAGAGGAGTAGTTTTACTGTGGATATAGAAACTTTTGTACCTGTTTCCTCCAGCATCTTCACAAGGTCCTTTCCTGTTATTCTGGGATTGATTTGCACTTTTCGCACCAAAGCATGTTCATCTCTAGGAGACAGAACGCATCTCCTTCCTGAGCGGTATGACGGCTGCGTGGTCCCATGGTGCATACTATTGTTTGTACGGATGAACGTGGTACCTTCAGGCATTTGGAAATTGCTCCCAAGGATGAACCAGACTTGTGGAGGTCTACAATTATTTTTCTGAGGTCTTGGCTGATTTCTTTTGATTTTCCCATGATGTCAAGCAAAGAGGCAATGAGTTTGAAGGTAGGTCTTGAAATACATCCACAGGTACACCTCCAATTGACTCAAATGATGTCAATTAGCCTATCAGAAGCTTCTAAAACCATGACATCATTTTCTGGAATTTTACAAGCTGTATGTAAACTTCTGACCCACTGGAATTGTTATACAGTGGATTATAAGTGAAATGATCTGTCTGAACAATTGTTGGAAAAATGACTTGTGTCATGCACAAAGTAGATGTCCTTACCAACTTGCCAAAACAATTGTTTGTTAACAAGAAATTTGTGGAGTTGTTGAAAAATGAGTTTGACTCCAACCTAAGTGTATGTTAACTTCCGACTTCAACTGTAGATTGTGTCATGCCTTTATCGATCTGATATTTTGTTTAGAAGGCTTACTACTTGTTAGCTCTGTTTTGTTCTGTTAGCATTCATTCATCTATTTGCAGATCTGTCAGTATTCTAAACCAAACCACTATTCACTATTTTTGTTTTTGCACGTGTGAATAACAAGGCTACTACTTTCAGCATTTAGTTTGCATTATTTGGTAAGACAGCTGTGTGTATGGCTGCATTCACTTAGTGTGTTTGTAATAGGTGACTTACCCTATCTATCTTGTAGCCGATATTCCTTACCAAAATGGCCTTGCTGTAGGGCGCTGTCCATTGTGCTGATACAAGCCCATCAGAAATAGGGTACCGATTTCAAAAGCACTCAAATGATCTCGGAGTCTCGCCATTTGAACTTTGTGGTAGAGCGTGGCATAAGCCGAGTTCAATATAATTCCAATGTAAGAACCCCAAAATTGTGCTGATTTTCAACTTCCCCCTAAGTTACTTTATCCTGGTGCCGGGTCTGGTAAGTGTGTAAGTGTAAACACTAGAAGTGTTTCCGCCTTATGCTTGAGAACAGCAGTTCGTCATACCTGTCCCCTATTTGAGACTTTGCTTGTAGCCTCCGGGTTTACAGTGAAGAAGTGAAGAAGTGAAGAAGTGAAGAAGGTGCCGGATCAGATCAAATCAAATCAAATCAAATCAAATGTATTTATATAGCCCTTCGTACATCAGCTGATATCTCAAAGTGCTGTACAGAAACCCAGCCTAAAACCCCAAACAGCAAACAATGCAGGTGTAAAAGCACGGTGGCTAGGAAAAACTCCCTAGAAAGGCCAAAACCTAGGAAGAAACCTAGAGAGGAACCGGGCTATGTGGGGTGGCCAGTCCTCTTCTGGCTGTGCCGGGTAGAGATTATAACAGAACATGACCAAGATGTTCAAATGTTCATAAATGACCAGCATGGTCAAATAATAATAAGGCAGAACAGTTGAAACTGGAGCAGCAGCACAGTCAGGTGGACTGGGGACAGCAAGGAGCCATCATGTCAGGTAGTCCTGGGGCACGGTCCTAGGGCTCAGGTCCTCCGAGAGAGAGAAAGAAAGAGAGAATTAGAGAGAGCATATGTGGGGTGGCCAGTCCTCTTCTGGCTGTGCCGGGTGGAGATTATAACAGAACGTGGCCAAGATGTTCAAATGTTCATAAATGACCAGCATGGTTGAATAATAGTAAGGCAGAACAGTTGAAACTGGAGCAGGAGCATGGCCAGGTGGACTGGGGACAGCAAGGAGTCCTCATGTCAGGTAGTCCTGGGACATGGTCCTAGGGCCCAGGCCAGTTGAAACTGGAGCAGCAGCATGGCCAGGTGGACTGGGGACAGCAAGGAGTCATCATGTCAGGTAGTCCTGGGGCATGGTCCTAGGGCTCAGGTCCTCCGAGAGAGAAAGAAAGAGAGAAGGAGAGAATTAGAGAACGCACACTTAGATTTACACAGGACACCGAATAGGACAGGAGAAGTACTCCAGATAAACAAACTGACCCTAGCCCCCCGACACATAAACTACTGCAGCATAAATACTGGAGGCTGAGACAGGAGGGGTCAGGAGACACTGTGGCCCCATCCGAGGACACCCCCGGACAGGGCCAAACAGGAAGGATATAACCCCACCCACTTTGCCAAAGCACAGCCCCCACACCACTAGAGGGAAATCTTCAACCACCATGACATGGCTACGATTGTAGGACTAATGTACCGTGCTCATCATTTATACTCAGTAGGTGATTACAGATTGGTAAAGGCACATCCCTAAGTCTGCTTCTCAAATGACAGCATATAGTGCATCACTTTTCACCAGTCACCCTATTTCCTGGCTTATACTATATAGTCCACTTGTTTTTACCAAGTCGTGCACTATATAGGTAATAGGCTGTAATTTCAGAGGCATCATATCTCTTCATTACTTTGGACAAATGATCATTACCCATGAGGTCACAGTCAGTCAAACGACTGCTGAAACAATCAATGGCAATAAAATGAGGTCTGTCTCATTTCACTAGCCTCCATGCCAGGACAATCCCATTTTCTTGCCCCTTTGGCAGATAGAGAGTGTGATAAAACTAATACCTGAAATGTGTGGTATACTGCGAAACAACTTGGCATCAAGTGTTTTCTTGCTTTTCATACTCAAGCGGGCATTTTTATTAAGAATGACGTGATATTGGGCTCTCGAGTGGCGTCGCGGTCTAAGGCACTGCATCTCAGTGCTAGAGGCGTCACTACAGTCCCTGGTTCGAATCCAGGCTGAATCGCATCCGGCCGTGATTGGCAGTCCCATAGGGCGATGCACAATTGGTCCAGCGTCGTCCGGGTTTTGCCCCGGGTAAGGCCGTCATTGTAAATAAGATTTTGTTCTTAACTGAATTGCCTAGTTAAATAAAATAATTATAATTAAATATTGTGTATGTGTACTTGGCTTGAATTGGCATTCAAAAGCAACTAGAGAAGTTTGTTTGAGGCGCATTGGGTGCTACTGACCCTTCCAAAAATCTGCCTGCTCTCCTTGGCTATTGCTATATATTTTTAATTGATCAGTTCGCGAAAAGACCTCGGCTTGTTCCTGTAAAGATGGGACAACCTTGTTTCCCTGGCGCCGTTCTGACTAGACAAATCGAACCGGATAAAAACACATCATTAACTGTGCAGACTGAGAAATACGTCTCCCTCTCCAATGTTGTCTGCCACGGAGAAGGTGCAGGACAAAAGTGGGCGGTGCAGGGAAGGTGCTACTTCTCTGTCTGTGGTGGCAAATGAGCAAATGAGTTTAATAACTATTAGATAAAAGTCTTAACAAGAAGGGTCTTAAATGCCCCTGTAGTTAGATGATAGTCACAAAGGCAGACACAATTTATGCTGTCATTACACTGTAACTACCTATGTAACTGCCGTGTGAATACATAGGTAGGAGGGACATGTTTTGTGCGGCCAAAAGTGGGAACAAATTGGAACTAAAAAGTCTTTATCCTATATGCCAGGCCTAAAACAATTATTTGTACCCAAAACAAATAGCATTTTGTTCCCCTTGCCCAAAAATGACACTATATGCATACAGAGCTGTGAACAAATGGTAGAAGCCATGGTCTAACAGGCTCAGCGCTGCTGAAAAACAAGCAGGATAACAGATTTGCCCTTGAAGATGACGATGTGTTGTGCCTAATTGCTGGGAAGAGGATAATTGAGCCACCTGCCGGCTTAATGAAACATTTTCCCATGTTTCACCTTGCCTCACAGAGACGCACAAATACACACAAATCTGTCATGAAAATGGGATGGAGGGATGCCGAGGAGTAGGAGGGAGGTACTGTGGGCTTTGTCTAAAAAAAAAATTGAATCTGTTTCTAATGCCCTGTTCCAAAATAAAGGCTATGATCCTGATGCTTGTGTTCACTCATAGTGGATGAGCTCCTTCTCATGGCTAGACTCTACTGTATAGAAATCTGTTCTAATGTTAATCCTTTACTTTGACAAACATAATTAGTTTTTGAGCAATTTGAATTGGCCAGGATACAGGTTGCAGTGGGCCATTTCAAACCTCAGGTTATGCAAAAGGACTGCTGTTGTGAAAGTCTAGCTTCTGACATAAAGGTTGCTACCTGCACTCAATTAATGCAGCAATATGGAGACATATCTCAGTGTTTGTAACTGCTTCCTTGGTCACGACATCTTAAAGCCTTAGTTTACCGAGATTAGATGCTGACTGGATCATCACGCCTCTATGTCTTTGATGTGTCACTGCCACCCACCAGTCAGCTTAATTGTGGATACCTGGGAAAAGAAAGAACGGAAAAAACAAAATGAAGACTACTGTCATTGGAGTGGGTTGTAATGCCTCAAGAATAAAATGAACGAAAACACATGCCCGCACACACTCACGTGCACCCACACACACAGACGCATGCACGCACATACACACTTAAAACAACCCATTTCACTACACCGATCTGGTGTATGTGAAAATAAAATATATACAGAACCAGTCAAAAGTTTGGACACACTCATTCAAGGGTTTTTATTGATTTACTATTTTCTACATTGTAGACTAATAGGGAAGCCTTGAAAACTATGAAATATCACATATGGAATCATGTAGTAACCAAAAAAGTCTTAAACAAATCCAAATATATTTTATATTAGAGATTCTTCAAAGTAGAC
Organism: Oncorhynchus gorbuscha; assembly: GCF_021184085.1. Lineage (NCBI taxonomy): Eukaryota > Metazoa > Chordata > Actinopteri > Salmoniformes > Salmonidae > Oncorhynchus > Oncorhynchus gorbuscha. Next base: position 13,061,097 of record NC_060194.1, on the reverse strand, counting down.
ACCCTTTGCCTTGATGACAGCTTTGCACACTCTTGGCATTCTCTCAACCAGCTTCATGAGGTAGTCACCTGGAATGCATTTCAATTAACAGGTGTGCCTTGTTAAAAGTTCAATTGTAGAATTTCTTTCCTTCTTAATGCATTCGAGCCAATCAGTTGTGTTGTGACAAGATAGGGGTGGTAAACAGAAGATAAAAACCATCAAGCGCTATGAAAAAACTGCCTCTTATGAGGACCACCACAGGAAAGACCCAGAGTTACCTCTGCTGTAGAGGATACATTTATTAGAGTTACCAGCCTCAGAAAATGCAGCCCAAATAAATAAAGTAACAGACACACCTCAAAATTAACTGTTCAGAGGAGACTGCTTGAATCAGGCCTTCATGGTCGAATTTCTGAAAAGAAACCACTACTAAAGGACACCAATAAGAAGAAGAGAATTGGGCCAAGAAGCACAAGCTATGGACATTAGACCGGTGGAAATCTGTCCTTTGGTCTGATGAGTCCAAATTTGAGAGTTTTGGTTCCAACCACCGTATCTTTGTGAGACGCAGAGTAGGTGAACGGATGATCGCCACATGTGTGGTTCCCACCGTGAAACATGGAGGAGGAGGTGTGATGGTGCTTTGCTGGTGACACTGTCAGTGAATATTTAGAATTCAAGGCACACTTAACCAGCATGGCTACCACAGCATTCTGCAGCGATACGCCATCCCATCTGGTTTGCGCTTAGTGGGGCTATAATTTGTTTTTCAACAGGACAATGACCCAACACACCTCCAGGCTGTGTAAAGGCTATTTTACCAAGAAGGAAAGTCATAGATTGCTATATCAGATGACCTGGCCTCCGCATTCCCCCGACCTCAACCCAATTGAAATGGTTTGGGATGAGTTGGACCGCAGAGTGAAGGAAAAGCCTGTTGGAAAGCATTCCAGGTGAAGCTCGTTGAGAGAGAATGCCAAGAGTGAGCAAAACTGTCATCAAGGCAAAGGGTGGCTACTTTGAATAATCTTAAATATAAAAAATATTGTTGAACACTTTTTATAGTTTTGATGTCTTCACTATTACTCTACAATGTAGAAAAAAAGTAAAAATAAAGACAATACCCTTGAATGAGTAGGTGTGTCCAAACTTTTGACTGGTACATTTGTGTGTGTGTGCATGAAGTGTATATTTTTTTCACACTTCACGCACACACACAGACGCGCATAGACATGCACAGACACACAGATACACATATACACACACATACTGTAGACACGCGTAGACAGACATAGACATACACAGACACACATAGAAACACAGACACACAGATACACATATACACACACATACTGTAGACACGCATAGACAGACATAGACAGACACAGACACACACAGAAACACAGACACACGTAGACACAGACAGACATAGATATACACAGACACATGCAGACACACAGAGACACACATGGAAACATACATGTAGACACACAGATACGCATAGACACAAAGATACGCATAGACACACATACTGTAGACACACGTAGACACGCGTAGACACGCATACACAGACACACACACTTACACTTCTTAAATGAGCTGTTGGAGTGCCTCACAAATGCAATTTGTCAGCTTATAAAATGGCAGGTTGCTGCAAAGTGATAGTGAATGCGGTGTGTTCACTCTACCTCATCTGAGAATCTAACTAAACAGATACATCACTGTGGATCATTGTCAAACCCTCCAACCTGCTACTCCCCACGGGGTTTCCTCAGACACTGCCCTTTGAAATACAGCAGCAGCAAATACCAGATAACCACTTCTTCATACGCCACTGGTGGTTGACCTGTTGGTGGGAATTGAACCGTCTATTGGTCACTTGATGGTGTTTTGCACAAAGAGGGAAAAAAATGGTTTTGAAAAAACAAAAAAAATCATGTGTCATACTTTTCAAGCCATCATGTTGACCGCGGTATAGACACAGTGGAACAGCCAGCCCAGTTGCACCAATCAGGAGATGTATTACAATTTCGGCCACCATTACCAAGCACTCTCTTTTAAACTGCCAGGGGTGCTTACTGTCGGAACCACCAAACAAATGCTGTATTACGAATCTGGCAATAGAACAGGCTGGTAACAGCGGGTATTCTCTGATTTACTTCCAACATACGTGTGTGTGTGTGTGGTTTTACCATTTTAATTGTTGTTCCTAACAGCAAGAAAGCCATTTTGAGTGTTGTTCACAGTTCATGTAATCTAATTGAGAGTGTAGTTGCATTTCTTTAAAGTAAGATAAGGGATAGCGAGCATGCCAAGGTTTTACTTATTCAGAACCAATGAGACATCTTACTTTAAGTAATTGGTGTGTGACAAATTAGGTAAGGCAAAAGGTTGAGAGTAAAAGAGGACACACGCCAAGACATGATTAAAGTTCATATTTGCCATTTTGAAAAATAGGTATAAAAGGTTCTCGGGTTTAAAGGTTTTATAGGGAAGTGAATTGGATCTCTTTGGTATTAGCACGACGCCCGTCTCTCCACATTGACTCCACTCGATATCTAAAAGTATTAAAAGGCACATTTCCTCATGAATGATCAATAATATGACTCATATAATATCTTTCACACTGAGACCAGAAGATCATTCAACACTAAAAGTTAGCCTTAGAATATGTTAGGTCGGTTTATTTGGAGCTTGCGTCAATAATTCTTCTACTGAACTCCATGAGATATTTGCTACTTTCTCACCACCATACCTGTTCAGAAATACACAACTTATTCAACATATTTGACTGCGAGAATTTTATAGTGATGAAAAATCTGTGGTCCTTCGTGGCGGATATGAGCCAGCAAAACACATGAGAAATAGTACATTAGCTATATTACCTGAACATCAACAGCCACTTGACTTGGTTGTTTTCGGGCCAAAGTGCAATAATTATACACAACCAACTTCTTCTCATGAGCAGCAATTCTTAAGAAGAGGTCAGAGGTGAGTAGTTAAGAGGTTTGAGATTACTTTTGTGGTATAGAAATAGCCACACACAGTAGGGCTGCTATAAACATTCTGATTGCACAGATAGTGAGACCTGTATATATTAATCATCCGTGGTTTGAGCTGGCCCGTCTTGACCTCTATGCGAGAGCTCCTTCGAAGCCACAGAACCACCCATATGGCATGCAGACAAATGTGTGTGTGTGAGATGTAATTTGCCTCAGTGGGGGAGCTGGCAATAGGCCAAGTCTCAGCGCACGGCACACTCACCTCTCGCTAAGAGATACATCTCTAGTCTGTACTGTACTTTTATCTGTCCGTGAAAGTATATTTAATTTCTTACCGGTATGGGACCTACTATGTGTGCACGCAAAAAAAAAAATGTATGGGTCTCATCATAGAATTCCATATAAATATTGTATGGTCTCTGTGGGCCTAGTAAAGATTTGTCATATTACTTTTTAATGTGGCATAAACACAACCAGTTATGACATAGTGTTCCTGTTGGCTACCCGCGCACGTTTTGTCAAAATAATTTCAGCATCCAAAACAGAGCACTTTGCACCTGCAATTTGATGAATGGAGAGAGATATCTGTTTGAATTATTGTGATAGGCTCAGGTATGGGATGCAGTACTGGACCATAGCGGATTACTTTCACCCCTGCTGTCATCTACCCTACACTGCAGTTTAAGCGTAGCTTTTCAGTTTACATTTAAGGACACGTTACAGTAAATGCCTTGCATATGAGCATTTAAACTGCATTGAGACCAGATTGTACGGTATGACAACGGTAGTCAGAGGACATTGGCTAAAACACATTCAGATCTGGGACCAGACAAGTGCAGTCGGCAAATTCCAAAAACAGAACGTTTACAGAGAGATTCGTTGTTCAGCTTTTTATGAAGGATGGAGAGTCAAATCTACGCATAAAGCACAGTGACGATAATCTCAGCCATCACATTCAGTTGTGCCACAGGCTCGTTATATTTCAGTGGACTCTTCAGTTGTTCCACATCAGCGTTGTGCGTCACTCATGATACACATGAACTGGAAGATGAGATGGTATGAGGTATTACATGTGAGACCAGCTCAAAGTAGGTTAGCCATGCCAAATGCAGCTGGCAGACAGGGAACGTGTGTGTGTGTGTGTGTGTGTGTGTGTGTGTGTGTGTGTGTGTGTGTGTGTGTGTGTGTGTGTGCGTGCGTGCGTGCGTGCGTGCGTGCGTGCGTGCGTGCGTGCGTGCGTGCGTGCGCGTGTGCGCGTGTGCGTGTGTGGGGAGAGGGAAGCTGTGGTTCACTGAGTGAAAAGATAGCTCTGAGTGAGACTGTGTGAGGCTTGAAGCGGAAAGCTGATGTTTGACAGGCGCTTCGATGCATAGCAAAATTGTAATTATCGTAAACCAACGACAGCGATTCATTGCAAATATTCTCTGTAAAACGCAGTACAAGTGATTTACTCTGTTACTCAGCAAACATGTTAAGATTACAGCTCCCATCGCCAATGTTATTTCTGACGCCATATCGTTGTATACTTTTAATCTGCATTGGTTGTTAAGGACTATCAATTATCGTTGTAGAGAATACATGTGTCCACAGTTTCAGTGTGTTTGTGTGTGCGTGTGAGAGACTATTGTCTGTGTGTCTGAATGCGTAGCCTACATATCCGTGTCTTACATTACAATAGACAAACCATCCTCTCTCTTTCTATGACAGTTGGCTTGGGTACTCCCATCTCACCATGGGCTCGGTAGTCATTTCTACACTCTAAAAGAATTAGGGGTTCAACAAGGGTTCTTCTAAGATCTTCAAAGTTCTTTGAAGAAAATTGCCCCCAAAAAGGTTCTTCCAAGAACCCCGTAGGAGGTGGGGTTCATTGAGGAACCTCCTTAGTTGGTGGGGGTTCTTGCAGGAACCTAACTACCCAACTGAAACATTTGGATTTGCATGTGAAAGGAGAGCAGGTGCAGGCACTTAACTGAAAAATGCAAAGATCTCCTCAATTTAAGGTAAGGTTTCTCCCTTGTATGATCTAAATGTATATTGTTTTATGATGATACCATCTATCTTTTCAGATTTGTACAAATCCTTCTGAAACTGAAAATGGACATTTTAATGGATATCAAATCAACAAAGAGGTAAGAATATGTAGCCTATAAGAGTATTTTTGAAGGCTAACTGTGTTTTGTGTGCAAATGACTGAACTGCTCACTTTTGTGTCTGTGTCTGCAGGTATACAGATGAGGAGGCATACAAAGGTATGTCAATTGGTATTGCTATGTAATGCAGATCAGATTTACCATCCTCCTCCCTTTGCTCTTCAATGAATATCCCTTAGGCCTCTACATTATCAACAAGGTATGTGTATGAAAACCATTATCAAAACAGTTTTATTCATTTACATTCACCACAAAACCAATGTATAAATAATGTCGTGTGCATGTTTTGTTAATCATCTGTATAATTACTATTTTGGGGGGGTTCACAGACTTCACCCTCCCTACACCTCTGATGAATATAACAGGGAACCTGTTCGATCACCATGTCCTGCAAAATAATTCTGGCTATGGACACGGAGAACATCAACACATTAACATCAACACACCAGAGGATATACCCATTGGACTTGGGGCTCTACTGGGATTTTACCTCATATTTCGATTTTTTATTCTGCTTTGCCACTAAAATCATAATAAACACTGACAACTAAAATATGATGTTATTGTTATGCATATTATTATTATAATAAAAGAGGGGGGTTAGTTCAAAAACAAACCCCAACAAGTTATTCAACGGTTCTTCGAGGAGCCATTAAAATGAGTTACTTTTATAGAACCTCTAGGGGTTCCCCCACAGTTTCAATTTGAAGAACCTCCAAAGGATACTCCAGGAACCTTTTCAGAGCGTGGTACAGGGCCTTATGGCTTATGGCTCGACCCTATCCCCTCCTCTCTTCTCCAGACCATTTCCGGAGACCTTCTCCCTTACCTCACCTCGCTCATCAACTTATCCCTGACCGCTGGCTACGTCCCTTCCGTCTTCAAGAGAGCGAGAGTTTCACCCCTTCTGAAAAAACCTACACTCGATCCCTCCGATGTCAACAACTACAGACCAGTATCCCTTCTTTCTTTTCTCTCCAAAACTCTTGAACGTGCCGTCCTTGGTCAGCTCTCCTGCTATCTCTCTCAGAATGACCTTCTTGATCCAAATCAGTCAGGTTTCAAGACTAGTCATTCAACTGAGACTGCTCTTCTCTGTATCACGGAGGCGCTCCGCACCGCTAAAGCTAACTCTCTCTCCTCTGCTCTCATCCTTCTAGACCTATCGGCTGCCTTCGATACTGTGAACCATCAGATCCTCCTCTCCACCCTCTCCGAGTTGGGCATCTCCGGCGCGGCCCACGCTTGGATTGCGTCCTACCTGACAGGTCGCTCCTATCAGGTGGCGTGGCGAGAATCTGTCTCCTCACCATGCGCTCTCACCACTGGTGTCCCCCAGGGCTCTGTTCTAGGCCCTCTCCTATTCTCGCTATACACCAAGTCACTTGGCTCTGTCATAACCTCACATGGTCTCTCCTATCATTGCTATGCAGACGACACACAATTAATCTTCTCCTTTCCCCCTTCTGATGACCAGGTGGCGAATCGCATCACTGCATGTCTGGCAGACATATCAGTGTGGATGACGGATCACCACCTCAAGCTGAACTTCGGCAAGACGGAGCTGCTCTTCCTCCCGGGGAAGGACTGCCCGTTCCATGATCTCGCCATCACGGTTGACAACTCCATTGTGTCCTCCTCCCAGAGCGCTAAGAACCTTGGCGTGATCCTGGACAACACCCTGTCGTTCTCAATTAACATCAAGGCGGTGGCCCGTTCCTGTAGGTTCATGCTCTACAACATCCGCAGAGTACGACCCTGCCTCACACAGGAATCGGCGCAGGTCCTAATCCAGGCACTTGTCATCTCCCGTCTGGATTACTGCAACTCGCTGTTGGCTGGGCTCCCTGCCTGTGCCATTAAACCCCTACAACTCATCCAGAACGCCGCAGCCCGTCTAGTGTTCAACCTTCCCAAGTTCTCTCACGTCACCCCGCTCCTCCGCTCTCTCTACTGGCTTCCAGTTGAAGCTCGCATCCGCTACAAGACCATGGTGCTTGCCTACGGAGCTGTGAGGGGAACGGCACCTCAGTACCTCCAGGCTCTGATCAGGCCCTACACCCAAATAAGGGCACTGCGTTCATCCACCTCTGGCCTGCTCGCCTCCCTACCACTGAGGAAGTACAGTTCCCGCTCAGCCCAGTCAAAACTGTTCGCTGCTCTGGCTCCCCAATGGTGGAACAAACTCCCTCACGACGCCAGGACAGCGGAGTCAATCACCACCTTCCGGAGACACCTGAAACCCCACCTCTTTAAGGAATACCTAGGATAGGATAAAGTAATCCTTCTCACCCCCCCTCCCCCCCCTTAAAATATTTAGATGCACTATTGTAAAGTGGCTGTTCCACTGGATGTCATAAGGTGAATGCAACAATTTGTAAGTCGCTCTGGATAAGAGCGTCTGCTAAATGACTTAAATGTAAAATGTAAATGTAAATAAACACTGACAACTAAAATATTGTGTTATTGTTGTGCATATTGTTATTAACAATCATAATAGAGGAGGGGGGGGTAGTTAAAACATGTGCCCCCCCATAGGGTTCTTCAAAAGGTTCTTAGAGGATCCATTAAAAGGTTCTTTGAAGATCATATAAAGGGGTCCCCCATAGTTTCAATTTGAAGAACCCCGAAAGGATACCCCAGGAACCTTTTCTTTTTAGAGTGTATGCCATGCACACTACTACGGCCAAATGGGATAAAAGCCTATGATGGGGTGCTTATGAGCCATAAGCCTTCCTTTTGCATAATTCATGTTTATTCTCCTCCTCTGCCAAGCCTCGCCTGCCTGGTCTCCATGCTCACTGTGACTCAGTGAACAAAGATAATGTTAGGCGATGTGTTCAGACAGTCAGTGATTATTAGTCCAGGTGATGGGCGGTAACGTGCAGGCTACTAATGAAATCGTATCAGGCTACCTGGATACCGGCCTCTGGTGAGGGATTATGAATTGATAGGCCTAACAATTAGCATATATGCTCAAACATGACTGGCATGCATTCATGCGTGGAGCGCAACACACACGCGCGCACACGCAGCTTTGAACCCGAGGAACAAAGATAGGTTATAAATGTGAAGCATACCAATCACTACAAAAACATTCCTGTTAAAATGGATTTAGAGTCATTTTATACAGTTGAGTAATCCAAGAATCTGAGCTTCCGAATTTTAATAATGAAAGCTATCAGATATGTTTTATTCTAAGAAGCAAAGACAACTTAATAAACTTAATTTGTCAGGCGGCTGCACCACAACGAGATTTTAATAATAATATAATAATTGTTGCTGAGAGTGAAACGTTTCATTTCAGCTAATTCAGATTGGCAGGCATATTAATCTTTCTCTTTTCGACTAAAATCTGCCTCCTTATTTGTGATTCACGCATACTAAATATTTAGAATGTCTCTGAAAAAAATTGTCCCACACAATAAATCCTCAAAAAAGCGGGTTTCTGACTGAGAAGTCTTCCCTAAATAATACATTTCCTAATTTATGACTTTAATGATTTGCAAGCACTAGATAAAGCAAAATTATAAATAACTATACTGAACAAAAATATAAATGCAACATGTAAAGTGTCGGTCCCATGTTTCATGAGCTGAAATAAAAGATCCCAGAAATGTTCCATATGCACAACAAACTTATTTCTCTCTAGTTTGTGCACAAATGTCTTAACATCCCTGTTAGTAAGCATTTCTTCTTTGCCAAGATAATCCATCCACCTGACAGGGGTGGCATATCAAGGAGCTGATTAAACAGCATGATCAATACACAGGTGCAAATTGTGCTGGGGACAATAAAAGGCCACTTCAAAATGTGTAGTTTTGTCACACAACACAATGCCACAGATGTCTCAAGTTTTGAGAGAGCATGCATTTGACATGCTGACTGGAGGAATGTTCACCAGAGCTTTTGCCAGTGACCTGAATGTTAATTTCTCGACCATAAAATAATTTGAGAGAATTTGGCAGTCCAACCAGCCTCACAACAGCCGTGTAACCATGCCTCCACATCCGGCTTCTTCACCTGCGGGATCGTCTGAGACCAGCCACCCGGACAGCTGATGGAACTGTGCATTTGCACAACCGAATAATTTCTGCACAAACTGTCAAAAACCGTCTCAGGGTAGCCCAGGGAAGCTCATCTGCGTGCTCGTTGACCTGACTGCAGTTCGGCATCGTTACCGACTTCAGTGGGCAAATGCTCTTCATGGATGAATCCAGGTTTCAACTGTACTGGGAAGATGGCATCATGTGGGCGAGTGGTTAGCTGATGTCAATGTTGTGAACAGAGTGCCCCATGGTGCCGGTAGAGTTATGGTATGGTCAGGAATAAGCTAAAGAAAACGAACCCAATTGCGTTTTATCAATGGCAATCGAATTCACAGAGATATCGTGACGAGATCCTGAGGCCCATCGTCGTGCCATTCATCCTCCACCATCACCTCATGTTTCAGCATGATAATGCACGGCCCCATGTCGCAAGGACCTGTACACAGTTCCTGGATGCTGAAAATGTCCCAGTTCTTCCATGACCTGCATACTCACCAGACATGTTACCCATTGATCATGTTTGTGATGCTCTGGATTGACGTGTACGACAGCGTGTTCCAGTTCCCACCAATATCCAGCAACTTCGCACAGCCATTGAAGAGGAGTGGGACAACATTCCAAAGGCCACAATCAACAGCCTGATCACGTCTATGAGAAGGAGATGTGTCATGCTGCATGAGGCATATAGTGGTTTCAACAGACACAGACTGGTTTTCTGATCCACGCCCCTACTTTTTTTTTTTAAAGGTATCTGTGACCAACAGATATATATCTATATTCCCAGTCATGTGAAATCCATTGAAAGGGCCTAATTTATTTATTTCAGTCACGATCGTTGTTAGAATAACTGGACCAGGCGCATCGTGCGTATAGTTCCACATGTTTTAATAAATCAAACTCACCAAAAACAATATCGAACAAACGAAACGTGAAGTAAATGCAGTGTTCATAGGCACTACACAAAAACAAGATCCCACAAAAACCCAGTGGGAAAAGGCTGCCTAAATATGATCCCCAGTCAGAGACAACGATAGACAGCTGCCTCTGATTGGGAACCATACCAGGCCAACATAGAAATGAAAAAAATTACTAGACTACCCACCCTGACCTAACCAAAATAGAGAATAAAAAGGATCTCTAAGGTCAGGGCGTGACAATTTCTATTGACTGATTTCTTTATATGAATAGAAACGCAGTAAAATCTTTGAAATTGTTGCATTTTGCGTTTGGATTTTTGATCAGTGTATTTAACACTCCTATCACTGCATAGCCTGTGGTTATTAGTTATGAGTAGAAAATCCCCAGTTCATTGTTACTGTTACCCATGTTACTCTTTGTCACGTTCTGACCTTAGTTCCTTTGTTTTGTCTTTGTTTTAGTATGGTCAGAGCGTGAGTTGGGGTGGGCAGTCTATGTTGGTTTTTCTATGTTGCTTTTTGTGTTCGGCCTAGTGTGGTTCTCAATCAGAGGCAGGTGTCTTTAGTTGTCTCTGATTGAGAATCATACTTAGGTAGCCTTTTTCCACCTGGGTTTCGTGGTTGTTTATTTCCTGTTTAGTGTTTTGTCATTCACCTTACGGGACTGTTCGTTTGTTGTTTATTGTTTTTGTTCAGTGTTCATTTTTGCTTCATTAAATTATGGACACGTACCACGCTGCGTTTTGGTCCTCCGATCCTTCTCGCGACTCCTCCTCAGAAGAGGAGGACGAGATCCCTGACACTCTTAGTTCACCTCACGTGTCCATGGCATGTCAATCATTTGACCACCTAGTGGTAATGGAGTGGACGGGGCACGAACGTGGGCACAGTAGCTCACCCTCAAACACCTCCTAAATGAAACATACTTAAAAAGTGGTCTTCCCCCTACCTTCACACCCTCTCATGACACAGGTCTTGACTCTGAGTCTTGAGGTGAAGTGCTATAACATAGGAGACACACAGTGTACCATCCGGCAGCTTCCTCAATCATTTATACCAGCAGCACAAGCAGTGGGGGGGTGGGGGTGGGGGGCTGTTGTAGGAGACACGCCCGGGGCGACAAACAAACCCAGGCCTGGTAGTTACAGTTGTACTCTCCCTGTAGAGCTCCCTTCCCCTCCCCTTGCCCTCCGTCACTCAGGCCCCCGCCTGGGCCATTGTTCATTAAATGCTGCCTACCACTGTTTCCATGGCACCCTGAAGTGTTCTGTAGAGGAACGATCAAACAGGAAGATGATCATGACAGGTTGAGGCCGGGGTCTGGGAGATGGTCAGTTGACCCGGGTCCTTAGAAAATGCCATAAAGTGAGGGTGTGTGTGTATGTGTGTGAAATGTTAGATACTACTACTTCTAAAACGAAGTGCAGAGATCACAACAGCTGGGTGATTGGTACATTTCTGTGTTAAATTTAATAGAACTTTGACACAGGGTTCATTGTAAAACTGATTTTATATTATGCATAGAGGACATTCATTAATTTCACCCTTTTTCATTATCATGGGAATTCTAAATCATAAAAACATAAAATAAACCAAAACAAAGTTGGTAGAATGATTTAACTTAGAATGTTTGGTTGACAATAGCAACAGTGTTGATCTGATAACCATTCTATGTTGTTGCCATGGCGATTCTATTTATATTTAGGGTACATTTAAACATCATGATACAACAATTGAGCAATAACAATTTTAGTATAATTGAAATTGTTTGTTTGATATGGCCCAAGACTTGCTTCTAATATCCAAGATTATACATTTTTCAACAATGAGCTTCAATACCCAGCGGTGGGGGTTGATGCCAGCTGCTCCGCATAGGGCTACCTGCGATGACAGCATCTGGCTCCGAGGATCATTCCTTGGCGATGAGGCCACTACCCAAACTATTTTAATAAGCGTTCATATTGCATTTTGTCTCCGTTGTTCAGTCAGTTGAGCCTTAAACTCGATGGAAACAGTGATGAAGCAGGACATCCATTATTTACTATCTCCACTGTTCACTAACATACTAGCTTACAGTATACTGTACTCCTTGCTAAGTACTGAGGCATAAGAAATCTTGAACCCAGATTTACCTTGATTTCGAGTGGCATGCAATTCAGTTCCATGTTCAACAGCACAACATCAGTTTATTTTACCCCCCCCCCTCCAAAAAACCAAACATATCTCCACAAGAGAGTACAACCCCAACCCAGCCGCACTCAATCACCCTGTTCTTTTTACATCCTTTGCTTCTATCTCCGTCTCTATCTCCCTGTCTTCAAAACGGGCTTATTGGAGCTTTACGGGCCAAACGAAACCCGCACCTTGATTATTTTCAGTTCATCGTGGAACCTGTGATAGCTTATCTTGTTTTATGGGGCTAATATAATTTACCGACTTTAAAGCACACCCACCGGTGTCATACTTTAAAGCTTGACTGTTGCAATCAAGCCGTGTGACATGTTGTGATTTAACAAGCCACGGGAGACCCCCCCAAGGAAAACGGAGGAAGCGGGAAAATGAAAGAGGAAAATACAAAACCGCATAGAGAAAATCGAGCCGATAAACAGCTGGAGCTACAGCCCAGGCAGCGAAGCCTTTGACGAGCGTTATAGCTTGAGGTAATTATAGAGATATACATCAACCTCGACCATATATTGTGGAACTGCCATGAGCAAAACACACAAAGGGTAAATCAACCTGTCTGCAGAAAAGTTGTCACTAGCCTTATTGAAAAATACCCCATACATTTTTCTTTGAGTGGGTGGCTGTATTTCTAATCGTCTCTATCAGTCTTGATGATATCCCCGAGACAATGCCTGGGCTTTAGCTCGGAGGACTAACAAGATTTTCAGATCCCCAGACAACCTGAGGATAACATTTCAGCACTGGACAACAACTTATCATTGCAATTGCAGTGTCGGGTTCTGCTAGCTGCTAGACCCAATGTGTCAATAGAAGACAGGAGAGAGAGAGAGAGAGAGAGAGAGAGAGAGAGAGAGAGAGAGAGAGAGAGAGAGAGAGAGAGAGAGAGAGAGAGAGAGAGAGAGAGAGAGAGAGAGAGAGAGAAAGAGAGAGAAAAAGAGAGAGAGAGAGAGAGAGGACGATGAGGGAATTGTGTTGTTTTGCTTTACAGTGTGCCACAGAGCGATGGCTCCCTTCTGTCAGTCAAGGGAATAGTATTGATCAGTGGGAGGTTCAGAGGGGGCAGAGAGATGACTGGATAAGACTGCCTTTTAGAGAGAGGGGAGGGGAGGGAGAGGGAAAGGAAGGCAGAGAGAATCGGGAGAGGAGGAGACGTATAGAGAGAGGAGACGTATAGAGAGGAAGGGAACAGGGCGAGGAGAAAGAAAAAAGAAAGAGAGAGACAGCAAGAGGGAGAGAGAGAGAGAGAGAGAGAGACTCCACTCAAGCAGACACAGCACCAGTCTGACCTGCCCACTTGATCACAGACCTTTAACAGGAAGTGGCAGCTTGCAAGAAAAACTCATGGTGCATGATGGGAGAAACCAGGCAGACTGGAGCATAGCAGAGCCTTATAGATACGTATGTATACTATATTCATATCTTTAGCTACAGTATCAGCTCTCTCTCTGTCTGTCTTTCTCTCTCTTTCTCGAGGACAACCTATATAACTCTTCTTTACTACAGACTAGCATTATACTGTTCTCTAATGCCAATGGACTATGATATTGAGGAGATGTATTGCGTTCTCATTGCATAATGCTGTGGTATTCATGGGAATCCTCTGCAGCAAAAAGAGAAAATCAATTGTCCAACATTTCATATCCCGACTCTGTTACACTTTTGACGTAATGAGCTAAATCATTTGGGATTCGGCTCGGCCTCTAAATCACGTTTTTATGGTTGTCACAATGGATTTAGGGGAGTGTCCCATGTCCTTTCTCCCTGAATACAAGATAAGACCTATTCACTCAACATGCTACAGTGCCTTCAGAAAGTACTCATACCCTATGACTTATTTCACATTTAGTTGTGTTACAGCTTAAATTCACAATGAATGAAATACATTTTTCCCCTCACCCATCTACACACAATACCCCCATAATGACAGAGTGAAAACATATTTTAGAAATTGTAGCATATTTATTGAAAATTAAATACAGAAATATCTCATTTACATAATGAGGAGCTAGCTTACAATAATTTGTCAATAATTTGTAGGAGCACCTTTGGCAGCGATTATTTCTGGGTAAGTCTCTAAGAGCTTTCCACACCTGGATTGTGCAACATTTGCCCATTTATTCTTTTAAATGTTCTTCAATCTCTGTCATATTGGTTGATGACCATTGCTAGATAACCATTTTCAGGTCTTGCCATAGATTTCAAAGTACATTTACGTCAAAACTGTAACTCGGCCACTCAGGCAACTCCAGTGTAGATTTGGCCTTGTGTTTTAGGTTATTGTCCTGCTGAAAGATGAATTCATCTCCCAGTGTCTGGTGGAATGCAGACTAAACCAGTTTTTCCTCTAAGATTTTGACTGTGCTTAGCTCCATTCCGTTTCTTTATCCTGAAAAACTCCCCAGTCCTTAATGGTTACAATCATACCCATAACATGATGCAGCCACCACTATGCTTGAAAATATGGAGAGTGGTACTCAGTAATGTGTTGTATTTGATTTACCCCAAACGTAACACTTTGTATTAGTGAATTTCTTTGACACATTTTTTTTTGCAGTATTAATTTAGAACCTTGTTGCAGTGACTGGGTCTATTGATACACCATCCACATTTATAATTAATACATTCACCATGCTCTGCTTTTTAAAAATTTGAACCCATCTACATGTATGTGCCCTTTTTTGCGAGACATTGGAAAACCTCCCTGGTGTTTGTGGTTGAATCTGTGTTTGAAATTCACTGCTCGACTGAGGTACCTTAAAGATAATTGTATGTGTGGGGTACAGAGATGAGGTACTCATTCAAAAATCATGTTAAACACTATTATTGAACACAGAGTGAGTCCATGCAACTTATTATGTAAATTATTAAGCACATTTTTACTCTTGAACTTATTTAGGCTTGCCATAACAACAGAGTTGAATACTTATTGACTAAAGACATTTCAACTTTTCATTTTTAATTAGTACAAACGTTGAAAAACATAATTCCACCTTGACATTGTGGGGAATTGTGTGTAGGCCAGTGACAAAACTCTAAATGTTATCCATTTTAAATTCGGCCTGTAACACAACAAAATGTGGAAAAATTCAAGGGGTGTGAATACTTTGTGAAGGATCTGTATATCCAGGGGACTAATACATATACCTATCTAATCCTGCCGACTATGCTAAATGTAGGGCTATGCTCACTCAGATACACTGGTAAGGTAACAGATCCTATATACATAGTTACAACTGTACGTTCTATCTAGATTCAGGGGGGATTGGCCTGGGTTGCTGATAAGCACTTTGTCGCAAATGTATTTGTAAAAAGTACTATGCAAATACAATGCGATTGATTCGTTCAGTCATTAAGATTGATATGTACTTCGTAATTCAAGGGGTAGAACCATGGCTAGATAGTCAACTACTTCAACTCACACCCACACTAACACCTACCGTATCAGGTGTGTGACCCCTCATATGTGGAAGCCGTGTAGCACACAGCAACATGGCAAATCGGCCCGAAAATGTAAATGTATTGTAAATTTAAATATATGGCAACTCCCATGCCGGGTTCCCAGGCATCCCAATAGTCTTTGATCTCTGCTGAATTATTCCCCCGTCGGAGAGTCACGCTTTAACTCTCCTTTCCTACCCAGCAGGTTAGACATCTGTCCACACTAACCGCTGTGTGTTTCCTCCTCCATAAGACCCCACTTCTTCTCTCAATGGGTCCTGAGGACCCGTTTGAGACCATCGCATCCAGGGCCGCAACACTGTAGCTCCTGGCCTCTGAGGTTCCCCTCACTTTGAAGTCCACCGAGTGAGCTCTCTCTCTCTCTCCCCTCCAAACCCCAAAACGTATCAGTATTTTACAGAGGGACAACAGCATGGGTAATATGTGCGGTTGGACCTGAGGCTTTGCTTTAACCTTGTTTGCTTTAAAGAGAATATTTAGATTAGTAGGAAAAAGGATGTGAAGATCCCAAATTTACTGTACACTCACATATTGGCACGTGTTGTCTTACTTGTGTGTTTCGCTGCAGGCTTGATGGGTGTTCGGTTCAGCTTGTCCAATACTCTTTCAGTGGAGCTGTGTGTCTCAATTTTCAAACATTTTATCATGTTTCTCCTATCTAACAAAAGGCGGAATCAACAAATGCCTATACAACATTACATTTTTTTAGGGGGGGGGCAGAAAAGAGGAAACGAATCAAATCAAATCAAATCAAATCAAATTTATTTATATAGCCCTTCGTACATCAGCTGATATCTCAAAGTGCTGTACAGAAACCCAGCCTAAAACCCCAAACAGCAAACAATGCAGGTGTAAAAGCAGTCCAGTATCTCTCCAAAAACACCTGCCTTGCCTGGTTTTCTACTTGTCAAACCAATCCCAGTGAAGAATACGAGGAAATCCTAAGCCCTGTAGCTTGTAACATGGAACAGCATTTCTGCACTGAATGAGCCATTTTGCCACAGAGCATCAGAGAGGTAATAATGCCATTAAGAGCCATTGGGGAGAAAGGGACGAAGGCAAGTTGATCTATTTCAGCATGCAGGCCAGACTGCCTGTCATCTCCTATTTTCTGCCCAATTGACAACAGCTTCTCCGGGTGGCCTTTCTATTCTGGGTTCCTGTCACTCTCCTCTCGTGCTGTATGGGGAGATACATGACCTGAACCAAACCGAACGACGCTGCTGGAGTTGACTGTGAGTCAGCCAGAGCCTCCCTCTGTGAAAGACAGGGTAAATAGAGGAAAAGAGAGGAGACAAGACTCTGATCTCATTGCAATGGTAGATAGTGGTTGGTTGATCTCTGTCTCACGAGGCAAATGCTTTTGTACACTAGGAGATCTCTCGCCTGATTGGACAGAGGTTCAGGGAGGTGAATGTGAAAGTGTATCTTTGAAGTGAGGCTGTGGAGAAGCAGGTGACAATAGGTCGACTGGACTGGGTTGTTCTACAAAATATGCACAAAGCGTATCTCTGTTACGGAGCTAACACAGCGGATTAGTTGTCGCTCATGAAATCTACAGTAGCACTTATTTTTGCCATTCCCCATTCACTCGTTTGAAGTGGTACATGGATATCCTGAAAGTTACTTCTGAAATAACACACAGGACCATGCAGTGTTGTTGCAGTCTACACTAAATAAGTACAATACGACACAAAGGTAGACTTTAGGAGATGGGGCATCAGGTGGGAGTTGCTGTGTGGATGTGACAAGCACCTGCAGTATAGCTCCTGAATCTTCACCTCCCATCAGTCTTTCAGTGACTGGAGAACCCTGACCTTTAAAGTGGAGCTTTGCCAGGAGGGAAACAGGGACGCAGTCAACGTCAGTCTCATATGTTTACATTGTGTTGTGGTGACAGACCTAAATGTAGCAGGCTTGGTTTGGCAGGGGAGAAGCAATAAAGCGTATAGAAGTGAGAGAACCATTGAAGTGGACTTTTGTCTTTCTTTCTGCGTTGTCTTTTTCCAGTGTTTGGCATGTAGTTTCATGTAGTTAGGCTTTCATCAGAACAAGTAACATTTTTTTTGCACATCTACATATGTAGGATATTAATGAGCAAGTTTGGTACAGCAAGAAAATAATGTGAATTATTATGCGGATTATAAATAGTGGACATTTTTGTAGGTGTTGTTACATTTTTTTAGAAGAGAAAATCAAGTCGGAAATTTCGAAGTGGAAATGACATACTTCAGAAGCCTTTTTAAACGTCAAACACACTACAGGGTTTATATTTCTTGCATTGCAGGAAAGTTCTCTTGCAAAAGGTGATCAAATTAGGACACTACATCTGTATGCAATGAAACATTTTCGCATGTTTTCGGGAAGTCTGTCAGGTTCACTCAATCATCAACCATTTTCACTTCCCTATAATCTGTCTCCAGGGCCACAACCAGGGTTTGAGTTTTAGTGAGGTCCGGAAGGGAGTAAAGTTGATTTAGTGCATTTCTATACAATAAAAAAATCATTAAAATGCTATTTGAAGGACAGCAAAAACAAGCAAAAATGACCCCAGACATTATCTCCTCGGCTGCTGTACACTCTTAGAAAAAAGGTGCTATCTAGAACCTAAAAGGGTTATTCTGCTATCACCATAGGAGAACCCTTTGAAGAACCCATTTTGGTTCCAGGTAGAACCCTTCTGGGTTCCATGTATAACCCTTTCCCACAGGGTACTACTGGGAACCAAAAATAGTTATCCTATGGGGACAGCTGAAGAACCCTTTTTTGTAAGAGTGTAGATTCATTCACCTCAGTCGATCTACAAACACATAGCCTATTAGCTATTGTAATGGTATACCTCTGAAAAGGGGGAAATATGAGACATGATTCACACTGACACATAGCATCAGTGACGAAGCGAAAACGTATATAATTTTTAGAAATTTATTGTTTGCGTTTTGATAGCATTTTAAAGTAGGCCTATAGGGAAGATAGGCTATGTGGAGATGTTTCTATTGAAACATTTTATTTTTTAAAGTTCCTAACTTGTTTGAAAAGATTAGTACAGATTTTCTCAGGGGACCCCAAATGGGGCCCGACCCCAAGTTTGGTAACCACTGTACTAAACTCTCTCTCTCTCTCTGCTTGCTTCCTTTCTCTCTCTGTCTCTACTTCCTCCTACATGCATTGCAGGAGGAAGCATATATATATATAAGTATATATATATAAGTATATATACTATATTTAGATGCACTATTGTAAAGTGGTTGTTCCACTGGATGTCATAAGGTGAATGCACCAATTTGTAAGTCGCTCTGGATAAGAGCGTCTGCTAAATGACTTAAATGTAAATATATATGTATATACTGTATACAGTGACTTGCGAAAGTATTCGGCCCCCTTGAACTTTGCGACCTTTTGCCACATTTCAGGCTTCAAACATAAAGATATAAAACTGTATTTTTTTTGTGAAGAATCAACAACAAGTGGGACACAATCATGAAGTGGAACAACATTTATTGGATATTTCAAACTTTTTATTTATTTTTTATTTTCTAAATTGGGCGTGAAAAATTATTCAGCCCCCTTAAGTTAATACTTTGTAGCGCCACCTTTTGCTGCGATTACAGCTGTAAGTCGCTTGGGGTATGTCTCTATCAGTTTTGCACATCGAGAGCCTGACATTTTTTCCCATTCCTCCTTGCAAAACAGCTCGAGCTCAGTGAGGTTGGATGGAGAGCATTTGTGAACAGCAGTTTTCAGTTCTTTCCACAGATTCTCGATTGGATTCAGGTCTGGACTTTGACTTGGCCATTCTAACACCTGGATATGTTTATTTTTGAACCATTCCATTGTAGATTTTGCTTTATGTTTTGGATCATTGTCTTGTTGGAAGACAAATCTCCGTCCCAGTCTCAGGTCTTTTGCAGACTCCATCAGGTGGTCAGAATGGTCCTGTATTTGGCTCCATCCATCTTCCCATCAATTTTAACCATCTTCCCTGTCCCTGCTGAAGAAAAGCAGGCCCAAACCATGATGCTGCCACCACCATGTTTGACAGTGGGGATGGTGTGGTCAGGGTGATGAGCTGTGTTGCTTTTACGCCAAACATAACGTTTTGCATTGTTGCCAAAAAGTTCCATTTTGTTTTCATCTGACCAGAGCACCTTCCACATGTTTGGTGTGTCTCCCAGGTGGCTTGTGGCAAACTTTAAACGACACTTTTTATGGATATCTTTAAGAAATGGCTTTCTTCTTGCCACTCTTCCATTAAGGCCAGATTTGTGCAATATACGACTGATTGTTGTCCTATGGACAGAGTCTCCCACCTCAGCTGTAGATCTCTGCAGTTCATCCAGAGTGATCATGGGCCTCTTGGCTGCATCTCTGATCAGTCTTCTCCTTGTATGAGCTGAAAGTTTAGAGGGACGGCCAGGTCTTGGTAGATTTGCAGTGGTCTGATACTCCTTCCATTTCAATATTATCGCTTGCACAGTGCTTCTTGGGATGTTTAAAGCTTGGGAAATCTTTTTGTATCCAAATCCGGCTTTAAACTTCTTCACAACAGTATATCGGACCTGCCTGGTGTGTTCCTTGTTCTTCATGATGCTGTCTGTGCTTTTAACGGACCTCTGAGACTATTACAGTGCAGGTGCATTTATACGGAGACTTGATTACACACAGGTGGATTGTATTTATCATCATTAGTCATTTAGGTCAACATTGGATCATTCAGAGATCCTCACTGAACTTCTGGAGAGAGTTTGCTGCACTGAAAGTAAAGGGGCTGAATAATTTTGCACGCCCAATTTTTCAGATTTTGATTTGTTAAAAAAGTTTGAAATATCCAATAAATGTCGTTCCACTTCATGATTGTGTCCCACTTGTTGTTGATTCTTCACAAAAAAATACAGTTTTATATCTTTATGTTTGAAGCCTGAAATGTGGCAAAGTTCAAGGGGGCCGAATACTTTCACAAGGCACTGTATACTTCCTCCTGCAATGCATGTAGGATGAAGTAGAGACAAAGAGAGAAAGGAAGCAAGCAGAGAGAGAGAGAGTTTAGTACAGTGGTTACCAAACTTGGGGTCGGGCCCCATGTGGGGTCCCCTGAGAAAATATATATAAGGGACTATTTACCTGTTGTGCACTCTCAGAGAGTCTGTTTTTGTTTGTTTGGGGGATGTCTGTAGACACGGCAAGAGTCGCGGGACAGTTTTAAAATGTCCTTTCATCCGAAATCTCGCAAACACACTGTCATCAGGGTCTCTAGATCTCACTCTCCAGTTGCCTACTTGAGCCGACTGGGTGCTGGGGCAGTTCATTTCACATCTCAGGCCCTCGGCCCGTGCCGCACGAGGGCGGAGTTAGCCATTTGAGAGAGTGGAGAATGTGCTGCTAAAAAGGCGAATCCGGGAGGCAAATCTGAGGAACGCATGCAAATATAACGAATAAACCACTGTTCATGATTCAACTCATTTCTCAGAGGCAGGCACGATGAAACTCAATCAGAAACATTCTGAGCTTTGATCATTGTTGGGAACAATATTTAGATGTTGGGCTGGAGTTGATTTTCTTAATTGTGTTCAACATATATATTTTTATTATTATACATTTTTTCAAATTAAACCGGACCTCAGTGTGCTCACATGCAGTTACAGCCATGTCTGTTAGAAAACATGATTAGTCCAAAACTTCTTCATACCACAAGTATCGATTCCACTGTTTAAAAGGATGTTTAAAAGGATCGACAATCTCGATCCATCCTACTTTGAGATTCCCTTCCTGCTCTTTTCCTCTCTCCATCATACAGCTGTAAATTGATTTCACACTTAAGTGATAACCTGGCCAGTGCCTAGCTGCTGGAGCTCCCATTGTCTGCAGGCAATGCAAATTAATTACTGCAATTAGCTGATGGAAGAGGAGTGTACTGGAAGGGAGGACGAGGGGAGAGAGAGCTGGCTGTACTCTCTCTGCGTGCTTTTGTCACTGTGCTCTCCGTGACTTGAGAAGGATGGCTAAAATTAGCATCCATCTTGTCAACGTTGGAAGGTTCCAGTTGTGACAGAGGTGGAAGCTATACTGTAGGTATTTCTGCTGTACAAAGAGAAAACAAGGGGCTAAGAACGGATCCCTGCTGGACCCCACATATACTTCAGGTTGGATCTAATGTCCAGAATGTGCATTTCCTTGAAAACCAACAATGACACATTATTCCATCACTTGCAGGTGTTATCTCATGCCCACTAGCTGCTGTGCTTAAGTAACTGTTATATTTAAAGGCTTAGGCAGCCTTTCCAAAGACAAATATGTCCATCAGAGGGAGGCCTCATTTGAGACCGAGACGTATTTTAAGCAGTTTCCTGGAACACAATGTGCCGGAGATTTATTTTGGTTTGAATTGCTCCGGTGGTACATCTTTCTAATGGAGCTGTGAGCGGTGTGAGTTTGACAATTATCTCTGGCAGCTAAAGAGCGACAACATTGTTTGTCTCCCAGTGGCCTGCAACCATACAGATGACATCAGTCGTTCTGTAGAGAAAATGAGACAATCTCGAAATTACATTCTGTTATGCTACCCCTTGTACAAATATACAAGCATACATAACACAAGCACACATTTCTGGGTTGGGGCTTTAGTTACTATGTAATAAGTAGGTAAAAATATAGAGACAACATATATCTCCTATTTTATTTGTACAATTTGTATTATGAGTCACACTCAGGATTTAACAATTCAATCTATTTCCCCCCATTGTTTGGAGCATATTTCTTTCTCACTATGTTTCTTTTACATTTGCATGCTCTCTCCCCTCCCCCTCTCCCTGTGTTGTTCTCTTTAATTTCGTTAATCCACAGCTCTCGGCTGCTAATCTCCAAATTAAACAGAATGGTTGAAAGGTCAGCCCAGAACAATCTGCTGAGGCATTATGGATCCCCTGAAGCCTCCTTCCTTGGTGGAACTAATCTCTCTGTGGCCCAGCAGCAAGGGGAGCCCTGGCCCAGCGTTGCGCCCACTCCGTGTTACAAATGACACGCTCCCGACGAGCCAGCCACACTACGTTAGCCATTAGCAAGAGCGTGGGTGGAGGTCTCCGGGCCTCCTTGACCTCCCTGTGCTAAATGTATATTAGCATATTCCCACCTGTGGGCAACCATTATGCTCCAGCCTTGGTTACATGAATTAAGCCTTGTTTGCTGTTAATATTATGCCAAAAGTGATACCTTGGGAACGTTAAAGCGCATTGGTACCATTTTATGTCCTTTAGTGCTTGTCCAAATCCATCTGTATTCATTAGTAGCCGATGCACGATGCTACTGAGTGAACTAAGACTCAAATAATCCATTAGGTTGAAGAATGTTCAGTTAGAATTCCTGTGTTAGGATGTTTATAAAATGATAGGCCAACTACTATTGGGCAATGTCACTGTTCTAGGCATAGGGATCGATTTTCCTTTAACTCTGGACTGTAAATTCTAGTGCTATTAAAACTCTATCGGAAAATCACATAAGCCTCTAACTCCCATTTCCTCCCCTTCTCGCCTTACCGTCTCTTTCACAGTTTCAATTAGAACAAATTGAACAAGAGGGAGAAAAAACGCAAAGACGAACATAAAAAATACACAATTGCTCTCACTCCCTTATAATTGCCTGTGATGGAGATTGCACTGTAAACCTGCAAGGTACTCCAGAGAAAACATACTCATATAACAGCCACTGAAATCTTACCATTGTGATTGACATGCCACAAATTTACGCAATTGTTCTCCGTGCCTTCGATGGCGTTAAGTTCTGTTAAGCACATTAGGAACTCATGAAACATCAGATCGTAGGTGCATCTGACTAATTACCTGAACACCGTAGTTGGTAAATAGAATGTTTTTCCTCGTTGACAGCATATTTTAATCAAGCACGTCATTTGTTAGCAGGAGTTAACATCAACCTGCTTCACCTTCATCCACCAAGATAAATATATGATGGCGTAACTTTGTCTTCATGGTCAGTGCTCGTATTGACAAAAACAACTCTCTCTTTAGACAACAACTCTCTCTTTAGACAACATTTTGCCACATTAGTTATCCCAGACGAGCCCCCAAAAATCTGGAACATGTGTAACATGATAAAATGAAGAGGACCAGAGATGTCACCTTGTTTTTGGTTCACTCATCAATGTGAACTAACATCGCCTACAATTTTGGATGATGTACAGTGCATTCGGAAAGTATTCAGACCCCTTCACTTTTTCCACATTTTGTTACATTACAGCCTCATTCAAAAATGTCCCTCATCAATATACACCCAATACCCCATAATGACAAAGATAAAACAGGTTGAGAATTTTATATAAAATGTACTCAAAACAAATAACTGAAATATCACATTAACATAAGTATTCAGACCCTTTACTCAGTACTTTTTTGAAGCACCTTTGGCAGTGATTACAACCTCGAGTCGTCTTTGGTATTACGCTACAAGCTTGGCACACCTGTATTTAAGGAGTTTCTCCCATTCTTCTCTGCAGATCCTCTCATGCTCTGTCAGTTTGGATGGGGAGCGTCACTGCACAGCTATTTTCCGGTCTCTGCAGAGATGTTCGATCAAGGGCATTCAGAGACTTTTCCTGAAGCCATTCCTGCATTGTCTTGGCTGTGTGCTTAGGGTTTTTGTCCTGTTGGAAGGTGAACCTTCACCCCAGTCTGAGGTCCTGAGTGCTCTGGAGCAGTTGTTCATGAAGGATCTCTCTGTACTTTGCTCCATTCATCTTTGCCTTGATCCTGACTAGTCTCCCAATCCCTGCTGCTGAAAAACATCCCCACAGCATGATGCTGCCACCACCATGCTTCACCGTAGGGATGGTACCAGGTTTCCTCCAGACGTGACGCTTGGCATGCAGGCCAAAGAGTTCAATCTTGGTTTCTTCAGACCAGAGAATTTTGTTTCTCATGGTCTGAGAGTCCTTTAGGTGCCTTTTGGCAAACTTCAAGCGGGCTGTCATGTGTCTTTTACTGAGTAGTGGCTTCCGTCTGGCCACTCTACCATAAAGGCCTGATTGGTGAGGTGGTTGTCCTTCTGGAAGGTTTTCCCATATCCACAGATTAACTCTGGAGCTCTGTCAGAGTGACCATCGGGCTCTTTGTCACCTCCCTGACCAAGGCCTTTCCCCCTCGATTGCTGAGTTTGGCCGGGCCGTCAGCTCTAGGAAGAGTCTTGGTAATTCCAAACTTCTACCATCTAAGAATGATGGAGTTCTACTGTGTTCCTGAGGAACATTAATGCTGCAGAATATTTTGGGACCCTTCACCCAGATCTGTGCCTCAACACAATCCTGTCTCGGTACTCTATGGACAATTCCTTCATCCTCATGGCTTGGTTTTTGCTCTGTTACATCTGCGCCTGCCACGCCCTCTACTGCTCATCCTGTGTCTCCCTATCCTGCCGCCACTCCCCCAGTGCTCTTTCCCTCTTTCTCTCTGTTTGTGGGTGTGTGTGATTTTGTGGGCGGAGACAGGTGTGCTGGAGTCAGAGCAGATCCCCACCAGCTGCAACCTGTTCCATAATCAAAGACCTCTACAAATATTCAGCCCTGACATTTCCATGCTGCCAGATCATAACCTCTGCTCAGTCAGTCTGCATTTTTAGCCATTTGTTCCTGCATACATCCAGTTTTCATGTTGCGGCTGTTTCCCCTTGCCTGAAGCTGCTTTCCTCTCCACTACAGTTCTGTCCGCTCTGACTCTGGTCCCTGTCTCCAGTCCCACATCTCGTCAGTCCTGCTACCCTGTCCTGTACCCCCCCCCCCACTCTACTGCTTCCTTGGATTCCTCCCCGGGACCTGCTTACCCAGCCCCAACTCCCCTCGCTCCAGCCTCAGCCTCAACACCTGGCTCCCTGCAACCCGCCCAAGCTTTCCCTTACCTGCATCCCATCTTCCCCCGTTTTTCAATAAATACCTTGGTTACCTTATCCCAGTTTCCTCGTCTGTCTGCTCTTGTGTTCACCTGCGCCACTCAGCGTAACACTGTCAACTGTGGGATCTTCTATAGACAGCCTTTCGAAATCATGTCCAATTAATTGAATTTACCACAGGTGGAGTCCAATCAAGTTGTAAAAACATCTCAAGGATGATAAATGGAAAAGGAATTGCACCTGAGCTCAATTTCAAGTCTCCTAGCAAAGGGTCTATATTTATGTAAATAATATTTATGTAAATAAGGTATTTCTGTTTTTTAAAATTCAATACATTTGCAAAAATGTCTGTCCAAACTTTTGCCACTGTGCGGTATTGTGTGCAGATGGATGAGGATTGTTTTTTTATTGAATCCATTTTAGAATAAGGCTGTAACATAATAGCATTTTGGAAAAAGTCCAGAGGTCTGAATACTTTCCGAATGCACTGTCTCTGTCCATCAGCACTGATGAAAACTATGTGTGGTCCACGGACAAGTTCTTAGAATGAATGTAGTAGCAAATCAACCCAATCATATGCGGTAGTGACAGGGACATACAGAAGCAAATCCCCCACACACACAACCAAAACTCCTACCTCCATGCTCGAGCTGATTGTTTTTGAATGTGATGGATAAATACCCATCACATTGAACAACTACCAATTTCAAATGAGTCCAAGTGGCACCCATTTCCACTCAAACTCTAAACACTCTTTGGGCCACAAATCTCTGTTTTTCATCTAAGAAATAATCACTCTTGCTCCCTCAATCTCTGAATAGTATTTCCTTGCATGAATCACTTGTAGGCTAGGCACACATATTTGAACTGTATTGTTTAATAGGATTTTGAAGAATGTCTTTTAAATCATATATGCCCATGATTTAAATATATATCGTCAGTGCGTCCCGACCTTTAATACACTCTGTGTGAATGGGATACATGAACAGTATGTGGAGTAATGGGAGATATTGTGTGTGCTGTGGGTATTGCTCCTCTCTCCATCAGCAAGGTGGAGTCCCCTCATCATCCTGACCTTTCTATTTCACTGGAAGTGATTGCTTCCTCTGCCGCGATGACTCACACAGCTAATGCACCCGCTAAGTGTGTGTGTGTGTGTGCGTGCGTGCGTGAGTGCATGCATGCATACATGTGTGTACCAGAATAGTACATATATAGTACATTCTGTGAAAGTCAGCTCTTGTGTGAATATGTGTGTGTGTTTTCAGGAATCCTCTCCTGTGTGTGTGTGTGTGTGTGTGTGTGTGTGTGTATCCAGCATCGTCTGTGTGAGTGACACAGGAGCTGATGTGACATGGACTGGCTTGAGGGGCTGTTGGAGGTGTGAGGTGTGAGGTCTGGGTGAGAGGACCGCAGCAGTCAGCCTGCCTGGCAGGACTCAGCCACTGAACACACTCGTTAGAGTCCTGGCCTGGTGAGATGATGTGTGTGAGGCAGAGGATTTCATGTGTGCATGTGTACATATACTGTATGTGTGTGTTCGACTTTGCATGTGTGCGTGCATGTATAAATTCACGGCGCGTGTGTGACAGCAGTGAGGCCCAGTATGACTTTCCTCCACAGTGTCCACTAAGTCAAGGAGGACAGTGACCCCATTTATCAGGCTCATCTCTATGTCCTCTCTCTCTGTCTCTGCACAGGTTGAAAAACCATAATGAGAGGGAGCAGAGCAGAGGGGGTTGGCTTTGGCTTTATGGGCAGGGTTATGGTGTTATTCACATGGAGTGTCATTGTGTGTGTGTGTGTGTGTGTGTGTGTGTGTGTGTGTGTGTGTGTGTGTGTGTGTGTGTGTGTGTGTGTGTGTGTGTGTGTGTGTGTGTGTGTGTGTGTGTGTGTGTGTGTGTGTGTGTGTGTGTGTGTGTGTGTGTGTGTGTGTGTGTGTGTGTGTGTGTGTGTGTGTGTGTGTGTGTGTGTGTGCATGCACCAAGGGCCACATAAGCATTTAATTTGATGACATTGTGGTATTCGACATCGATGTTGAAATTATGGCCCTTGGTGCGCAAATACAAATCATGTTTATTACTATGCAGCTTGTGCTGTTCTGTAAAACACACTTCAAAGGACCAGTGCAGTCCAAACATATATACACTACCGTTCAAAAGTTTGGGGTCACTTAGAAATGTCCTTTTTGTTGAAATAAACCAACTTTTATGTCCATTAAAATAACATCAAATTGATCAGAAATACAGTGTAGACATTGCTAATGTTGTAAATGACTATTGTAGCTGGAAATGGCTGATTTTTAATGGAATATCATAAAGATCATTAGAAAACCCTTTTGCAATTATGTTAGCACAGCTGAAAACTGTTGTGCTTATTAAAGAAACAATAAAACTGGCCTTCTTTAGACTAGTTGAGTATCTGGAGCATCAGCATTTGTGGATTCGATTACAGGCTCAAAATGGCCAGAAACAAAGAACTTTCTTCTGAAACTCGTCAATCTATTATTGTTCTGAGGAATTAAGGCTATTCTATGCAAGAAATTGCCAAGAAACTGAAGATCTGGAATGCTGTGTACTACTCCCTTCACAGAACAGCTCAAACTGGCACTAACCAGAATAGAAAGAGGAGTGGGAGGCCCCGGTGCACAACTGAGCAAGAGGACAAGTACATTAGATTGTCTAGTCTGAGATACAGACACCTCACAAGTCCTCAACTGGCAGCTTTATTAAATAGTACCCACAAAACACCAGTCTCAACATCAACAGTGAACAGGCGACTCCGGGATGCTGGCCTTCTAGGCAGAGTTCCTCTGTCCGGTGTCTGTGTTCTTTTGCCCATCTTAATATTTATTTTATTTTATTGGCCATTCTGAGATATGGCTCTTTTTTTGCAACTCTGCCTTGAAGGCCAGCATCCTGGAGTCGCCTCGTCACTGTTGACGTTGAGACTGGTGTTTTGTGGGTACTATTTAATGAAGCTGCCAGTTGAAGCTATTTTTTCTTTCTTTTTGACAATTTTAATAGAAAACAATCATAGTTAGGTACTTAATTGTTACCCAGAAATGATTTGATATTGAGATAAAAACATCTGCATTGGACCTTTAAATAGAGAGGTGTTTTCTTCTTTCTCGGCAATAAAAGGATGATATTATCAAGAGCAATAACCTTACAGTATATGTGACTTACTTACTTCCACAGAAGCGCTGGTATAAACTGTAGTCATATGAAGTTAGTGTTAGATTCTCCTATGACCATAATAATAAAAGGCATGAGGAAGTACAGTATATCTAACATGTTCATGGTGTCCTGCCACCAATAGCAAATATTCTATTCCCCTGTGATTGGGTCTTTCTTGTGATAGCCTACAAAGATCTAGTGGACAAAATGACCTTATTACCAGTCAGAAGACAGTTCTGTCAAATGGCACTGGTTTCATGGCAAATAATTCATTTGATACCCCTTGGGGTCCTTAGATCGATACTATATCTAATCAAGTGCTCAGCAGAGATGGGTTTGTTCGAGGTTGTTATGCTATGCTCTTATGTATCACTTCAGTTTCAGTCAAATAGACGCAAACCTCTGCACTGGACACAGGAAGCTATCTACCCTGTTGTCTTGGTGCTGAAACCGAGACAAAGCTGAACTATTCAACAGAGCTACTTAGTTTTTTTACACATATTTTTGATATATTGATTCTTACTTTTCCAAAGGGGTGATTTAGTACAATAGTACATTGTAGTAGTACAATGCTGTAGTACATTCAAAGTACATAAAATAAATAAACAAACATGCAAAAGGAAGAAGTCACAAACACTTGCCCCACACTGTTGATAGTTTCCAGATAATCTCAGCCTGAAGCACAATTCCATCCCTCCATCCATCTTTCCATCCATCCCTCTATCCATCTATCTATGTATGGATCTGCCTTTTCTGCAGCAGATGGGCCTCTTAGGCAGGATGGGGAGGCATTGCGGTAACACTGAGCTCCTAAGTCACTCCAGTCAATCACCCGCCACTCAGCCAGCCTGCCGGCCAGCCACCAGAGCCCATTTCTGCTTCTGCTTCTGCCCTACTCCAATCTTCCACCGCCACCGCAAGGGCCTGGTGGAGAGATAAGAGCCCCAGCGAGCAGACAGACTCATCAACACTGCCTCCCAATTAACTGTAACATAACACCGTGTGTGTGTGTGTGGAAGGTATGTGTGTGCATGTGTGTGGGCGTGCACCCCTCCTCCCATCCCTAAACCCATCACCGTTCACCAAAGACCCCAGTCAAAACAAATCCAACTTTTGGGCTGCCCCAAAAAAACACAAAAAGCTACAGCACTGATTTAAGCCCTGACAAACAACAGCAGGATATATCAGGACCACTTCAGATGGAGAGATACAAGGCAGAAAGGAAATGAAAGAAGAGAGGGGATGGTGTTTTTTGTTTTGTTTACAACAGTACCTGACGTTTATTAAGAAGTGAAGGCAGGGCTATTGATTCATGAAGACAGAGATAATGTTTGGCACAAAACAACCCTGATATAGCATTACAACTTTATTGACGTTGCAATCGATCAATATAAATCAGTGTTTTCTTTCCAAACTGCTAGTTAAATGTTAGACATGCATAACACAGCCTAGCTCAAGGCATTCAGTGAATGTATAAACTGACAAACAGCTGACTGTGAAACATGTATGTTTTGCAGGTTTTGCCTGAGGTCGCTGAAACTGTGAAACATGGGGGAGAATGGAAAAGCATTAACTGCTAGGCAACAGTGGAACAGACTGATTTAAATCTCAGGCCCACTAATCAACCATATGTCATGGATTTTACTCCATAAGCTTTAATTAACATTTCCCTCATCTGTGGGTTACCTCCCAGATGCCGGTACATTTCCCTAGAGGCCCAGAGAGGTGCTACTGTTATTTGTTCAGTCTGTTTGGTCCTGGACTTTTCTCTCTGGTGGTTGATTATTATCTACACTACAGCTGTCCATCCCTTGGGTGTCCCCTCCATAAACCCTAACCAACAAACGGAGCACTCCCGCACTCATTCAACAATGACTACGTGTCTGCGTGTGTGTACTTTGGCTAAAACAAATACCAAAAAAATATACAGTACACAGCCATCTCCATCGTAAGGAATATAACTTCTGCCATTGCCTTCTACACAGAACAAAACTAGAAGCGCAACATGTAAATTCTTGGTCCCATGTTTTATGAGCTGAAATAAAAGATCCCAGAAATGTTAATTTTTCTATCAAGTTGTGTGCACAAGTTTGTTCACATCCCTGTTAATGAGCATTTCTCCTTTGCCAAGATAATACATCCACCTGACAGGTGTGTCATATCAAGAAGAAGATTAAACAGCATGATCATTACACAGGTGCACCTTGTCCTGGGGACATTAAAAGGACACTTTAAAATGTACAGTTTTGTCACACAACGCAATGCTACAGATTTCTCAAGTTTTGAGGGAGCGTGCAATATGCATGCTGACTGTAGTAATCTACACCAGAGCTGTTGCCAGAGAATTTAATGTTTATTTCTTGTTTTAGATAATTTGGCAGTACGTCCAACTAGCCTCACAACCGCAGACCACGTGTAACCACGCCAGCCCAGGACCCAGTGGGTGGGCCTGGCTGCCAAGTGTGTGCGTCTATACCCTCCAAGGCCCACCCATGGCTGCACCCCTGCCCAGTCATGGGAAATCCATAGATTAGGGCCTAATGAATTTATTTCAATTGACAGATTTCCTTATTTGAACTGTAACTCTGTAAAATCTTTGAAATTGTTGCATGTTGCATTTATATTTTTGTTCAGTTTAGAAATACTGTAGGGGTTTGGGGTCTCCAGAGGTATCCTATTAAGGTTGTCATGAACTCTTCCTGCAAGATCTTTGGAGTTGCATGAGTCATGACATGTGTCCTGTAAGTCTACAGGCTAAGTGGGCTTTGCAATGAGCTGTGGCCATGTTGGTGTCCCTCCAGTGTAGGTGTCAAACACTAATGTGTGTCTACGGCGATCTGGACCTGCCCAGAAGAATGTTCCTCCCATTAACTCAACTTCCTGGACCTTTATATCCATATATTCCATCCAGATCCCCACTACAGTACTAGTGTTTTCATCCATACAGCAGCTCACAAAGAGAAACCAGAAACCGTCCATGCTTTGTGCAGCAATTCGAACCCTTCATTCATCTACTAAACGTATAATATGTGTTTTCAAGGGGAGGATGGGTCATCACTGACTATCAGTGGCAGAATTATGACAAAGGAGGCCTGTCTCTCTACCTTGTCTTACTGATTTAGGGGCCAAGATGTATTCCGAAACTCCCTAAGGAGTGTATGTCACCACGGCAGCTGAGAGTTCACCCAGGCATTAATGGGTTTCCTCGAGCAAACAGGATTGGCCACAGCATCAACGGCCATGGGCACAGCTCCTGGGAGATTATGGGATGGTCACAACAGGATAACAGGCAGGCAAAGCAGCTTAAAGCTCAGGGGTGCCCCTCTCTGGGAGAACCACTGACCTGTCGTAGGGATGTGGAGATGGGGTGTGTGTGTGGGGGGGGGTAGGCCAGGGTAGCGGGGGAGTAGGCCGTGTTTTCTTGACTGTGCAACTCCCATTCCCCCACTGTGCAAGTGCATCACAGCATCACAGGAAACCTTGCCTATACGGGTTAGTGTTTACACCTCATCACACAAACAGATATTCCCCCGCTACTCTCTCTCTCTCTCTCTGCCTCTCAAACACGCATGAACACACACACACCCATGTTTGTGAGGACTCATCTACTTCAGTGTCTGTGAGGACGCAGAGACACCTTAACAGCTCCTGTTAACAATGATCCTTTATTCCTAACTCTTTTGTTTGGCCGGCTGTGCTTCATTAAGTCTTTGTGGCCCCCGTGGCCCTCCTTAACAAGCTGCCTCGTGTAGCAGGATCACAGTGTGTCACAGCGCAGCTTTAGAAAACCTATCAATGTGGCCTTGAAGGGTTCTCTCTCCTTTCCCCCCTCAACACTCAATGGTTCATCTCTATAATCTATTCTATAACACATCACATCACATCACATCATTTTTGCTGACTGTCATTGGATTCCACAATGCTATGCAGTATTTTAGTATTTTTGTTAGTATTTTTGTTCTTTAATTCATAATTATCCTTCGATATTATAGGTATCATCTACATTTCTGTCTTTATTCAACCTTTCCAAAACTGTCATTAATTAACTACTGACTTACAACTCTGGGTGTATAGTGTAAAGCTCACTATAGTTAACAAGGACAGATGGGGGAGCAATTAGCTAGGTTTCCATCCAATTGGCGAACAGATTCTCATGCGAATATTCTAAAATCTGCTTAAAAACAAGATGCGCATTTTCCCACCAGAGGTGTGTTTCCATCAAATGGACTTGTTGCGCATGATGATGCAGTGCACGTAAAAATAACTTTAGGTTTTACTGCTCTGGGGTTTGATCACTTACATCTTGTGGTCTTGACTCTCAGATGTGCAGAATTGAAAAGCTTATAGCTGGCTAGCTTATAGCTCTTATAAGCCAAAAATATAGACTTTTCATCCCATGTCCAGGTAGCAGATAATAATCACATATTTATGTAGTTGTGTCATGCAGGTGAAAGAGGACCCAAAAGCGACTTGGCGAAAACAGAGTCTTTAATCCAGTAAAGTAAATACAATCAAAAAAACACAACTTTCACTCGAAATGACGAGGACAAACTGGAGACTCGATCTTGAACAGCAGGTGAACAGCAGGTTGCCTCGGGAAGGCACTTGAACCAGACAGACTCAGACACCTGCTCACCACGCAGCATCTGAGGAAAACACGACACGACAGGGCGATACACAAACACAGCACGGTGAATTCTAGACAAGGAACCGACAGGGCAGAAACGAATAACAAGGAGAGAAATAGGGACTCTAATCAGGGAAAAGGATCGGGAACAGGTGTGGGAAGACTAAATGATTGATTAGGGGAATAGGAACAGCTGGGAGCAGGAACGGAACGATAGAGAGAAGAGAGAGCGGGAGAGTGAGAGAGGGAGGGGGAGAGAGAGGGATAGAAAGAGGGAAAGAACCTAATAAGACCAGCAGAGGGAAACGAATAGAAGGAGAAGAACAGGGACAAGGCATGATAATCAATGACAAAACATGACAAGTTGCTTCTGCAAAAAAAACATGAAGTCTGCCGGAAAGGCCCGAACCCAAGATCATAATTTTGATGACTGACACAGTGAGCCTACTGTAACCTACTGTACATAAGCTGGTGCGCACCAAGTTGTACTTCACGTTATAGTACGGAAAGCGGCTCGTGAGGATTTTTCTACAACATTCACAGCATATTGACACAATTACAATCTTTATAGAATAAAAATCTTATTGAATCAATTACACGCGGAAACACGTATTTGAGTGAACATTATCAAGCCAGCAGCAGATTAAACAAAGTGAATTCTCTCCTCGCTCTCTCCCCGGTATTAGCTTGCAGCTATAACTGTCTAGCTGGCTAGCTTTCGGATATTTACTAGCCCATACCAGTGACAAACTATGTTATTGATATATGGCAGTACATAAACAAAATCTACCTCCCCTCCAAAGAAAGCCTGTCTCCGGGACTTCTCCAAAATGACCCTAGATCCCCGATCAGAACCATGACCAAAGCTTCGCATTTGAATTTTGCCTGCAGGCAGGCTCTATAGAAAACTCTCCAGGCGCCACAGACACCATCCAACGAGCCATCCACACACACACAGAAAACACAGAAAAGTGCAGACAGCCAGCGGCTTCCAAAACACAACTCATGAGGCAAGCTCCAGAAATAAAACTTTCCAATTGAGCAAAATCCACAATCCACCCCTCTATAGAAAACCTGTCTCCTTTCTCTGAAATGCCACCAGATCCACGATCAAATACATGGCTGAAGCATGTCTGTATAACCAGCCATCAACACACATAGACACACACGCAGTTTCAGCCACAGGGCTCTATATAGAAACATTGACCTCCATCACGACCAAAACTACTCTTTTCCTATAGGCTTATACTATCTATAGTATGACAGCACCAGCAGTTAGCTACCAACAGCTGGCAGACATGTTAATATGTCTACTTTAGTGTTCGTTAATCAGTGCTATTTAGATGGAAGACATGAGCTAAATGCAGTAGCTCTACAGCTAGCTAACATTAGCATAGAGGTAGCAAACTAGCTCTTTCACTTAAGTGGTGACACCCTGATAATGTTGTCTCTACTGATGCTTCTGGCTGTTTGTGATATCAGCCACACTGTTGGTAGGAACAGAATCCACTTCGAAAAGAGACATTTTGATGAAGCCCTCCTTCCATTTCTTATACATATAGAAGTTCTCTAGGATGAAATGTGCCCCGCAGATTGACGAGTAGTCCAATTCGGCCGCCTCACTCTCACAAATGGAAAGGGGGATACCTAAGCAGTTATACAGCTAAATGCATTCAATTGTACAAAACAACGTAATCAGCAATAGAATCATCTCTAACCATTCAGAGAAGCAAAGCCAATGACAAACATCTGCTTTACCCACATATCTTCTGGCTCTGGCCCAACAACACATCGGTTTCTGGGACGAATCAGAATGGTTAGAATGTTTTGCTATTCTAGAATTCATCATGAAGGTACGTAGATTCAGACTAATTGCGGAGAAGAAACTAACATCCGTGGGTGTGTCGTAGCGTTTGGCTGGAGCAAGGAGTTTGGGTAGCCAGGCAACTGATGAAGAGCTCCAGCCTGTTTGTCAGACTGTCATTGTTTCTTCCTGGCTTTGCAACCCATGCCCTTGCCACTGAAGCTACACTGCGCTTCCAATCCAAACTACCTCAACTCCCAACCTTTCCAGCATCTGAAACTCTTACTGACATTCAACCCACTGGGCACACACTGGTTGAATCGAATAGACATTGAATTGATGTCTGTGCCCAGTGGGAATCTTCATCATCTAAATTTACACATGTTGTTTGTTTTTTCATTTTGAGATTATTTTTTGTAATGAAAAGCGCTATGCAAATTAAATCAAGAATTAGAATTGTACGTACCGAATTAAAAATACAAGTAAAATGGGTTTCTATCACATTTTCAACTCTACTGATGATTTTGTCACAAAACATTTTGTTATAAAAAGAATGTGTCCATTCTGTTCTTGGTATGTGTGCTCTTACCCAACAGCTCACAGATACAGTGGAGCCTACATTATGAGATTATTATGAACAAAAGAGTGAGATCATTTTTATTTGTCAAATGTCATGCAGCCAAGCACTGATCATCTTGTCACCAGAATAAACCCCTCAATGAGCATCAAGCTCATCACGTGCTCTTTCGGACCAAATCAAATCAAATCAAATGTATTTGTATAGCCCTTCTTACATCAGCTGATATATCAAAGTGCTGTACAGAAACCCAGCCTAAAACCCCAAACAGCAAGCAATGCAGGTGTAGAAGCACCGTTTCAAGGAAAAACTCCCTAGAAAGGCCAAAAACTAGGAAGAAACCTAGAGAGGAACCAGGCTATGTGGGGTGGCCAGTCCTCTTCTGGCCGTGCCGGGTGGAGATTATGACAGAACATGGCCAAATAATAGTAATTGCAGTGAACAGGTCAGGGTTCAATAGCCGCAGGCAGAACAGTTGAAACTGGAGCAGCAGCACGGCCAGGTGGACTGGGGACAACAAGGAGTCATCATGCCAGGTAGTCCTGAGGCATGGTCCTAGGGCACAGGTCCTCCGAAAGAGAGAAAGAAAGAGAGAATTAGAGAGAGCACACTTAAATTCACACAGGACACCAAAATAGGACAGGAGAAGTACTCCAGATATAACAAACTGATCCTAGCCCCCCAACACATAAACTACTGCAGCATAAATACTGGAGGCTGAGACAGGAGGGGTCAGGAGACACTGTGGCCCCATCCGAGGACATCCCCCGGACAGGGCCAAACAGGAAGGATATAACCCCACCCACTTTGCCAAAGCACAGCCCCCACACCACTATAGGGATATCTTCAACCACCAACTTACCATCCTGAGACAAGACCGAGTATAGCCCACAAAGATCTCCGCCATGGCACAACCCAAGGGTTAGCACCAACCCAGACAGGAAGATCACATCAGTGACTCAACCCACTCAAGTAACGCACCCCTCCTAGGGACGGTATGAAAGAGCCCCAGTAAGCCAGTGACTCAGCCCCTGTAATAGGGTTAGAGGCAGAGAATCCCAGTGGAAAGAGGGGAACCGTCCAGGCAGAGACAGCAAGGGCGGTTCGTTGCTCCAGAGCCTTTCCGTTCACCTTCCCACTCCTGGGCCAGACTACACTCAATCATATGACCCACTGAAGAGATGAGTCTTCAGTAAAGGCTTAAAGGTTGAGACCAAGTTTGCGTCTCTTACATGGGTAGGCAGACCATTCCATAAAAATGGAGCTCTATAGGTGAAAGCCCTGCCTCCAGCTGTTTGCTTAGAAATTCTACGGACAATTAGGAGGCCTGCGTCTTGTGACCGCAGCATTCGTGTAGGTATTTACGGCAGGACCAAATCAGAGAGATAGGTAGGAGCAAGCCCATGTAATGCTTTGTAGGTTAGCAGTAAAACCTTGAAATCAGCCCTTGCCTTTACATGAAGCCAGTGTAGGGAGGCTAGCACTGGAGTAATATGATCAAATTTTTTGGTTCTAGTCAGGATTCTAGCAGCCGTATTTAGCACTAACAGAAGTTTATTTAGTGCTTTATCCGGGTAACCGGAAAGTAGAGCATTGCAGTAGTCTAACCTAGAAGTGACAAAAGCATGGATACATTTTTCTGCATCATTTTTGGCCAGAAAGGTTCTGATTTTTTGCAATGTTACGTAGATGGAAAAAAGCTGTCCTTGAAATGGTCTTGTTATGTTCTTCAAAAGAGAGATCAGGGTCCAGAGTAACGCCGAGGTCCTTCGCAGTTTTATTTGAGACGACTGTACAACCATTAAGATTAATTGTCAGATTCAACATAAGATCTCTTTAGTGGTCCTAAACAATAGTGGTCCTAAAACGGAACCTTGAGGAACACCGAAATGTACAGTTGATTGTCAGAGGACAAACCATTCACAGAGACAAACTGATATCTTTCCGACAGATAAGATCTAGACAAGGCCAGAACTTGTCCGTCTAGACCAATTTGGGTTTCCAATCTCTCCAAAAGAATGTGGTGATCAATGGTATCAAAAGCAGCACTAAGGTCTAGGAGCACGAGGACAAATGCAGAGCCTCGGTCTGATGCCATTTAAAGGTCATTTACCACCTTCACAAGTGTAGTTTCAGTGCTATGATGGGGTCTAAAACCAGACTGAAGCATTTCGTATACATTGTTTGTCTTCAGGAAGGCATTGAGTTGCTGCGCAACAGCTTTTTCTAAAACTTTTGAGAGGAATGGGAGATTCAATATATGCTGATAGTTTTAAATATTTTCTGGGCTAAGGTTTGGCTTTTTCAAGAGAGGCTTTATTACTGCCACTTTTAGTGAGTTTGGTACACATCCGGTGGATAGAGAGCCGTTTATTATGTTCAACATAGGAGGGCCAAGCACAGGAAGCAGCTCTTTCAGTAGTTTAGTTGGAATAGGGTCCAGTATGCAGCTTGAAGGTTTAGAGGACCATGCAACATATCACCGTGTGGCTCGAAGTTTACTTTGACATGATGGTTATTTCTATCAATATTTGCGCAAAAAGGCATTTCCACCGCCATTTCTCTCATAATTCATTTTACAGACACAAAAAAAATCTACCTTGTATTTTGTTTCCATCAGGCCATTTTCTATTTGATTTCTCATCCCATACTTTACTCACATAAAAATGTTGGATGGAAACCTGGTTATTGAGCAGTGGTGTAAAGTACTTAAGTAAAAATACTTTAAAGTACTACTTAAGAAGTTGTTTGGAGGTATCTGTACTTTCCTATTTATATTATTAACAACTTTTACATTCCTAAAGTAAATAATGTACTTTTTACTCCATACATTTTCCCTGACGCCCAGTAGTACTGTAATATTTTGAATGCTTAGCAGGCCAGGAAAATGGTCCAATTCACACACTTATCAAGAGAACATCCCTGGTAATCTGATCTGGCGGACTCACTAAACACAAATGCTTTGTTTGTAAATTATGTGTGAGTGTTGGATTGTTCCCCTGGTTATCCGCCAATAAATCAAACAAAGAAAATGATGCTGTCTGGTTTGCTTATTATAAGTCATTTTAAATGGTTTATACTTTTACTTGTACTTTAGGTACAAATACCACTTTTACTCAAGTGGTATTTTACTGGGTGACTTTTACTTGAGTCCTTTTCTATTAAGGTATCTTTACTTTTACTCAAGTATGAGAATTGAGTACTTTTTCCACCACTGCTTTTAGACTTTTACTCAAGTAGTATTTAACTGGGTGACTTTCACTTTTACTTGAGTCATGTTCTACTAAGTTCTCTTTACTTCTACTCAAGTATAAAAAAAAAGTATGAAAATTGGGTACGTTTTCCACCATTGTTATTGAGACAGTGATACTGCTATTTATTGAAAGAAATGTAGGAGCCATCACCTCGCGGCGTGCCCTGCTTATGACTTACTGTCTTGCTGACTGCCGTGCTACAAACTTAATTCCCCCGGAGACAGGATTCAGAACCTCTCGTAAATTAAATAAATTAGGACAACATAAAATGCTTTCAAGAGGCATAATGAGAATAATATTTCAGATGTGGTAGAGACAGCATTAAAAAATAAATACCAACAGGTTTGAGGAGTAACTGAGTAATCGGTTACATTTAATCTGATGACCAATTATGTTTGAACTGTAATCAGTTACATGTAATCCTATGACTAATTATGTTTTAACTGTAATCAGTTACGTTACCAGCAAAAATACTGTAATCAGATTACAGAAACTTTTGAAAAACTAGAAGATTACTTCATGGATTACCTTTAAATTCAAAATGGATGTTTGTGAAAAAAATACATTATGACACCTTTCTGTTTTCTCAATGACTTTCAATTCAGTTTTGAAAAAAGGCACAAATTTAAGTTTGCTCCACCTGAGTGAGTCTGACCGCAAGTCAGAGACCACAATGATGACTCAGTAAATGCATTTGATTTATCGTTTTTGTCGTCTACTAATGCCTCTTAAGGGGAAAGTAACTGAAAGTAATCAGATTACGTTACTGAGTTTGGGTAATTCAAAAGTTATGTTACTGACTACATTTTTTGACAGGTAACTACTAACTGCAACGGATTACATTTAGAAAGTAACCTACCCAACCCTGAAAACCAAGTAAAAAGGTCAAGAACACATTCGCTCTTAATAAAAGAAGTCCTAAAAATACAGAGTTCAGGTTCTTGTAAGAATAGCCCTCATTACCTCGTCATGACAGAGAGGATCACACCACTCATACTGAACACTGCTTGCTGAACCTAGAGCAGAAGTGAACACTTATGTGAAAATTAGATATTTAATTAACTGAAAAGGTTACAGCATTTGTCTATTCAACTAAGCATCCTTGGTAATCTTTTGACCAAATCCGTCTACAAATCACATTATATGGCTGTGAAGATTGCATACATATTTTAGTCTGGTATTGACTACAATAGCTACAATATATACAATGTTTATTGGTTTAGACGGTGCACACTTCTTTTAAAAGCAAATAGGCTGGCAGAGACTGTGGTGAATGGACACGGTGAACATTACTGGCAGACTTTTCAACCTTGCTCTGAAAAACAAGGGAAAATGCTTTCATTCCTAGACACGACCTCACAATGATATAACCACATCATGATTCTACCTATTGACTGGTATCATCAGTCTGATCTCTTGGCTCACAATGCCACCGAATAAAGAAAGATCTGGGAGAGAAATAGCTCTGGATGAGATGATAGACACAGTACAAGTCATGAGATGATAGACACAGTACAAGTCAAGATAAACTTTGACCAACTCCAGCCCAGCTCAAAGATCCATTTGCAGCCCTTGAGCAGAGCTGCCAACCATCAAACACTTCAAGCCATCACGGCTGGGGGAAAGTGAGTGGCCATAAGAACAGAACTGTGGACAAAGTGGAATAAGAAGGCCAAATCTCTATGGGCACATAAAACAAGAAGGCCAGTAACCTAGTGTCCTTTTCACACACTCGGCCCACTAAAGGAATCAGGGAGGTAATAAGAGTGGTGCCCTGACATTTTAAAACAGACACTTCACTGACCGAGAGTCCATTTCAAAGGCCACTTGGCTTTGCAAAAAACGGAATGGTTTGTTGACTGAAGTTACAGAGGTCTTCTAGAGAAACCCTTATGTTATTTGGGAAATGTGTGTTTAATTGATCTAAGGACTGGCTTTGTTCCATTTTGCTTTATTGGTATCTTTATCAATTTTGTTGCACAGATATGCTCAGGGTATTATGCAGCCCCAATGTCACCCATTTATTCCTTCATGTACTTGATTGGTTCACTGCTCTTATTTTTTTACATGTTTCATTTAGCAGGCACTCTTATTTGGAGCAACTTACAAGAGCAATTAAGGTGAAGTGCCTTGCTCAAGGGCACTGACATTTTGGTTACTGGCCCAACGCTCCTAACCACTAGGCTACCACTGCACAGCATAATAAGATGCGTAAAACAGCACCAGCAGATTTCGCCTAATGCTTTGACTTGCTTCTTAAGAAATACTGGCGGCCATGACAGAAGCCAAATGTGAGTTGACTTGGGGGTGTGGTTTGATGTGTGTGTTTCTTGGGTGTATCCTTGCCAGACCCATCTGTTAGAACCTTGCCCACAGCTGTTTCCCCCCAGTCAATAACAACAAACAAACCCCCTGCAGGGTTGAATAGGTTAGCGAGCTTTGAATTGGTCAGTAGCCTACAGAGTCATGAGAAGAATGCAATTGATGAATTTATGTAGATATTCTAAACTAAATGTTTCGATTCATTTCAAATGTAGTAACAGGTCCATGTAGAATAAACAACCCTTTACATAATACCATAGAAGCAGGGTTCTGCTAATATAACACTTTTTATTGTCATTCTCAGCCGATACTATGATTATCTGCATTTTGTCTGGTGGTAATGAGGCTACATGTAGCTTGGCAAACATGTCAGAGTGGTCATACCTTCCTGTGTGGTGTCCCAACCTCCCAAGGCAATAGCAAAGTCTAGAATCAATACTATTCATCAACAGCTCTCCTGCATTCACTAACGACACAAATTAATATACCTGCCTAACGACACACATCTGTGAAGCAAATTCAACAAATACTTGTCGTACCTTAAAATGGGGGGACCATGTACAAAAGGTGCTGTCATTTCTAAAAGGTTCATCCGATATGTATGAAAATACCCTCAAATTACAGCTGACAGTTTGGACTTCACCCTCATTGTCATTGTATCCTTTCAAACTCAAAGTGCTAGAGTACAGAACCAAAATAACAAAAATGGTCACTGTCCAATGAATTATGGTGCTCACTGTATGAGACAGAAGTTCCCTGATCCTCGTGAATACACAGGGTTTCTCCCTCCCCATATTGACCTATACAATTCAATAATAAAAAAAGACAATACAAGTAAACGTTGTCTAGTAAAAATGAAATGCAGAGTGCCAGGTCTCTCCATTTAGAGACTTTAGTATCAAGCCTGTCACTCCGGACTCCATCTTGCAAGTCTCCAAGTGCTGGCTCCATAAATGCATCTGTGAACACATACACAGTCACTGTTCTATTACCAATTGCAGTTAAGATAGTACATGTTTGTTTGCCAAATATCACCTATGTTGGAGTTTGAACAGGTCAGACTAAACCTACCCAATTCTGGTCTCCCCATCAACGACCGTTGGTGAGCAGGCAAGAGGTGAGGCAAGGTCTTTGCTAATGCCCCATCTGATGCAGCACTCCATCTCCCTCTTGGTCAAACAGTCTATACACAGCCTGGAGGTGTGTTGGGTCATTGTCCTGTTGAAAAACAAATGATAGTCCCACTATGCGCATACCAGATGGGATGGAGTGACAGGCTTGATACTAAAGACTGTTTGACC
This sequence comes from Oncorhynchus gorbuscha, assembly GCF_021184085.1. Classification (NCBI taxonomy): domain Eukaryota; kingdom Metazoa; phylum Chordata; class Actinopteri; order Salmoniformes; family Salmonidae; genus Oncorhynchus; species Oncorhynchus gorbuscha. Next base: position 13,018,399 of record NC_060194.1, on the reverse strand, counting down.
AAGAGGGAGAGTGATGGCGTGCTGCATCAGATGACATGGCATCCACAATCACCCAACCTCAACCCAATTGAGATGGTTTGAGATTAGTTGAACCGCAGAGTGAAGGAAAAGCAGCCAACAAGTGCTCAGCATATGTGGGAACTCCTTCAAGACAGCTGGAAAAGCATTCCAGGTGAAGCTCGTTGAGAGAATGCCAAGAGTGTGCAAAGCTGTCATCAAGGCAAAGGGAGGCTACTTTGAAGAATCTCACATAAAATATATTTTGATTCGTTTAACACTTTTTTGGTTACTACATGATTCCCTGTGTGTTATTTCATAGTTTTAAGTTATTCACCATTATTCTACAATGTAGAAAATAGTAGAAATAAAGAAAAACCCTTGAATGAGTAGGCTTGTCACAACTTTTGACTGGTACTGTAGGGCGTCACTAGTTACCACAGTCACAAAGCCCGGCTATTTCTACAATTTCTCTTTTTAAAATGTGATTTTAAACCTAACCCTAACCTTAAATTGCAATATAGCCTTTTACAATATTCCCATAATTCTATGCTTTACAGATGTACTGCAGACTGACTGTAGCTCTAGATTGGATTACATTCCGTTACGGTTTGTTGCTCCTAGTTCACTATATTAGTCCGATTTAAATTAGCTACCACGATAGCTGCATCCATTATTTATTTAGTTTCCCCTAGACAATACAGAATACACTTGTATGAGTGACGAACTAACTACCCTAACGTTAGCTAACCTGCATCACTTTCAAAATATATCTACCTACATTAAACAACAATAACGTTATCTAACATTGTTGTTAGCTAAAATATACCAGGGGTCATTATATCACAGTTTCTCAGGTTATACTCCCCACAAACGGTTGTTGCACACCAAACGCTAGCATTACTGGTGCAGACTTGGGGACCGACATACTCCAAGCATCTATTCTGCATACTAGATAAGGTCCTTCTTCGGCAGGGCATGCAAACCATATAACTTTGGCTGTGGACTCATGATCAATCCGTATAGGGTCCGTTGTCCTTTGAACGCATTGCGGACGATGAAACAACAGAGCCCCTTTCAATAAAGGGAAGTGAAATGGGAGGAGGGGAGATTTGCACGTGGATCTTTACAAAAGGGTGCATGATTTGTTAGACACAGAATTTCTGACAAATATTATCCTATTTATACTTTGTAGACACTTTTGACACTAGAATAAAAGTTTGATCGATGCCACATTTGCCGTTTTCAAATTGATTAGTTGCTTTTTAGGGGTAGTTGCTCTCTAATGAAAAACATCAAGTTCAGTATAGATTGGAGCAAACTAGTGCTATTATTTAGAGATTGAAATTACCCAGATCAGAAATTAATAATGACCTATCAAATTGAGAAAAATGTGAGCCTAAACTAATGCCTTAATTTGGTCATCAACTCCAGGGCTTTGGAAATGATTACTTAAATGGGTAAAGCCTTAGTTTTATAAAACACCTTCTGAGGAAAGGGGGCTAATGTAATTGGATAGAGAAACTGCCTGGATGAACACCTGTCATTGATTAATGTAGCAATGCTATCTAATCATATACCCACATCACTAAAAGACAACCATGTGCTGTTTCCCAGTTTAACAGTTCTCACAAAAAAATGTAATGGCTCAGAAATTATAGATTAAACACTTCAACATACAGAGCCACAACCAATCACTCTATATTCTTTCCTTTGTGGGGAGTGAATTGGCCGTTTTCTGGTAAAATAATAAAAAAGTGTCATACTAAGTGTGTCACGTAAACATACAGTGCTGTAAATCATTAACAGGTCTGTGAATTCTCAGCGGTGAAGGTTTATTTGAGGACATTAATCCACTTGACATTCTCCAGTCCCGTTCATCTTCCCTGGATAAAGAAGTAATCTTCAGCAGTGCCCTCTGAGGTGAGCTGGGGAACCAATGGAACAAAGACAGTGTGGTTTTCGTGAGGCAATAAATGAGAGAAAGCTGTAAAAGGAACTGTGAAAATCTAATTTGGGATAAAATATTAAAATGGTCCAACTCATGAAATGAAAATAAAGCAAGCGAATGGTTTGGAAATTCTGATGTTCATATGCATTGTATTTGGTTATTTTATGTAATATTCTTTTGATGGATTTAGATCACAATAATCAATCTATATTTCCTTGAGTACAATCAGTCTCAAGGTACATTTTCTGTATCTTGGTAATTAAAACAGAAAGACATTGATTACAAAAAAATACTGATAATCAATGAAATCCTATTAACCCAGTAAAATGTATTGTTGAGTGGAAACTCCTTCAATCTCTAGGCATATATGATGTACAACTCTCAGCCTAAAACCTCCCAAGTGACAGATTGCATGGGGGTGTAGACGTAGTGTGTGGGTTTGTATTACCATCCTCGAGGGTACCAGAAATTCTCCCTCGTGGGGACATTTCCCAGGTCCCCAGGAGGACAAAGGCTATTCTAGGACTTAGGGTTAAGGTAAGGGTTAACGGTTTGGGAAAATAGGATTTTGAATGGAAATCAATTCTAGGACCACACAGGGATAGTAAAACATGGTGCTTTCAATACACCGATTCAGAAACAAAAAAGGGTGGACAGAAACAAAAGGGGTGGAATTGCATACTCCCTGTTCACTTTGTGACTCTTTCCCATTGCAATGAGTGTCCTGGAAATTGGAAATCGATTGGATATAATGACTAATGACTTACACGCGCACACACACACACACACACACACACACACACACACACACACACACACACACACACACACACACACACACACACACACACACACACACACACACACACACACACACACACACACACACACACACACACACAGTGCTGTAACCATTGTGGGCTAGGCCTGGGGTGGTGAGAGAACCCATGGCCAGAAAATGTCAACCAAAGAAAAACAAGTATTATACACTGAACAAAAATATAAATGCAACAATTTCAAAGATTTTGCTGAGTTACAGTTCATATGAGGAAATCAGTCAATTGAAATAAATTAATTTGAACTTAATCTATGGATTTCACAAGACTGGGAATACAGATAGGCATTTGTTGGTCAGAGACACTTAAAAAAAAGGTAGGGGCATGGATCAGAAAATCAGACACTATCTGGTGTGACCACCATTTTCTTTATACAGCATGACACATCTCCTTCAAATAGAGTTGATCAGGCAGTTGATTGTGGAATGTTGTCCCACTCCTCTTCAATGGTTGTGCGAAGTTACATTTACATTACATTTAAGTCATTTAGCAGACGCTCTTATCCAGAGCGACTTACAAATTGGTGCATTCACCTTATGACATCCAGTGGGACAGTCACTTAACAATAGTGCATCTAAAACTTAGGGGGGTGGGGTGAGAGGGATTACTTAACCTATCCTAGGTATTCCTTAAAGAGGTGGGGTTTCAGGTGTCTCCGGAAGGTGGTGATTGACTCCGCTGTCCTGGCGTCGTGAGGGAGTTTGTTCCACCATTGGGGGGCCAGGGCAGCGAACAGTTTTGACTGGGCTGAGCGGGAGCTGTACTTCCTCAGTGGTAGGGAGGCGAGCAGGCCAGAGGTGGTGGATATTGTCAGGAACTGGAACTGGAACTGGAACGTGCTGTCGTACGCATCTATCCAGAGCATACCAAACATGCTCATGGGGGACATGTCTTATGAGCTATTGAAGAACTGGGACATTTTCAGCTTCCAGGAACTGTGTACACATCCTTGCAACATCAAATCGAATGTTATTTGTCACATGCACCGAATACAACAGTGAAAGGCTTACTTACAAGCCCTAACCAACAATGTAGTAAAAAAAACAAACAAACAAGAATAAGAAATAAAAGTAAAAAATAATTAAAGAGCAACAGTAAAATAACAGTAAAGGCTATGTACAGGGGGTACCGGGACAGAGTCAATGTGCGGGGGCACTAGTTAGTCGAGGTAATTTTTATTTTACCTTTATTTAACTAGGCAAGTCAGTTAAGAACAAATTCTTATTTACAATAACGGCCTAGGAACAGTGGGTTAACTGCCTCGCCCAGGGACGGAACGACAAAGTTGTAACTGGTCAGCTTGAGGATTCGATCTAGCAACCTTTCGGTTACTGGCCCAACACTCTAACCACTAGGCTACCTGCCGTAATATGTAGGCAGAGTTTTAAAGTGACTATGCATAGATAGTAACAGAGTAGCAGCAGTGTAAAGGGGGGCAATGCAAATAGTCTGGGTAGCCATTTGATTAGATGTTCAGGAGTCTTATGGCTTAGGGGTAGAAGCATAGGGACGTGCATTATCATGCTGAGACATGAGGTGATAACTGTGGATAAATGGCATGACAATGGGCCTCAGGATCTCGTCACGGTATCATTAAAATGCAATTGTGTTTGTTATCCGTAGCTTATGCCTGCCCACAGTATAATCCCACTGCCACCATGGGGAACTTTGTTCATAACGTTGACATCAGCAAACCGCTGTCCCAAATGACACCATCTGCCCAGTTGAAATTATTAATCCCTGAAGAGTACACTTCTCCGGTGTGCCAGTGACAAGGTGAGCACTTGCCCACTGATGTCGGATATGACGCCAAACTGCAGTCAGGTCAATACCCTAGTCAGGATGACAGCACACAGATGAGCTTCCCTGAGACAGTTTCTTCACAAATTCTTCAGTTGTGCAAACCCAGTTTCATCAGCTGTACTGGTGGCTGGTCTCAGAAGATCCTGCAGGTGAATAAGCCAGACGTGAAGGTCCTGGGCTGGTGTGGTTACATGTGGTCTGTGGTTCTGAGGCCAGTTGGACATACTGCCAAATTCTCTAAAACGACATTGAGAGAAATTAATATTAAATTCTCTGGAGACAACTTAAAATTTGAGAGAAATCAGCTTTTCGTGGATCTAAATGTTTTTCCTCATAATCCTGGACTCTCGGACCACCATTTTATTACATTTTATTCATGGACAACCCAAAGGTTCCTAGATTCCTATTTTTGATACTGCCGCAAAGCTAACTAAAAGCAGCATTCCCCAAGAGAGGATGGCTTTCACTTCAGCAGTGATGAATTCATGAACTTCATTAGATAGCAAATTACGGACTCCTCTTTGAATCTACGTATTTCTCCAAACTCAGTTGTCCTGAGTCTGAACAGAACTGCCAAGACCTAGGATCAATGGAGAAACTCCTTTTTTTTTATCTTGACACATTCATGAAAATAGCAATGTCCTCTAAACCAGAAAGCTGCATACTGCACCCTATTCCAACTACTGAAAGAGCTACTTCCTGTAGTTAGCCCTCCTATGTTGAAAATAATAAATGGCTCCCTATCCACCGAATGTGTACCGAACTCACTAAAAGTAATAAAGCCTCTCTTTGAAAAAGCCAAAACTCCCATTCCTCTCAAACAAAATTGAAAAAGCTGTTGCGCAGCAACTTACTGCCTTCCTGAAGACAAATAATGTATATGAAACACTTCAGTCTGGTTTTAGACCCCATCACAGCACTGAGACTGCACTCATTAAGGTAGTAAATGACCTTTTAATGGCATCAGACCAAGGCTCATCTGTCCTCGCACTCCTAAACCTTAGTGCTGCTTTTGACACCATCGATCACCACATTCTTTTGGAGAGAATGGAAACCCTAATTGGTCTACACAGAGAAGTTCTTGCCTCGTTAAGATCTTATCTGCTGGAAAGATATCAGTTTGTCTCTGTGGATGGTTTGTCCTCAGACAATCAATTGTACGTTTCGGTGTTCCTCAAGGCTCCATTTTAGGGCCACTTGTTTTCACTATACATTCTGCCTCTCTGTGATGTCAAATATATCTGCTGTTGGATCTGACAATTAATCTTGATGATTGTACAGTTGTCTCAAATAAAACTTTGAAGGACCTCAGATTTACTCTGGACCCTGATCTCTCTTTTGACGAACATATCAACAGCTTATCCATGCTTTTGTTACTTCTAGATTAGACAACTACAATGCTCTACTCTCCGGCTACCCAGATAAAGCACTAAATAAACTTCCGTTAGTGCTAAACACGGCTGCTAGAATCTTGACTAGAACCCCAAAAATTATCATATTACTCCAGTGCTGACCTCTGTACACTGGCTTCCTGTTATGGCCTGATTTTAATGTTTTACTGCTAACCTACAAAGCATTACATGGGCCTGCTCCTACCTACCTATCTCTCTGATTTGGTCCTGCCATACATACCTACATATATTCTACGGTCAAAAGACACAGGCCTCCTTATTGTCTCTAGAACATCTAAGCAGCTGGAGGCAGGGGCTTTCTCCTATAGAGCTACATTTTTATGGAATGGTCTGCCTAGCCATGTGAAAAATGCAGACTCGGTCTTGACCTTTAAGTCTTTACTGAAGACTTATCTCTTCAGTAGGTCCTATGATTGAGTATGGTCTGGCCCAGGGGTGCCAAGGTGAACGGCAAGGCACTGGAGCGACGAACCACCCTTGCTGTCTCTGCCTTGCCGGCTCCCCTTTCTCCACTGAGATTCACTGCCTCTGACCCCATTACAGGGGCTGTGTCACTGGCTTACTAGTGCTCTTCCATGGCTGCGTCACTTGAGCGGGTTGAGTCACAGACGTGATCGGACGTTATATCCTGCCTGGTTGGCCCGTTCCGGGGGTATCACCCCCCCCCCATCTCAGCCTCCAGTATCTATGCTGCAATAGTCTATGTGCCGAGGGGGCTAGGGTCAGTCTCTTATATCTGATGTAATTCTCCTGTCCTCAAATCACATTTTATTTGTCTCGTGCGCCGAATACAACAGACCTTACAGTGAAATGCTTACAAGCCCTTAACCAACAATGCAGTTAAGAAAAATACAAAAAAATGAAATAAAGTAACAAATAAAGAGCAGCAGTAAAATAACAATAGCGAGGCTTAAAAGAGTAACAGTGACTTAATAAAATAGTAGCAGCAGTGTAAAAGAGGGGGGGGGGGGCAATGCAAGTAGTCATTTGATTAGATGTTCAGCAGTCTTATGGCTTGGTGGTAGAAACTGTTTTGAAGCCTCTTGGACCTAGACTTGGTGTGCCGGTACCGCTTGCCATGTAGTAACAGAGAGAACAGTCTATGACTGGGGTGTGTGACAATTTTTAGGGCCTTCCTCTGACACCGCCTGGCATAGAGTTCCTGGACAGCAGGAAGCTTGGCCCCAGTGATGCACTGGGCTGCACACACTACCCTCTGTAGTGCCTTGAGGTCAAAGGGCAAAGTAGTTGCCATTCCAGGCAGTGATGCAACCAGTCAGGATGCTCTCCATGGTGCAGATGTAGAACCTTTTGAAGATCTGAGGACCCATGCCAAATCTTTTCAGTCTCCTGAGGGGGAATAGGTTTTGTCCAACCGTCTTCATGACTGTCTTGGTGTGCTTGGACCATGTTAGTTTGTTGGTGATGTGGACAGCAAGGAACTTGAATCTCTCAACCTGCTCCACTACAGCCCGTCGATGAGAATGGGGGCGTGCTCGGTACTCCTTTTACTGTAGTCCACAATAATCTCCTTAATCTTGATCACATTGAAGGAGAGGTTGATGTCCTGGCACCACACGGCCAAGTCTTTGACGTCTTCCCTATATGCTGTCTCGTCGTTGTTGGTGATCAGGCCTACCACTGTTGTTAAAACAGCAAACTTAATGATGGTGTTGGAGTCATGCCTGGCCGTGCAGTCATGAGTGAACAGGGAGTACAGGAGGGGACTGAGCACGCACCCCTGAGGGGCCCCCGTGTTAAGATCAGCGTGGTGGATGTGTTATCTACCCTTACCACCTGGGGGCGGCCCGACAGAAAGTCCTGGATCCAGTTGCAGAGAGGAGGTGTTTAGTCCCAGGGTTCTTAGCTTAGTGATGAGCTTTGAGGGCACTATGGTGATGAACGCTAAGCTGTAGTCAATGAATAGCATTCTCACGTAGGCGTTTCTTTTTTCCAGGTGTGAAAGGGCAGTGTGGAGTGCAATAGAGATGGCATCATCTGTGGATCTGTTGGGGCGGTATGTAAATTGGAATGGGTCTAGGGTTTCTGGGATAATGGTTTTGATGTGAACCATGACCAGCCTTTCAAAGCACTTCAAATCAAATCAAACTTTATTTGCCATATGTGCCAAATACAACAAATGTAGACTTTACTGTGAAATGCTTACTTACACGCCCTTAACCAACACAACTCTCTAGGTAGATAGTGTGGTCTACAGCTTATCATGAGATACTCCACCTCCAGCGAGCAAAACCTTGAGACTTCCTTAGATATCGTGCACCAGCTGTTTACAAATATACATAGACCCTCACCCCTTGTCTTACCAGAGGCTGCTGTTCTATCCTGCCGATACAGTGTATAACCCACCACCTCTATGTTATTAATGTCATCGTTCAGCCATGACTCAGTGAAACATAAGATATTACAGATTTTAATGTCCCGGTGGTAGTATATACATGCTTTTAGTTTGTCCCATTTATTTTATAGCGATTGTACGTTGGCCAGTAGTACAGATGGCAAGGGCAGAATATCCACTCGTAGGCAGATCCTCACAAGGCAACCCGATCTCTTTCCGCAATATCTTTTCTGTCTCATCTCTTTCTGGGATGGGGGCCTGTTTGGGTGTCTGAAGTCAATCCCTCTCGTCCGACTCATTAAAGTGAAATTCTTCGTCCAGTTCAAGGTGAGTAATCGCTGTTCTGATTTACAGAAGCTCTTTTCGGGTCATAAGAGATGGTAGTAACAACATTATGTACCATATAAACTGTGAAAAAACAAACAAAATAGCATGGTTGGTTAAAAGCCTGTGAAAACGGCAGCCGTCCTCTCCGGCGCCATTTTACACTTATCTGGGGTCCTGTGAGAATTTAAGTATGCTCCCTCTAATTCTCTCCCTACCGAAGGATCTGAGCCCAGGACCATGCCTCAGGACTACCTGGTCTGATGACTCCTGGCTGTCCCCAGTTTTTCCCTAGTCACCGTGTTTCTACATTTGCATTGCTTGCTGTTTGGGGTTTTAGGCTGGATTTCTGTAAAGCACTTTGTGACATCTGCTAATTTGAAAAAGGGCTTTATAAATACATTTGATTGATTGTGTATATGGACAATTTCAGCTCATTAAACATGGGTCCAATTTACATGTTACAATTATATTTTTGTTCAGTGTAGTTGTACATTGATGAAGGATCTGAAGTTGCATACGTCATGAATAAGTACTGGTAGTGAGGTCCAGTGGCTTGTGATTGAGTTTTTACAGATGGTTTTATTTATTTAACTAGGCAAGTCAGTTAAGAACAAATTCTTATTTACAATGACAGCCTAGGAAAAGTGAGTTAACTGCCTTGTTCAGGGGCAGAACATAATTTTTTTACGTTGTCAGCTTGGGGTTGTTAGCTCGGAGAATCGATCTAGCAACCATTCAGCCCAACACTAACCACTAGGCTACCTGCCAGTTAACAGCTGAATCTGTTGTTTCCCTTATTTTGTTCCCTTGTTTTCCTTATAATGACAATAAATGCAAGCGCAGGAATGTTTTGTTCAATAAAATGCTTTTAAAAAGCTAAGAAGCAAACAATAACACTTGCCTAAACTCATATTTAAAAAAAAGTATATCTTTAAAATGTGGAATTAAGCCATACCCACTGATGCACTGTAGATAAGTGGAAACTCGGTTTTGTTCGGCATTTTCCGTCTCTCGGCACACTTCATGACAGCATTTGCGACCATTTTGCTGACGTGCTTGTGTGTCTGAGTGGAGCTGAGGTTTAAAGAATAAATATATACACGAAAATAAACTTCATTCGGCAATGGACGGGTATGTGTTCACGTGTGCTTGTTGCTCTTAATTAGATTCGCTAAAGGTTTTAATGTTGCATGGAAATAGCTATTCAATAACGTTAGCAAGCTAGCTAACTCACTGGGCCACGAATTGCCTTCGTTCTGGACATGGTGCCCGTCTGCCACCCATCTTGTTAGAATTACACTAGCTAGCTAATGCGAGTACAGTAGAATTTGACATCGTGTGTCGATTGGTTTAACTAGCTATCCAGGAGGTTTGATGACTACGCTAAAATGGAGTAGCGTCAATATTTCTACAAGTTCGTTTGGCTAACCATTCACAATGTCGTGTTGTTAGTCTCAGTATGTCCGCTACTACCTAGCTAGGCGTGCAGTCACCCCTGCGCTTTGTTATGGTAGTATGGCAGGTTTCCTTTGTCTCTTCCGATGAGTTAGGTGGGCACTGTAGCTAGCTATCGTGTACCGCAAGGTCTGATACCCGAATATACTAAAGTAGAATTTGCAATGCGCTTTTATATTCAACGTGTAAATACGATGAATACACATTTAGCTAAATCTAACTGAAAGCCCAAACTCTGGAAGCTGGTTTTAGCCTGAATGGATAACGTTAGCAAACCGGTTGGATAGTAGGCGTAGCTAACTTGATTATTAATTGCACACACCCTAGCAATATATTTTTTTGTTCCGTTAATTTTCATGTTTCTTATTCAGCATTGCCACTGATGTTGCAGTTGGCGTGAAGGTAAGTTTGCACTTTAGCACCTGACTTTTCAGGACACTTTCATCAATTGGGAAATGATGTACCAAATATATTAATGTCTGCATTCTTATTTTACAGAGAGGCTCAGATGAATTAAATCTCTACAGCACCAGCCCTAACTCTGTGACTGGTGAGCACTTTTTCTCTCCTACCCAGGCATATAGGAAAGTAAAGCTAAAGCCATTCACATTCGAACATATTACCCAGTCAATTGTCATTGACATGTTTTAAAGGCCCAGTGCAAACACAAATGTGATTCCTTCCCTTGTGTTTTACAAATATATTTCCACATTGCGGTTGGAATAATACTGTGAAAATTATGATGCCCTTTTTGTGTAAGAGCTGTTTGAAAAGACCACCTGAAATTTCAGCCTGTTGTGGTGTGATGGAGTGGCTCCCGAGTGGCGCAGCGGTCTAAGGCACTCCCTGGTTCAAATCCAGGCTGTATCACATCCAGCTGTAATTGGGAGTCCCATAGGCAGGTGCACAATTGGCCCAGTGTCGTCCAGGGTAGGCCAACATTGTAAATAAAAATGTACCGCCTCTGAGGCAGTAAATTAGTTAAACTAATAAATGAGTTCCAAACTACTCTGCCAATAACAGCTAGTTTTCCCCTCCCCACTTGTTGCCCAGAAATGATTTGATGTTATGTTATTTTTAGTATTGTTGCTGCATTGTTGGGTTCAGGCCTTGTAAGAAAGGCATTTCACTGTACTTTCAGTGGTGGGGGGAAAAGTACCCAATTGTCATACTTTAGTATAAGTAAAGATGCCTTAATAGAAAATGACTTGAGTAAAAGTGGAAGTCACCCAGTAATATACTACTTGAGTAAAAGTCTGTTTTTACATATACTTAAGCATCAAAAGAAAATGTAATTGGTAAAATATACTTAAGTATCAAAAGTATAAATCATTTCAAATTCCTTATTAAGCAAACCACACGGTACTAAGTTTTTTTATTTAATTTACAGATAGCCAGGGGCACACTCCCAACACTCAGACATAATTTACAAGTGAAGCATTTGTGATTAGTGAGTCTGCCAGATCAGAGGCAGTAGGGATGACCAGCAATGTTCTCTTTTTAAGTGTGTGAATTGCACAATTTTCCTGTCCTGCTAAGCATTCAATATGTAACTACTACTTTTGGGTATTGGGAAAATGTTTGGGGTAAGAAGTACATTTATTTTCTTTAGGAATGTAGTGAAGTAAAAGTTGTCCAAAATATAAATGGTAAATTACAGATACTCAAAGCATTTGTTCTTAACTGACTTGCAAGTTAAATAAAAAAATCAATTTAAGGGCTGAGGACAGCTGATGCGATATATTCATGCATGATGCTTGATTTCACAGCTAACGGCAATGACAGCAGTAAAAAACTGAGAGTAGAGGACAGGATGGAGAGTCCCCCATCCCGGGTGCTCCACATCCGGAAGCTGCCCAGTGAGGTGTCTGAGACAGAGGTCATTGCCCTGGGCCTACCGTTCGGCAAGGTCACCAATATCCTCATGCTGAAGGGCAAAAATCAGGTGAGTTTTGTGGTGGAAATTGTCTCGGGTATTTTATTTTATGCCGTTATTGTAGTGGCATGATTAGGGCCAGGTGTTTGTCCTTACCATAAAAAGCAGGGGTATGCAACTATGGAGCGGATGTTCGGGGTTGTACACTGCAAATTGACCATAACTATGCACAAAAATGAGATTTAACAAAATAATATACAGAACTAAAATAAGAACTCAACATGTAAAAAGGTCCCAGAAATGTTCCAACTTATTTTTCTCAAATTTGGTGCAAAAATTTGATTTCATCCCTGTTTAGTGAGCATTTCTCTTTTGCCAAGCTAATTCATCCACCTGACGGGTGTAGCATATCAAGAAGCTGATTAAACAGCATAATCATTATACAGGTGCACCTTGTACTGGGGACAATAAAAGGCCACTCTGAAATTCTCAGTTTTGTCACACAACACAATGCCACAGATGTCTGAAGTTTTGAAGGAGCATGCAATTGGCCTGCTAACTGCAGGAATGTCTACCAGAGTTGTAGCCAGAAGTCTACCATAAGCAGCCTCCAACATCGTTTTAGAGAATTTGGCAGTACTTCCAACTGGTCTCACAACTGCAGACCATGTGTAACCACACCAGCCCAGGACCTCCACATCCTGCTTCTTCACCTGCAAGATCGTCTGAGACCAGACAGCTGATGAAAATTATGTCTGTAATGAAGCTCTTTTATGGGGAAAATCAATTCTGATTGGCTGGGCCTGGCTTCCATGTGGGTGGGCCTATGCCAACCCATGGCTGCGCCCCTGCCCAGTCATGTGAAATCTGTAGATTAGGGCCTAATGTATTTATTTAAATTAACTAATTGCCCTATGATCTGTAATTCAGTGAAATCGTTTAATGTAGCATGTTGAGTTCATATTTTTTGTTCAGTATACAATCATTTCATACATTGAGACACGAGCACATCTTTTTTTTCAAAACTTTTATGGGAAAACTTGGTGAACAGATATCATAAATGGAACCCATTTTTTTCTGAATTCCTGGGGATTTTAGTCTTGAGTTTTTTTTAAACCAAAACAAACTTGGGGCTGGTTTTTGGTTTGTGGACCGCCTATTGCCGATCCCAAATGAAAAGGGATTTTTTTGCATTGATTTTGGCCCTTTGCCTACTTCTGCAGAGTTAGAAACTTGTGTTATTACCATTTGTATGTGTCTGCGTCCAGTATGAAGGGAGTTGCGAGGTAGTTTCTCGTACCAATAACTAACTAATGTTAGCGCGATGACTGGAAGTCAACAGCAACAGCTAGCATGACTTTTGCGCTACTGCTAGTTAGCAATTGCGCTAACCCTGGTTAGCAACTTCCTTCAAACTGAAGCAGAGCGGGAACATGGTATAAGTTTCTGACTCATCTAGATGAAGGGCTTCATTGACAATTTTGAAGTTTCCCTTAGCCTCCCAATTGTTTTACCATTTTCTTTTCAAGACAACCAGGGCTACAAGTAGAACACAAAACATTTTGACAAACGGTTGCATTCATGACTTTTATTTACAAATAATGTCCACCAAATCAAAAACTGATAGAAATGGATTCATATGAATGCTATAAGTACAGAAATTGTTTGCTCACCGGAAAATGAATATCCAACTACTCAGTAACAACTGTGTGGAGTTTGACTGTAACTATGTGAGATTAGTACATTATAGACACTATGTCCTATGATTTATGTAGAATAACCCCTTACCTTCTCTCAAACCCCACTCTAGCTAAGCCCTCGTTAATCAGAGGCTAATAGTTGGTATCTACGGATGCAGTAGAAATGGACAAATCCAATTAAATCTGTAGCTCAAACACACAGTTTAAAAGGAGTTAAAGACCAAAATGCGCCTGCGTTACGGTGGGACTCTTGTGTTAAACCTCACCCGAGCATTCCCTGTTCAGGACAAATGGTCAGGAACTCCTGACCCTAAGGTTTTACATTATTTTTATTTTTTTTACCAAGCAATTTAATACTGGGCATAGAACAAATGTTTCCTCTTTTGTCTTTCTTAAAATTGTTCTTTGACCATGTGCAAGGCGTTCCTCGAGCTGGGTACAGAGGAGGCGGCCGTTACAATGGTGAACTACTATACGGCAGTGACGCCTCAGGTCCGCAACGTCCCAGTGTTCATCCAGTTCTCTAACCACAAGGAGCTCAAGACAGACAGTGCTCTCAACCAGGTGAAATTCTGTCCTTTCCCAGACAATACACCTGTGCATGACTAGTATTGAGTCTCTAGTGTAGACACACAATGTTGTACTAGGCAGCCTTTGCATTTGTGACCAAATCTATAAAAGTGCAGACTGCCATCTTAATTTCTTATTTTCTCTCTTCCTCGCTCTTCCTCTCTTTCATTCATACCCGCCCAGCGTGCACAGGCTGTCCTACAGGCAGTGTCGGCGGTTCAGGAGGGTGGCTCTCCCAACTCTGACACCAGTGCGCTGGATAGTGTTCTTGCGCAGGCCCCCAGCCCTGTGCTCAGGATAATAATTGACAACATGTTCTACCCTGTCACTCTGGACGTCCTCCAGCAGATCTTCTCCAAGTTTGGAACAGTCATGAAGATCATCACGTTCACCAAGAACAATCAGTTCCAGGCCCTGCTTCAGTTCAGCGAACCAGTCAACGCCCAACAAGCCAGACTGGTGAGCAGGCATTCAAACAAGTAGTATATTCAGTTCCTCAGTTCTCAGTCAATTTACCTGTTAACTTCTTGCGGCCAGCCATCCCGGATCCGGGATCGTGAATACAGCCTCAGGCTCATTACCATAACGCAACGTTAACTATTCATGAAAATCGCAAATTAAATTAAATCAATATGCTAGCTCTCAAGCTTAGCCTTTTGTTAACAACACTGTCATCTCAGATTTTCAAAAATATGCTTCTCAACCATAGCAAACTAGCATTTAGCGTTAGCATTTAGCGTTAGCATTTAGCGTTAGCATTTAGCGTTAGCATTTAGCAGGCAACATTTTCACAAAAACCAGAAACATTCAAATAAATCATTTACCATTGAAGAACTTCGGATGTTTTCAATGAGGAGACTCTCAGTTAGATAGCAAATGTTCAGTTTTCCTGAAAGATGATTTGTGCAGGAGAAATCGGTCTGTTTTCTGCGTCATGTTTGGCTACCAAAAAAAAACAAATTCAGTTATAAAAATCCAAACTTTTTCCAAAATAACTCCATAATATCGACTGAAACATGGCAAACGTTGTTTAGAATCAATCCTCAAGGTGTTTTTCTACATATCTCTTCAATGATGTATCGTTCCTGGAAGTGTGCTTCTCCCTCTGAATCGCATGGTAAAATGATTGCCACTGAGAATTACGCACCAACTTAGACAAAGGACACCGGGCGGACCCCTGCCAAATGTAGTCTCTTATGGCCAATCTTCCAATGATATGCCTACAAATGCGTCACAATGCTGAAGACATCTTGGACGAACGGCAGAGAGCATAAGCTCATTCACAGCACATTCACAGCCATATAAGGAGACGATAGTAAAACAGAGCCTCAAAAATTCAGCTCATTTCCTGTTTGAGGTTTCATCTTGGTTTCAACCTGTAGCATCAGTTCTGGGGCACTCACAGATAATATCTTTGCAGTTTTGAAAACGTCAGTGTTTTCTTTCCAAAGCTGCCAATTATATGCATAGTCGAGCATCTTTTCGTGACAAAATATTGCGCTTAAAACGGGCACGTTTTTTAATCCAATAATGACATAGCGCCCCCATAGGTTGAAGAGGTTAAAATGAAGGTTGATAACAATTCCGTTTGTCTCCTGGGATCTCTCTCCAGAATATCACAATGTTGAAAACAAAAATTATAAAAACAAAAAGCTATTTATATTTCATTCATCACTTTCTCCAGTCCCTGGACGGCCAGAACATCTACAACTCATGCTGCACACTGCGGATCGACTTCTCCAAACTGGTCAACCTCAATGTCAAGTACAACAACGACAAGAGCCGCGACTACACCCGGCCCGAGCTGCCCGCTGGCGATGGCCAGCCCTCCCTAGACCCTGCCATGGCTGCCGCCCTCAACAAGGACTCCTCCCTGCTTGGTAAGACCTGCCTCCACCTGTTCAACCATCTTCTCTCTCCCTCTGTTCTCTCTCCTTTTTTTTTCAGACCTGTCCAGTCAGCTCTCTCCTCTGTATAAAAGTCAATACCACTAAGTGTTTTCTCTCAATGGGAGGCTGGGTATATACAGTTGAAGTCGGAAGTTTACATGCACTTAGGTTGGAGTCATTAATTTGTTTTTTCAACCACGCCTCAAATGTCTTGTTAATAAACTATAGTTTTGGCAAGTCAGTTAGGACGTCTACTTTGTGCATGACACTAATAATTTTTCCAAGAATTGTTTAAAGACGGATTATTTAACTTATTCACTGTATCGCAATTTCAGTGGGTCTGAATTTTACATACACTAAGTTGACTGTGCCTTTGAACAGCTTGGAAAATTCCAGAAAATTATGTCATGGCTTTAGAAGCTTCTGATAGGCTAATTGACATCATTTGAGTCAAATGGAGGTGTACCTGTGGATGTATTTCATGGCCTACCTCCAAACTCAGTGCCTCTGTTTGACATCATGGGAAAATCAAAAGAAATCAATCAGCCAAGACCTCCAGGAAAATAAATTGTAGACCTCCACAAGTCTGGTTCATCCTTGGGAGCAATTTCCAAATGCCTGAAGGCACCACTTTCATCTGTACAAACAATAGTACGCATAAACACCATGGGACCACGCAGCCGTCATACTGCTCAGGAAGGAGATTCGTTCTGTCTCCTAGAGGTTAATGTACTTTGGTGGGAAATGTGCAAATCAATCCCAGAACAACAGCAAAGGACCTTGTGAAGATGCTGGAGGAAACAGGTACAAAAGTATCTATATCCACAGTAAAACGAGTCCTATATCGACATAACCTGAAAGGCTGCTCCGCAAGGAGGATGCCATTGCTCAAAAACCGCCATAAAAAAGCCAGACTACGGGTTGCAACTGCACATGGGGACAAAGATTGTACTTTTTGGAGAAATGTCCTCTGGTCTGATGAAACAAAAACAGAGTTGTTTGGCCATAATGACCATTGTTATGTTTGGAGGAAAAAGGGGGGAGGCTTGCAACCCTAAGAACACCATCCCAACTGTGAAGCACAAGGGTGGCAGCATTATGTTGTGGGGATGCTTTGCTGCAGGAGGGACTGGTGCACTTCACAAAATAGATGGATCATGAGAAATAAAAATTATGTAGATATATTGAAGCAACATCTCTAGACATCAGTCAGGAAGTTAAAGCTTGGTCGCAAATGGGTTTGCAAATGGACAATGACCCCAAGCATACTTTCAAAGTTGTGGCAAAATGGCTTAAGGACAACAAAGGCAAGGTATTGGAGTGGCCATCACAAAGCCCTGACCTCAATCCTATAGATAATTTGTGAAAAAGTGTGTGCGTGCAAGGAGACCTATAAACCTGACTCAGTTACACCAGCTCTGTCAGGAGGAATGGGCCAAAATTCACCCAACTTATTGTGGGGCGCTTGTGGAAGGCTACCCAAAACGTTTGACCCAAGTTAAACAATTTGAAGGCAATACACTCAATTTGTTTTTGATAGCATGTAAACTTCTGGCCCACTGGGAATGTGATGAAAGAAATAAAAGCTGCAATAAATAATTCTCTACTATTACTCTAACATTTCACATTCTTAAAATAAAGTGGTGATCCTAACTGACCTAAGACAGGTAGTTTTTACTAGGATTAAATGTCAGGAATTGTGAATAATGGAGTTTAATTGTATTTGGCTACGGTGTATGTAAACGTTCAACTGTACATATCTAATACTTTGTAGAGGTAGTAGGTGGATAATAGAAATCCCTACCAGTCCAGTAACACACCACGAAGTGACAAACAGAAGGAGTCTGTTCTAAGCCATAAAAGGGCTTTGTCGATTTGCTTAAGCTTGTCTACATTAACTACTCTCATTCCGCCCTACCCAACGTCTATATTTTAGCCTTTTCCTGTACACTCTGTAGGTACCCCCTCAGGAATGGTAGCTCCCTACTCTAGCGGTGGAGGGTTTCAGTCTTCTCTCTCCTACTCGCAGGGCGGAGGTAACTATGCTTTACGTTATCTTTTCTTTCTTTCACTCAAGTCTTACCTGGTGTGTCTTGTCTCGGGGCGAAAGAGACAGAAATAGCTGGTGATATAGCAACCACTCCTGTCAGACCAAGGAAGAAGACAAAATGTCTACTAGCATATTTGACTTGTTTGAAATACACTGAACAAAAATATAACCACAACAATTTGTATGATTTTACTGAGTTACAGTTTATTTAAGGAAATTGAGAAATTCATTAGGTCCTAATCTATGGATTTGATTTGTCTGGGAATACAGCTATGTATCTGTTGGTCACAGATACCTTTTTAAAAACAAAAAAAGAGAACCAGTCAGTTTCTGGTGTGACCACCATTTGCCTCATGCAATGCGACACATCTCCTTTGAGTTGATCAGGCTGTTGATTGTGCCCTGTGGAATGTTGTCCCACTCCTTTTCAATGGCTGTGCGAAGTTGCTGGATATTGTTACGATCTGGAACACGCTGTCGTACATGTCGATCCAGAGCAACCCACACATGCTCAATGGGTGACATGTCTGGTGAGTATGCAGGCCAGAAGAACTGGGACATTTTCAGCTTGCAGGAATTGTGTACAGATCCTTGTGACATGGGGCTGTGCATTATCATGCTAAAACATGAGGTGATGGTGGAGGATGAATGGCACGACGATGGGTCTCAGGATCTCCTGTGAAGACTACACGTCTCCTGCGTGCCAGTGGCTATCGAAGGTGAGCATTTGCCCGCTGACGTTTGTTAAGATGCTGAACTGCAGTCAGGTCAGGACTCTTGAGGACGATGAATACGCAGATGAGCTTCCCTGAGATGGTTTCTGACAGTTTGTGCAGATATTCTTAGATTGTGCAAACCCACAGTATCATCAGCTGTCCGTGTGGCTGGTGTCAGACAATTCTGCAGGTGAAGAAGCAAGATGTCTCGGTCCTAGGCTGGCATGGTTACACGTGCTCTGGGGTTATGAAACCGGCTGGACTTACTACCAAATTCTCTTAAACTACGTTGGCGGCGGCTTATGGTTGAGAAATGAATATCAAATTATCTGGCAACAGCTCTGGTGGACGTGTCTGCATGACAATTGGAGGCTCCCTCAATTTGCATCATCTGTGGCATTGTATTGTGTGACAAAACTGCACATTTCTTTTGTTTAAAAATATATTTTTATTGTCCCCAGCATAATTTGCACATGTATAATGATCGTGCTCTTTAATCAGCTTCTTGATATGCCACACCTGTCAGGTGGATGGATTATTTTGGCAAAGGGGAAAAACTCACTAACAGGGATGTAAACAAATTTGAGACCATTTTTTATGTTTATGGACATTTTCTGGGTTCTTTGATTTCAGCTAATGAAACATGGGACAAACACTTTTACATGTTGGGTTTTCATATTTTTGTTCAGTGTATGATAGTTGCTTGAGACTAACCAAGGATGTCATTATGAACGGACTTAGAACATGTGGAATAATGAAAGGTTAGCTTTAGAGTTGACTAACCTTTCGTGTGTCTTGAATATCTTTTGACGGGGGTTGTGTGTGCGTGAGCACGTGTCTCCGTGTGAGTGCACGTGCTCCTGTGAGCGTGTCCGGCCCATTATGTAAATGTTTGGGCATGTAATGCACACTCAAAATCAAATCAAATCAAATGTTATTTGTCACATACACATGGTTAGCAGATGTTAATGCGAGTGTAGCGAAATGCTTGTGCTTCTAGTTCCGACAATGCAGTGATAACCAACAAGTAATCTAACTAACAATTCCAAAACTACTGTCTTATACACAGTGTAAGGGGATAAGGAACATGTACATAAGGATATATGAATGAGTGATGGTACAGAGCAGCATACAGTAGATGGTATCGAGTACAGTATATACATATGAGATGAGTGTGTAGACAAAGTAAACAAAGTGGCATAGCTAAAGTGGCTAGTGATACATGTGTTACATAAGGATGCAGTCGATGATGTAGAGTACAGTATATACATATGCATATGAGATGAATAATGTAGGGTAAGTAACATTATATAAGGTAGCATTGTTTAAAGTGGCTAGTGATATATTTACATCATTTCCCATCAATTCCCATTATTAAAATGGCTGGAGTTGGGTCAAATCAAATCAAATTTTATTTGTCACATACACATGGTTAGCAGATGTTAATGCGAGTGTAGCGAAATGCTTGTGCTTCTAGTTCCGACAATGCAGTGATAACCAACAAGTAATCTAACTAACAATTCCAAAACTACTGTCTTATACACAGTGTAAGGGGATAAGGAACATGTACATAAGGATATATGAATGAGTGATGGTACAGAGCAGCATACAGTAGATGGTATTGAGTACAGTATATACATATGAGATGAGTGTGTAGACAAAGTAAACAAAGTGGCATAGTTAAAGTGGCTAGTGATACATGTGTTACATAAGGATGCAGTCGATGTTGTAGAGTACAGTATATACATATGCATATGAGATGAATAATGTAGGGTAAGTAACATTATATAAGGTAGCATTGTTTAAAGTGGCTAGTGATATATTTACATCATTTCCCATCAATTCCCATTATTAAAATGGCTGGAGTTGGGTCAGTGTCAATGACAGTGTGTTGGCAGCAGCCACTCAATGTTAGTGGTGGCTATTTAACAGTCTGATGGCCTTGAGATAGAAGCTGTTTTTCAGTCTCTCGGTCCCAGCTTTGATGCACCTGTACTGACCTCTCCTTCTGGATGATAGCGGGGTGAACAGGCAGTGGTTCGGGTGGTTGATGTCCTTGATGATCTTTATGGCCTTCCTGTAACAACGGGTGGTGTAGGTGTCCTGGAGGGCAGGTAGTTTGCCCCCGGTGATGCGTTGTGCAGTCCTCACTACCCTCTGGAGAGCCTTACGGTTGAGGGCGGAGCAGTTGCCGTACCAGGCGGTGATACAGCCCGCCAGGATGCTCTCGATTGTGCATCTGTAGAAGTTTGTGAGTGCTTTTGGTGACAAGCCGAATTTCTTCAGCCTCCTGAGGTTGAATAGGCGCTGCTGCGCCTTCTTCACGACGCTGTCAGTGTGAGTGGACCAATTCAGTTTGTCTGTGATGTGTATGCCGAGGAACTTAAAACTAGCTACCCTCTCCACTACTGTTCCATCGATGTGGATAGGGGGTGTTCCCTCTGCTGTTTCCTGAAGTCCACAATCATCTCCTTAGTTTTGTTGACGTTGAGTGTGAGGTTATTTTCCTGACACCACACTCCAAGGGCCCTCACCTCCTCCCTGTAGGCCGTCTCGTCGTTGTTGGTAATCAAGCCTACCACTGTTGTGTCGTCCGCAAACTTGATGATTGAGTTGGAGGCGTGCGTGGCCACGCAGTCGTGGGTGAACAGGGAGTACAGGAGAGGGCTCAGAACGCACCCTTGTGGGGCCCCGTGTTGAGGATCAGCGGGGAGGAGATGTTGTTGCCTACCCTCACCACCTGGGGGCGGCCCGTCAGGAAGTCCAGTACCCAGTTGCACAGGGCGGGGTCGAGACCCAGGGTCTCGAGCTTGATGACGAGCTTGGAGGGTACTATGGTGTTGAATGCCGAGCTGTAGTCGATGAACAGCATTCTCACATAGGTATTCCTCTTGTCCAGGTGGGTTAGGGCAGTGTGCAGTGTGGTTGAGATTGCATCGTCTGTGGACCTATTTGGGCGGTAAGCAAATTGGAGTGGGTCTAGGGTGTCAGGTAGGGTGGAGGTGATATGGTCCTTGACTAGTCTCTCAAAGCACTTCATGATGACGGAAGTGAGTGCTACGGGGCGGTAGTCGTTTAGCTCAGTTACCTTAGCTTTCTTGGGAACAGGAACAATGGTGGCCCTCTTGAAGCATGTGGGAACAGCAGACTGGTATAGGGATTGATTGAATATGTCCGTAAACACACCGGCCAGCTGGTCTGCGCATGCTCTGAGGGCGCGGCTGGGGATGCCGTCTGGGCCTGCAGCCTTGCGAGGGTTAACACGTTTAAATGTCTTACTCACCTCGGCTGCAGTGAAGGAGAGACCGCATGTTTCCGTTGCAGGCCGTGTCAGTGGCACTGTATTGTCCTCAAAGCGGGCAAAAAAGTTATTTAGTCTGCCTGGGAGCAAGACATCCTGGTCCGTGACTGGGCTGGCTTTCATCTTGTAGTCCGTGATTGACTGTAGACCCTGCCACATGCCTCTTGTGTCTGAACCATTGAATTGAGATTCCACTTTGTCTCTGTACTGACGCTTAGCTTGTTTGATAGCCTTACGGAGGGAATAGCTGCACTGTTTGTATTCAGTCATGTTGCCAGACACCTTGCCCTGATTAAAAGCAGTGGTTCGCGCTTTCAGTTTCACGCGAATGCTGCCATCAATCCACGGTTTCTGGTTAGGGAATGTTTTTATCGTTGCTATGGGAACGACATCTTCGACGCACGTTCTAATGAACTCGCACACCGAATCAGCGTATTCGTCAATATTCCCATCTGACGCAATACGAAACATGTCCCAGTCCACGTGATGGAAGCAGTCTTGGAGTGTAGAGTCAGCTTGGTCTGACCAGCGTTGGACAGACCTCAGCGTGGGAGCCTCTTGTTTTAATTTCTGTCTGTAGGCAGGGATCAGCAAAATGGAGTCGTGGTCAGCTTTTCCGAAAGGGGGCGGGGCAGGGCCTTATATGCGTCGCGGAAGTTAGAGTAACAATGATCCAAGGTTTTACCACCCCTGGTTGCGCAATCGATATGCTGATAAAATTTAGGGAGTCTTGTTTTCAGATTGGCTTTGTTAAAATCCCCAGCTACAATGAATGCAGCCTCCGGATAAATGTTTTCCAGTTTGCAAAGAGTTAAATAAAGTTCGTTCAGAGCCATCGATGTGTCTGCTTGGGGGGGATATATACGGCTGTGATTATAATCGAAGAGAATTCTCTTGGAAGATAATGCGGTCTACATTTGATTGTGAGGAATTCTAAATCAGGTAAACAGAAGGATTTGAGTTCCTGTATGTTTCCTTCATCACACCATGTCCCGTTAGTCATGAGGCATACGCCCCCTCCACTCTTCTTACCAGATAGATGTTTGTTTCTGTCGGTGCGATGCGTGGAGAAACCCGTTGGCTGTACCGCCCTGGATAGCGTTTTCCCAGTAAGCCATGTCTCCGTAAAGCAGAGAACGTTGCAGTCTCTGATGTCCCTCTGGAATGCCACCCTTGCTCGGATTTCATCTACCTTGTTGTCGAGAGACTGGACATTGGCAAGAAGAATACTGGGAAGTGGTGCGCGATGTGCCCTTTTTCGGAGTCTGACCAGAACACCGCCGCGTTTCCCTCTTTTTCGGAGTCGTTTCCTTGGGTCGCTGCATGCGATCCATTCCGTTGTCCTGTTTGTAAGGCAGAACACAGGATCCGCGTCGCGGAAAACATATTCTTGGTCGTACTGATGGTGAGTTGACGCTGATCTTATATTCAGTAGTTCTTCTCGACTGTATGTAATGAAACCTAAGATGACCTGGGGTACTAATGTAAGAAATAACACGTAAAAAAAACAAAACTGCATAGTTTCCTAGGAACGCGAAGCGAGGCGGCCTTCTCAGTCGGCGCCGGAAGTGTAAGCTAGCGCATCGATTCCCAAACTAGGGGTTGCAACCCCACGTGGGGTCGCCTGGTTTGAAACTGGAGTCGTGAGAGAAACTCTACAAAAACAAAGTGCTCGGTTCATAGAACCTCGGTACGTCAGTAACCTCTGGTACTAGCCGCTAGATGCGGTTGTAATAAACAGTGGTGCCTGTTTTCCTACTACCAATATGTCTTTCTTTTAGAACAGTTTAATACTATGACCCCATCACTGAAAGAGAAGACTCTCAGGAACACGTCTTCTGTTGTGCTTTACAATGCCCACAAGCCGCGCAGAACTCATTAAAACAAAGTGGGCAAGACCAGGCACTAAATCAGACTTGGGGGGGGGGGGGGGATATTCCCTATTGCCTGATGATCTTCTAAACTTCCCATTACCTTTCTGGTGCATTTCAGTCATTTCAAACCATACTTCCTTCAGATTAGAAAAAAAGCCCCAATTTAAAAAAAGATAACATTGGCTGTTGATTGCTTTAGTTTTTTCTTTAATTATTATTATTTATTTATTTACATGGCGGGGTTGTGAACAATGTTTATCAAAATTGGACCAACCCCTGCTGTAGCAGATGGTTGTGTGTTGTGCTTTGCCTGTGCTTGCTCTCTTGTGTCCCCATTTACCATTTTAACGTGCCTGGCTCTCTGGCCATTCCTCCAGGAGCCATCAGTCCTCTGAGTGCTGCGGCCGCAGCGGCGGCTGCTGCGGGGAGGGTAGCGCTCTCCGGACACTCTGGCTGCAGCGGCGTGCTCCTGGTCAGCAACCTCAACGAAGAGGTCAGTAACATCCCCCAGACCTCCCCCTTTTCTCTCGCTCTCCTCATACAGGAGGATCTCATGCTTCGCTGGAGTTACACACTTGTTCATTGTTTCTGACATGGACTTAGAGCAGACATTTATTATGGTTGATATGACTGGTGTTATTTCATGAGTGGAAAGGCTCAGAAGTTTGGCGCACACACATCTAGTTTAGCCTTTAGATGTGCAGACCCAGTTTTCCTGACATAACATTTTAAGTGATTAAGACTGTCAAGAGACCCCTAATAACCTATTTCTGGAAAAAAGTATAATTGACCTGATTTTGCCACGCAAAACACATTTTTCATCCCCTGCATAAAGACTGACATACACGGGTTAGCTGACAACAAATCAAACGATGCACACGATTCAATGGGCAGAAGTAACAGGCTAATAACTACACAGTGCGTGAGCGTTGCAAAATACACTTTGAAATCTGTTATTCAATTATTGCACTAACACTGCTCGCGCACGCCAACGAGCGTCTGCGTTGCCAAGGGCTAAAATAGAAATCAGTTCTATTTCTGAAGCAGATCGCGCTGCAAGTTCTGCCTCTCCCATCTCCTCATTGGTTTATAGAAGCAGGTACCCACATGCCATCTCCTCATTGGTTATACCCACGTGGGTGACTGAAAGACTCATTACCGCCACTGACCTCATTCATCTAATTTGTTAAATTTGCCAATCGCAATATAAAGTCAAGAGAAGGAAAGGCCTGGAAGGAAGAGAGATGACTAGAAACAATCCGGTTGACTGTTTTATGTGTGGATTAATTGGCGGAGTAGAGGACCTTGTGCATTTCAGGGAAAATAACAACTCAATGTTTGTCCCAGGACAAATTAGCTAGCAACAGCAAGCTAATTAGCTAAATTGGCATAAATGTTTAATGCTTCTCGACCTGTCCCCAAATTAATATAATTGGTTCAGAGTTTGTTTTTTGATATTTTAACCTGCATGTCGTGATCGCGTTTGGTGTGGGGGGACAAAATACATGCATGATGGCACAAAATAAATGCAGGATGGCACACGCGCACAGCCGGTTTGGGTTCCGTGTAAACCAACCCAGTCTGTTTTGCCCCATAGTTGCGCACACTGTTTTGTTGCTAAGCAACCAATCCATCTATATAGACAGGTTAGCTTAAAACGTCATGAAAATGATGCGTGCGAATCGGTGTCCAGAAGCCGCACGTTATGATTCTGAACGGTCAGATAGCTAGAAACAATGACAAGGAACAGCCATGTGGGGAATCGTAGGTGTCTCGTTTCAGCTCCTTGTATCCTGTTAATGATCTTGTTTATGACTGATTTCATGTCAATGCTAATATGGCTAACATTTGCTAGCTAATTAACAAATGTAACGATGTATTTGAGACATTTGCCTATTGTGCAAATGTATTTATGCTTTCAATAAACATTTGGAAGCAACAGTTAACATGTCAACAGTCGATAAGTCAACCCTGTCTGTTTTGCCCCATAGTTTCGCTGCTAAACAACCAACCCGTCTATAGGACATCAGGCTTTAATTGAAGGGTTAGTCTGAGGGTGTAAGTACCAAGATGAGTGGATTGTGTTTCTCTGTCAAGCGTCATTCACCATGAGGAATGACCG
Organism: Oncorhynchus gorbuscha; assembly: GCF_021184085.1. NCBI lineage: Eukaryota > Metazoa > Chordata > Actinopteri > Salmoniformes > Salmonidae > Oncorhynchus > Oncorhynchus gorbuscha. The sequence goes on along the minus strand of NC_060194.1, from coordinate 12,992,164 downwards.
AAGGGTGGGAATGAACGAGGTTGCACATCCAGTCAAGAGATGTAATGCGAGGGATGATGATGCATTCTCACATCGGTGCTCATTTATGTGAATTTTATGTTAGCCTCAGTGCTTGCATATGTTTTTTTTGTCTCCATAGCCTAAGTCAACTGAACTGCAGTTACTTCTCAGGCTCTGTCTTAGTGAATGGAAGGGCTCTGTTCACTCTTTCTCTCTCTATCTGCTATGCATTCTGTGCAAATTTTAACCACTGTCTCCTAAACTCTTTCTCTCTTTCTCTCCCTCCCTCCCTTTCTCCCTCTTTCATGTCAAGTGATAGTCCTTCCTAACTGTCGTTCTTTTCTTTCAAGCCCCCCCCTCCTCCTTCACTCCTCTCTCCCAATGCCTTTCTCTAAGCTATGTCAAGTTGGTATGAACTGTGGGGGCTGTACCAACCACTCCCACCCCAAATTTTCTCAGCCACTGTCTATCTATGCTATATCTATAAATTCTCGACAGAAGTAATATTCTCTGATCATTTCTCTCTTCAAACACTGGGTTTGTGGACTTGAACATGATAAGTTCTGTTTATGCCATAACTTTGTAAGGTGGTTTTCATGTCTTTACCTGCATGCCCCAAACGCTCCTCCTTTGGAAATTGATAGAGGGTAGCGCCCCTGCCACCGGCTTTAACCAATATTCCTGCATTTCATATGCTACCAAGCTTACTTGCGTTACTAAAACCTTAACTTGAGACTCTTCTGCATGCCCAATCCATGCCCCCCCATCATCACTATTGGCCACAAACTAGGCTTGGGTGTAAATGTACTCTGCTCCCCCTTTGGTCTCAGGTGTTGACATTTGGCACTATTATTTCCTTGTATGTTTGAGATTAAAGCCCCTCACAGCAAAACCAAATCCAGCCATTTTCTGACCAAACTCCTGCATTTCCAATGTACTGACCTGTTTTTATTTTTGTCCCCCACCCCAACTCTTTGTTTTTGATTTACTCCACATTGCTGCCCCTTCCCACCCCCCCCCCTTCCCCTCGTTCATTCCCACCCTTCCGTGTTTCCCCCTTTGTGTCCTGTCCGCACCCTCCTCCTTTCCTCCCCCCCTCCTTCCACACGTTCATGCTTTGTGCCTGAACAAAAATGTTCCTCCTCGGACCAACTTCCCCAATTAACTGCCTTGAACCCATGCTCCATGACCACCTCACCATTCTACGGGAAACCACCCTCCGTTATGGATGATCTGTCCATCTCCGCTCTACCTCCGACTCTTCTCTCTACCTGTCTTACGCTGCTTGCTCTTCTCTCCTTCTAAAGATGGTTACGCCCCAAAGTCTGTTTACCCTCTTCGGTATGTTATCGTTAGCACTCTACCTTTTCCGTTTTTAGTTGTTGTTTTTTTTACTCCATGTTTTTAGTTTTCTCTATCTCATTTGATTTATGGTTAGTATTTCCATAGTTGAGTAACTGTTTCATGTTTTTATTTCACGTTTTGTTTAATCGCACATATTGATTCAGTTGAGTACAGATTTTGGCCTTCAAGGCCTCTAGTCTCATCTCTCTCCATCTCACTCCATGAAATAATTACGCTAATGCATGGTTGATTATTTGGCATGTTTTTATTTTTCATTTCACCAAGCTTGTTTTTTGGAGGGATTTTATCAGCATATTCTCTCTTCTCTTCTCTCTCTCTCTCTCTCTCTCTCTCTCTCTCTGTTATAAGGCTATTGTTCGAAGACTCTCTTTGATTGGTTTAAATCATATGGATGATTGCTCCATCCTGTTTCACGTCTCATATTTAAACTCCCTAAAGCACTAACTTTGTCCTTCATGGTTCACTCCTCCCTCTCCTCTGCCTGCCTTTTGCTCTCTCCTCCTCTCTTCCTCCCGCCGTCTGACTATCATTATAATGAAGGGGTGTACGGTGATGCTCAGCGCGTGAAGATCCTCTACAATAAGAAGGACAGTGCTCTCATCCAGATGTCGGACGGGAACCAGGCCCAGCTCGGTGAGTGGGTTCCCATTTGCCTTTCACATGCGTAGGCAACGGTTGGCAGGCTTCAGAGCGCCAGGCATCATGCATCTTGAAAACACGTCATACATATAAAAAAAAAAGATTTCATATTATGAGGCGTCTTACCTTGCTTGAAAGCAGCATAAAGCCAGAATCCGACTATCGTGGAGGCAATTATTGACTTCCATATGCCTTTGCAACCAGTAGCCTCTCTTATGTTCTATTTGTTTTCAAATCACCTTTCTTTCATTGTCCGGTAGTCATATTAGTAACCCGTGCTAGTTGTTGCATCTTTACTTGTCCTTCATTTTAATAAATATTTTTAATGGATATTTTTATCTGTCAGATTAAACCCCTCCCATGTGCGGTGTGCTGTTGACAAGTGTTTTGCTGCTAACTGCGTTATGGAATGAACATTTGCGCGGCGTAACCTATTGCTTTTTGTACATTGCCTGCGCTTATAATGTGAAGACATTAAGCTAAATGTTCTAATCTGTTGCATCAGCCTCAAAGCTTTTTAAAGTTGTTTTGTATGTATCCTAGGCCTGCCTACTGGTTGTATGAATTTGGATCTATCGTCCCACGACTGTCTCAGGGTCTGTTTGGAATAGGCATTCTTTCCGCACAGAATGACTCGTCTTTGCTCGTCTTGTTGTCTGAGGAAGAATAACTGTCCACATTTACTTTATCAGGTGCACATCGGAATTTCGTAAGGACGCACACCGTTGCATCCCGTGCATGTTCTGTTAAAATGAATTTCCACAATCTAAATGTAATTAATTTCTGTCATTCTGAGCAGCACCCCTAATCGGGTTAAGTACCCAATGCATATTGATCCAATACATTTCTCAAATTTCCAGTGAATTCAAATCCTGCTGGTCTAATGTCCGGGACCACATTTTCCTGACGGAAACCCTGTTCCTAACTAATCAGTTAATGAATCAATCAAGTACGAGGGAGGAGCAAAAGCCTGCAAACACTCGGCCCTCCATGGAATGAGCTCGACATGTGTCCTCCTAGGTGGATCCTAAAGCAACTCTTAACATTTCTAATACATGGTAGATATAAAGGATATAGACATTTGTATACTGTTAAAATATATTTTTTCTTTCGACAGTGTGCAGGCATCTATCCTTTCTATTAGGCTGTTTTTGAAACCTACGCACTTGTGATTGACATTATTTTGAAATAAGGACCATAAAAGAGCAGACGGCGTGTCATTGTTTCTAATTAATGGCAGAGAAACATCTCCACATTAACCACATGAGAAACATGTCACTGTACCATGTTTCCTATGTGCCTTTCCTCAGCAATGAGCCACCTGAACGGCCAGAAGATGTACGGGAAAATAATCCGTGTGACGCTCTCCAAGCACCAGACGGTGCAGCTGCCCAGGGAAGGGCTGGATGACCAGGGCCTAACCAAGGACTTCACCAACTCCCCCCTGCACCGCTTCAAAAAGCCAGGCTCCAAGAACTTTCAGAACATCTTCCCTCCGTCCGCGACGCTCCACCTCTCCAACGTCCCGTGAGTTTGTCTTGTGGTTTGGCTTGATTCTGTCTAACATTTCATGTTTGTTGTGTGCTAGCTAGTGCATTAGCGTGGTCTATGGAGTTCCTCAAGGCTCTGTTCTCGTACCACTACTGTTTTCATTATATGCTGCCTCTGTTACACTACATGACCAAAAGTATATGGACACCTGCTCTTCAAAAATCTCATTTCAAAATCTTGGACATTAATATGGAGTTGGTCCCCCCTTTTCTGCTATAACAGCCTCCACTCTTCTGGGAAGGTGTTCCACTAGATGTTGAAACATTGCTCCAGGGACTTGATTACATTCAGCCACGAGCATTTGAGGTTGGGCACTGATTTTGGGCGATTAGACCTGGCTCGCAGTCGGAGTTCCAATTCATCCCAAAGGTGTTCGATGTGGTTGAGGTCAGGGCTCTGCAATCCAGTCAAGTTCTTCCACATCAATCTCGACAACATTTCTGTATTGGAAATTATCATACTGAAACAGGAAAGGGCCTTCCTTTGCCACAAAGTTGGAAGCACAGAATGGTCTAGAATGTTATTGTAAGCTGTAGCGTTAAGATTTCCCTTCACTAGAACAAAGGGGCCTAGCTCGAACCATGATAAACAGCCTCAGACCATTATTTCTCTGCCACCAAACTTTACAGTTGGCACTATGCATTGGGAAAGGTAGCGTTCTGCTGGCATCCACCAAACCCAGATTTGTCCGTCGGACTGCCAAGTGATGAAGCGTAATTCATCACTCCAGAGAAAGCGTTTCCAATGCTCCAGAGTCCAATGGCAGCAAGCATTACACCACTCCAGCCAACGCTTGGCATTGTGCATGGTGATCTTAGGCTTGTGTGCAGCTGTCTGCCAAGGAAACCCATTTCATGAAGCTCCCGAGAAAAAGTTATTGTGCTGGTGTTGCTTCCAGAGGCAGTTTGGAACTCAGTAAAGTGTTGCAACCGAGGACACACTATTTTAACGCGCTTCGCGCTTTAGCTCTCTGCGGTCCCGTTCTGAGAGCTTGTATGGCCTACCACTTTACAGCTGAGCCTTTGTTGCTCCTAGACATTTCCACTTCACAATAGCAGCACTTACAGTTGACCAGGGCAGCTCCAACAGGGTAGAAATTTGACTAACTGACTTACTCGAAAGGTGGAATCCTATGATGGTGCCACGTTGAAAGTCACTGAGCTCTTCATTAAGGCCTTTCTGCTGCCAATGTTTGTCTATTGTGATTGCATGGCTGTGTGCTCAATTTTTATGCACCTGTCCACAACGGGTGTGGGTGAAATGGCAGAATCCACTAATTTGAGGGGGTGTCCACATACATTTGTGTATATATAGAGTATGTAATTTGTTTGCGAGAGTGATAGAACATTAGCATTGTTTATTTTTGCACTAGACTATATTGTTTTGTAGTTTTGCTACTGTATTTAAAGGAATACTTTGAGGTTTTGGCAATGAAGACCTTTACTTCCAGAGTCCGATGAACTTGTGGTTACCATTTTGTATTTCTCTGTGTGCAGTTTGAAAGATGTTGCTAACTAAAGTTAGCGCATACTGGATGCAGAGACCTAAAAATGGTATCCACGAGTTCATCTGACTGGGGAAGTAGATAAAGGGTCTCATTGCCAAAATCCAGAAGTATCCCTTAAGGGTTGGCTGTAGCGCTGGTTCGCTTCTTGCAATACAAGTAAATTGAAGTAGTTTAAAGCGTATCATTGCATTGACATGGCTGAATGTGCTTGCGTTGAGTTTTGCACACTGTTGATTTCGGATTCGACAGGGAGGACGTGACTGAGGAGGATCTGAGACAGCTGTTCTCTAACGCAGGTGGCACTGTGAAGGCATTCAAGTTTTTCCAGTAAGACACTATCTTTTAACTGCCTGTAACTTCTTATCAAATTTAGTCCCAAGGCTGGACCTTGGAACACTATTTGGAATATGCCATCATAATTTTACCACCTGTGTGTGACTTGATCGTGGTTATCTGATCACGTTCTTCTCCCCCAATATAGAGGCCACAAAATGGCGCTACTCCAGATGTCTACAGTCGAGGAGGCCATCCAGGCCTTGATGGACCTCCACAACTACGATATGGGCAGCAACCACCACCTGAAGGTCTCCTTCTCCAAGTCAACCATCTAGAACCACGCCATCACAACCCACCCCAACCCCTTCTCTGACAAATCTCAATGTGTGGTGCTCACCTGTTAAGTCCCCTCGGGGAGACCACAATGATACTCACCTCCTAGGGAAAACATTTGAACCAGTCATTCCTTTTTAGACAATATTGATTATCAAAAGCCCCCCACTAGATGTGACGGTAGATTCTACGATGTCATTGTCGTAAAACATCACCTGTCTAGGTCCCCTTATCCCTCTCCGCCTTAGTTTGTGTGGTTGGCAAGCTCCCTCCCTATGTTCTTCACGAGAATGAATTGGATTCCCTCTTTTTCTTAGAATGAATCAGCGAAAATGTGCCTTACTCAGCAAAATATTCTCATCGTTTTGCCTCCTTATGTTTCTAAAAGTGATAGAGGTCTAGGCACATTCTGTTTGGTTGTGATTTCTGTTTTGTTTTCCCCTCCCCTTTTACATTACTTGATGTTCACCCATTTGAAATGTAGATTTAATAGTTTTGCTTTTGTGCTTTGTTGATGTTTAACCTGATTTAGCGGACTTAGATAAGGAAGCCCATCTCTATTCAGTTGGTTGGGATGTTTAATCCCAAACAAGTCAAGGCAAGGCCATTTTGTCCGGGTTGAGAATGATTACTGTAAAGTCTGACGCCATTGTACACTTCACCTGCTAAGGATGACTGCTTAGATGTTCCCTTACTGACTGTAAATGCTGTCTAAATGTTTTTCAAACCTTACTTGCGTATGTCTATGTTCCCCTTTTTTGGTCATTTTTTTTCTTCCTTTGATTGAAAATGGCAGTGAATCTTTTTGAGCATGTACTAATGGGTCATGGTAGTAGTGAAGACATGTTGCTGTTGCATGCGTCCAACATCCAGATGGGCAATGTGTTCACTGGTCAAAGTGAAGTATGATTGTACATGAGGACAGACTACCTGTTGGGACCAAAGTAAATGTGCCTATAGTCCTACTTTACAATTTAATTTAAAAGAAAAGTATTTTACAAAAACAAATGTGGATTATGTGTTTGAGAGGGGGAACCATACAAATCAAAGTCGATCCCTCGCAGAATGTTTCTCCTTGATTTCAACAATTTTCTGTGGTGTTTTTTGGTCAAGAATTACCCTTAAACTACACAGCTTCAGTTGAAGCAACAACAACAAAAAGATTGGAATGTGTGGGGAAAAGTTATCAATATTTTCTACATGGATTGAGTTTTTACATCTCAATTGTAAATTATCAATATAGTTTGGAAAAGGCACGATTAAAAGCTCATTTTCTACCGAGTGAGTCCATGTTTGATGGTTCCTGCTGTGTGTACCTACTCTGATTTACATCTGTAGCATGCTCAATAAACTTTCCTGTAGCTCTATTCACCCTCTTCTGTCTCTATGCTCTCGCTTTCTTTCTCCTCTACACCTCACTCTTACTGTTCTGATTTTCTCTGCCCAGGGTGGGAAATCAAAATTTGTTTGTGGCACAAAACTGCAAACCAGAAGATGACTACATTTAAAACATATTTACTCAATTTGAATTTCCCACCCTGCTTTCCACTCTTGCTTTACTGAGATCTCTCTGACTCGACTGTCACTGTATGTTCTCTAACCTCTACATTTTCAGCATGATCTCCTGTCTTTTGCTCGCTCTTTTATCTAAATCTCTGAAATTAATATTGTGTTATTATATTCGCCTATTTTAATTGAACTGTACAGTCCTGGCACATGAGTGTCATACTGGACCATACTCCACCGTAAGGGATGGAAATCCATTCTCCAACATTGTAATCTAAAGATGTGCAAGAAAATGACTTAGACCTGTGGTCTTCAACCATTTCTTGCCCAGGGACCCCCTTCATGCGTTAGTAAAATGTCTCGTCTTATCAGGTCAATGATAATGGGAAGGAGAAGTAATCAACATTTTAAAATGAATAGATGTGGTATATAGTTTATCAATATTTTCACCTCCACATAATTTTAAGTGGAAGTGTAAACTATTAGCTAGAAAGGTAACTCCAAACCATAGAGATAACAGACTCATTATAGACATAGTGTCTGACGGCATGGGCAGCACCATTGAGGGAATTTTGAAGTAGTCCATTTTCTTCACGATTGGTTGATCCCTCCTGGTGGTGATCGTTCGAAGTCCCACCCAGTTGACTACATTAAAATGATGGAAGACCTCAGTGGCACTGCTCAGCTAGTACAGCCTTTCATTCCCTATGCTCAACACATTTTCTCTAACGGGCTGCCTTGCTCATTAATCCATAAGAGTATTCTAAGTAACATTTAAAAAAAATCAATTTAACTAGAGATATGTTTTTGTTGTTGCAAGGGCTGTGTCTTAATCCATCGCATCTGCCTATGTCGGCCTTCCACATCTGCCTATGTCGGCCTTCCACATCTGCGGTGGAAGGTGGCCGAGCTACAGCGGTGTTTGTCAGACCAGGAGATATCCCGAAAATCAGTCTTCTCACAAAAACCTCTCTAGCGTCCGAACGGTTTGGCTAAACTAATATGAGCACTCTATGGAAAGATGAGACTCTCGCAAATACAACGGTGTTCTCTGTTTTTCACTACGACTCCCACAACCCTCGGGACTTGTCTGAAGATAACACTTACAAATGAATGGAAAAATGGTGGTAGTTTTGTGCTGAGATAAATATGTAAATATTTCCTGAGCTTTCTTATATCTCCTTCAAAATCTTATTCCTTATGATTTTTTGACTGTCTTTTTTGCCATTTATAATGGCACAATTCAGTGGCCTTGTGGTTAAAGTGTCAGCCCTGAGATTGGAAGGTTGTGAGTACGATCCCCGGCCGAGTCATACCAAAGACAAAAAATGGGACCCAATGCGTCTCTGCTTGGCACTCTCCATTAAGGAGATACTGTAGATTGGGGGTAAGGAGTTAGATTGGGGGTACAGCCCTTCGATAGATTAGCATCCTGTCCAGGGGTGTACTTGTACATCAAGGTGCCTCATGCTACAGAGACAAGTTATACTGTTGTACCATTGAGAGCATTGTGACTGGCTGCATCACTGCTTGGTATGGCAACTGCTTGGCATCCGATCGCAAGGCTCTACAGAAGTTAGTGTGTATGGTCCAGTACATCATTTGGGGGTGAGCTCCCTGCCATCCAGGACCTCTATACCAGGTGGTGTCAGAGGAAGGCCTTCACATTTTTCAAGAATAGCCACCCAAGTCATAGACTGTTCTCTGCTCCTGCGTGGTACCAATTCACAAAGTCTGGAACCAACAGGACACTGAATAGCTTCTACCCCCAAGCCATAAGACTAAATATTTAACCAAATTGCTACCTGGACTATTTGCACTAACCTCTTTGCACTATTTTGCACTAACTCGTAAAATATGCCGCTGCTACTGTTAGCTTGTTGCCTAGTCACTTTACCCCCTACCCATATGTACATATCTACTCAATTACCTCGTAACCCTGCACATCGAATCGGTACTGGTACCCCGTGTATATAGCCAAGATATCATTGCTCATTATGTATTTATTCCTCAAGTTATCTTTCTATAATTTTTCTATTAGCATTGTTGGGAAGGGCAGTAAGTAAGCACGCATGTGACAAATACATATGATTTGAGATTAGGCTCCTGCTACTACAAGCCAAGGCTCGTGCAAGGCTACTTACAGCATTTAACAGGCACTGCTCACAGTTTGGGTAAGAACATGGGAACAAATTGATCACTGAAAAATTTGTTGCAAAAAAAAAATGTGATATGCATGCAGCCGACAGATGAATGATCTGTTCTGTCACATATCAGCTTTACAGTGCCTATTTCTCTTTTAAAAGATGAAGCTGATGACATTGTGGCAATGAATTGATAAATTGCCAAATACATCAGTTAATTAAATGTCTGCATACAGTTCATGGTTCTTATTGAAATTATTTGGACTTTCTCCAAATATTCACATCTAGAACAACCTCCAGGCTTCCGTCATCACGGTCAATTTTGAATGAGACATTTGTTTGGGGGACTGGTCAGTTTGGTAAAACTAATGCTGTCGGAATTGTCCTCTGGAAAAACAGATGAGCTGGGGTAATAATTAAATAACCAACGTTCTATAGTAATACAAGTCCCACATACTCCAGTGAGTGTAATTTGCTCAATATTAGGAGTTGAGAATTCAAGTTGATATCATTACAAAGAAGATATTCTCATTTTTCTACTGTAGGTATGTAATTCAAGATGTGTTTATTTAGTTGTTGCTAGCAATATTCATATACACTTTTGGACCCCCTGCAATACCTCAGACCCCTTGTTGAATACCCTTGATGTAGACACACTCCCAATGAACCTCCAGAATTGTAATCTGGCGGTCCAAGAAACAATTCTAGAAACATCCAATGGACCCCCAAAAAGGTAATCTCGACCAATGACTAGGGACTCTTTTCAATCTGTAGTGTTGAAGCATACAAATTCTGCGATAGAAATGTAAATGTGATTTCCGATTGAGCGGATATAAGAAGCGTTTGCCGTGAATACAAACCCCTCTTTAGCGATGCGGATTGAATAGAGACTTAAGTATCAACTGTTAAGCAACCCCCAAGAGGTTTATCCAAGTCCAAGAAGTGTGTCCTAAATCTAGCTATTGGCTACTGTAAGTGATAGCAGGTGGACGTTTATGAGTCTTGTCCTGGAGGCAGAAATGATCGATTTCCCCTTAGATAGACCAGCTGTAAAGTCAAAATGGTCTACATTTGCTTTTTGGTCTTAATTTAATGTTAGGGTTAGGCATTACGGTTCGCAGTGTGGTTAAGGTTAAGTTAGAAATCAGATTTTATGACTTTGTAAAACGTTAACTTGCTAAGTGGTATTGTAATAATTTGGAACCGTGATTTTTCAAGATTATGCAAATTGCTAATATTTCTTCATCGGTTTTAAACATGGTTTAACAATCGAATACACATTTGTGGAAACAACGTCACTGTTTGCTCGAGTGCCTTTGTTGTTGTTTTGTTGATTAAAATGGAGAGGAGTGTCCGGCAGCATGGTAAAAATAAATGGAGGAGCACTAAAGCGCTACATGTGCGCAGAGGTTGCTTAAAGTAACTGCATTCTAATGTCACCTTTTATGGAAAACAAGCCAATAGTTTTACACATGCTCTGTTCTTGGGTCTCCAGTGCTGCGTGAGTGAAAAGTTGAAATGGAAGTTATGGACTCTCTCGCTTGCTTCTTTTATGGGAAAAAGTCCACAATGAAACTGACATTAAATGTGGAGAGTTATACCTTTGCATCTGTTGGCCAGCAAGTAGGCTCTTAATTTTGATGCCATTGTAGGCTACTGTAGCCTACCATTTGATGAAATGACGATATCACTGGAGTCATTGTAAATCGATTTGGGCCACTTGTGTAGCATACCTGGAGCAGGCAAATGGATAAAACAAATTGCCTATAGTTTGTTGTTGTTGTAGCCTTTTGTTATTATGCAATTATTAAGGGCCATGTTTAATTAATTAAATTGGAAGTTAAATTGTGATCATTGTCACAGCTCTATCGCAAATGTATCATTCTCCATATTTAATGTCAGTTTCATTGTGGATTTATCCCTGAAATTAGATGTTTGTTTATCAAGTGCTATAGGCTACCTGCATCTAGCTCAGCAAACCATGGTAAAATTGAATTGGAATTACAATCCCAGATTAGTTTCAGCATATTGAAATAACAAGTCAATCTCGCAAATAGGCCATAATAACAGCACAATTGCCAGAAAATAGCCAAACTTTATTTTTTTTAAAAATTCATTCAAGTGTTTCTTGCACAGAACTGTCGAGATCCTCTGTCCAGCTTTCATCACTCAAATTCATCTGTCGGATTTATCTATAGTTATGCACAAACATGATTTTATTTACAATTATAAACTGGGTGGTTTGAGCCCTGATTGTTTGAAAGCTGTGCTATATTAGACCATGTACCACAGGTATAATAAAAACATACGTTTTACTGTTCTAATTACGTTGGTAACCAGTTTATATATATTTATACAACAGGTGGGTCTAATCCTGAATGCTGATTGGTTAAAACTACATTCCACCCGGCGTCTATTCCATAAATTGCCACCGGCTAAATCTATGACATTAAAATGCCTATTTACTCATTTCCATCTGACTGCGCAATCCATTGTCCATCAACCCAACCAAGCAATTTATGAGCTTGATCTCCAGTACAAAAAGCATCTAGACATTATCTCACATTTCTTTTAGACTAACATTTAGTTTTCAACAGCAGAGATTTGTATAAAATATGTCTCTCCGATATTTGCAACATTGTTTTAATATTCAAATTCGATCTCCTGCTGTCCCATAGTAAAGAACGTTTCGGGAGTCGAGTAAAGAGACAGAAAGGCAGACAACGATTCTCAGCCAGTCAAAATCATGAATCAGCTGGCAACAATTTTCTGGATATATAACAAAAATATACATTGAAAAAGGTAAAATGAAACGCAGTTAATTTGCAGTCTTTCCAGCATCAGTTTGAAGTGATTGTGTTTCAGTAGCTGTGTTGTTGGCTAGCTCATCAGAACAACAGTGTCCTGACGAGTGAGCACATTTTCTATGCCAGGCGAAATCGCGTCTCATGAGCTTCTTGTTATGGATGCAATCTAAATAAATGTCACTAGAAAACAAATGCAAATGCAGCTACTTTGCTGTTATTCTGGCTGCACTTTTTGACGTAACTGTAAGGTAGCCGTAGTTGGCTTGCTAGCAATCAAGGGATAAGAACGTTGCCACCAGCAGGTCAATGGAACATTTAGAACGAACGACTGAGTCGCTTCCATAGATACAGAACAAAAAGACTGAACGACTGGGTCACGTCTCTAGCAACCATAGATGGACTAAATATTCTGGAAGGATGAAATGGTATGAATAAATTAATCACAATATGTCAATTATTATTTGAATATATTGGTAATCCATTGTATAATAGTGATAATGCCCTTGAAGCCGGTGTTTGGAGGATATAATGGCAGGGGTGTGGTTAGGCCCAAACACCGGCTTCGAGGGCATTATCACTTAATATATATATATATATATATTAAGTGTGTGTGTGTGTGCGTATATATATATATATACGCACACACACACACACACACACACACACACACACACACACACACACACACACACACACACACACACACACACACACACACACACACACACACACACACACACACACACACACACACAGTTGAAGTCGGAAGTTTACATACAATTTAGCCAGATAAATTTAAAAACTGTTTTTCGCAATTCCTGACATTTAATCCAAGTAAAAATTCTCTGTCTTAGGTCAGTTAGGATCACCACTTTACTTTAAGAATGTGAAATGTCAGAATAATAGTAGCGAGAATGATTTATTTCATCTTTTATTTCTTTCATCACATTCCCAGTGGGGCAGAAGTTTACATACACTCAATTGGTATTTGTTAGCATTGCCTTTAAATGGTTTAACTTGGGTCAAACATTTCGGTTAGCTTTCCACAAGCTTCCCACAATAAGTTGGACGAATTTTGGCCCATTCCTCCTGACAGAGCTGGTGTAACTGTGTCACGTTTGTAGGCCTCCTTGCTCGTACATGCTTTTTCAGTTCTGCCCACAAATTTTCTATGGGATTGAGGTCAGGGCTTTGTAATGGCTAGTCCAATACCTTGACTTTGTTGTCCTTAAGCCATTTTGCCACAATGTTGGAAGTATGCTTGGTGTCATTGTCCATTTGGAAGACCCATTTGCCACCAAGCTTTAACTTCCTGATGTCTTGAGATGTTGCTTCAATTTATCCACATAATTTTTCTTCCTCATGATATCATCTATTTTGTGAAGTGCACTAGTCCGTCCTGTAGCAAAGCACCCCCACAACATGATGCTGCTACCCCCGTGTTTCACGGTTGGGATGGTGTTCTTTGGCTTGCAAGCCTCCCACCTTTTTCCTCCAAACATAACGATGATGATTATGGCCAAGGAGTTCTATTTTTGTTTCATCAGACCAGAGGACATTTCTCCAAAAGTATGATATTTGTACCCATGTGCAGTTGCAAACCATAGTTTGGCTCTTTGTATGGCGGTTTTGGAGCAGTGGCTTCTTCTTTGCTGAGCGGCCTTTCAGGTTATGTCGATATAGGACTTGTTTTACTGTGGATATAGATACTTTTGTACCTGTTTCCTCCAGGATCTTCACAAGGTCCTTTGCTGTTGTTCTGGGATTGATTTGCACTTTTCGGACACCAAAGTCCTTTCATCTCTAGGAGACAGAACGCGTCTCCTTCCTGAGCGGTATGACAGCTGCATGGTCCCATGGTGTTTATACTTGCATACTATTGTTTGTACAGATGAACGTGGTACCTTCAGGCGTTTGGAAATTGCTCACAAGGATGAAACAGACTTGTGGAGTTCTACAATTATTTGTAATTGTGATACAGTGAATATCCTAACCGACTTGCCAAAACTATAGTTTGTTAACAAGTAATTTGTAGAGTGGTTGAAAAACGAGTTTTAATGACTCCAACCTAAGTGTATGTAAACTTCCGACTTCAACTGATATATATATATACCCCTTTTTTCTCCCCAATTGGTAGTTACAGTCTTGTTCCATCACTGCAACTCCCGTACGGTCTTGGGAGAGGCGAAGGTCGAGAGCCATGCGTCCTCCGAAACACAACCCTGCCAAGCCTTACTGGTTCTTGACACACTCCTCGCTTAACCTGAAAGCCAGTCACACCAATGTGTCAGAGAAAACACTGTACAACTGGCGACTGCAGTCAGTGTGCATGCGCCCGGCCCGCCACAAGGTGCATAATCATAGCAGTCAAAACCTGTTAAATCAACATGCATTGATGGAAAATTATCTGGCGAGTTTAATAAGGGCAAATTAAGTTTCTTTTGCGACATATTTTTAAACTCACAATAATTATTATTTTGAGGGAAAACCGTATTTTACAAATTACGCCGATAAACTCTTCTCTTGCTGCAGGAAAAAAACTTTTAAGCTAGTTTTCTGACCTGTTTATTGAAAACACAAAGTTGCACAATGAGCACTTATTGTCTCTCAAATACATCGTTACAGTTGTTGGTTAGCTAGCTAGCGAATTTAAGCAATATTTGCATAGACATCAGTCAAAACACCTCAAAACAAGACATGGTATCAAGTACAAGACAAAACTAACTGAAATTATTATTATTATTATTATGAGCCACCTACGATTCTCCACTTGGCAGTTTCTTGTCATTGTTGCTAGCTATCTGGCCATCCAGAATCTTCTGTCCCATTGAAGCGTGTGCATCATTTTCGTAACATTCTGAATCTCAGCCAACCCATCTTTTCTGCTGTGCTATCGCACGTGTGATGATGTCAAAGTGAGTGAAAAATAACGTTGTTTACAGTAATTTATTTGTTGCTGTAATATCCCAAACGGATGTGACAGTTTCACCAATTAAGGATTCTAGATTTAAAGTAGCCTCTGGTGTGGCCTCTTGGAAAAAAGAACAAAAACTGCAAAGAGCTGTTGCTATGTCCTGTGGCAGATCTAATAAATATAATTTGAGCACCATGGGACCAATGTGTACCTTACCAATTTCACAATATCAAGGTGATTTCCAAAAGATTGTAGAACATTTATCTAAGACAAAAGATGTTCATGGCACCATCTTGACTTGGGGAAATTGCTGTCTGTCTCAATAGTTGTCAAAGACTGAATAATTCAACATCCTGTTCACTGAGCATATTTCATTAGTGCTGACCTCCATCTCGATCACATAATGTCAACAAGAGTGAAACAAGTGTCATTTCATTACATACAGGTCAAATTCTCCTCATTTTCAATACATTGTGTTTGTTAAGGTGCATTGCAGAAGCATCAGAGGAGTTTCTTAAAAAACCTTTTGGAGAAACAGCTGGTGGGCAAGACCGCTCCATGCAGTAAGGGCCCATCCACTACTTCTACATTGCTGACAGTTTTAGTAGAAATCCAGCAAACCCTTTCTTCTTCAGCAGACATCTTCATTCCTCTGCCTCTGACAAGCGTTGGTGCTGGTGGGACACACTGTATACATTTATTCACAGATTAAAGCTGAAACGTGGCGAATGGCCCCTTTAAAACAAAATCGAATGGACTTTTATCTATATGCAAATGACTCCTCTCTCATACGTGGTTTCAACAATTAACGTGGATGACGGTTGACACTGGGGCCAGGATGTCTTTTGTCTCACTAGATAACCTGCTCAAGCTGCCTCTCATCTCTGATCGGAAACAATTAGTTTTGTTTGGAGACACAAGCTGGGCTCCCATGTTGCTGGTGTGCTTCTGTATACCTGAGCTATGAAAAGAGGACTGCATCACTCTGTACAGCGTTTTGGGCTTTGTAATTCCCCATCAATACTGTATCGAGAGATAATATTTTCTTGAGCACGTTTTTTTACATAATTCTTTTTTTTTGTTGCCTTGACAGGACAAAACAAAATCACATGAACATCATATATACACCGTCATTTGAAAAGGATCCAACAGCATGAATTTGACATAGTGAACTCCCGCATCTCGTTAAACTGAGCTCTTCCAGCTGTGTCTGAATAGATCAATGCAAAAAGACAAAGCAAAGCAACAGCAGAGCTCTCTAATTCAGAAGCTCATGAGTTCCTTTGTGTTTGTCTGCAGATGTTCATGTAAAACATTAGTGACTATCAAAGCAGAGGGGCGTGGTTTGAGGCTGCAGGCTTCAAACATCACGAGACAAAGACGGCTACATTGAATTGGGATCTCTTTCTGCATACAACCGTGTCTTCCCCTCAGTACCTCCTTAGTAGGAATTGGGAGTTGCTGTGTTTCTTTGGAGTATGAAAATAGGGAGATAGTGGTGATGAATTCTCCCACTCCTCCTTTTTCTCTTTCTCTTCTCTTTTTCACTCTCTCGCCCCCCCCCTCTCTTGAACTGTTTCTCTATCTCTCTCACTCACTTAACCTGTTTCCCTCCCTCTCTTCTCTCCCGCTCTCCCTGAGCTGCTGACAGTGTGTAGCTGAGAGAGCCTTTTTTCCACAGTAAAAGTAATCACCTCCATTACCATCTATCAGGGGACCACCATTTAACAGCTGTTTCAGGCAGGCCTCTAAAAGGGAAAATATCTCCTGTTTCACACAGCAGAGTCTTGGACTTAAAACAGCAGGGCAAATGCCTGAGATTGGAACTGGTACATATCATTTCTTTGGAGCTGATGCTTAGAAAATCCTATTCACTGTACTTCCACAGGACTATTAGAGAGGAATTGTGTTCACCCCTGGAAATGTGGCAGAACAATTAACACACTGATGAAAATGCTTATTTTGCCAATATCATTAATTGGTCATTAATTAGTGTAAGGAAATGGGTTTGCATCGGGAGAGGTACTTATGCCAAACCCTCTTCATGTTTGGCTGGCACAATGATGCCCTCCTGTTTGGTTTTTCCAATCCCCTGGCACCCAGCGCTGCCTGCCATTCCTGCTCCAGAGATCCTCAGTGGGCATAGGCCCAGGCCTGGCATTGCTACAGACCCAGAGCCAGGACCAGATCATGCTTACGAGCTGGTTATTGTTGGATGCCCCTACCATGCACATCTTGGATGCCCTGCCATGGATGCTCTAGCTTGCTCCGACAGATTGATTCAATTAAGGGCTCTATTCAATCAGATCAGCTTTAGCTGACATCCGCATAGCGGTTGTTTTGATGGTGTCGGAGGTGTAACTGTGTTTGAGCTGTCAAATCCACAACTGGCTCCCGGCATTATACCTAAAACGGATATTGCCATTGGCTGCACGGAGTCACATTAACCGAAATACCATGGAGCCTTGTTTACAAGTTCCAACACTAGAATGTGAAATGTAATTTGAGCGCAATTATTTCTACATAGCCTACACTTTCTCGTTCTGAACTTCTAACGAAACATCCGCTATGCAGGTGTCTGCTATTGCTGGTTCACACTTGATCTGATTGAATCTTGGCCTAAGAGAACGAACATCCCAGGTCTACTTGGGAGGAAGCCATTTCTTAAGGCACACGGATTAGATCAATTATTGCTAGACATAATGTGAGGAAAGATGAAATAGCATTATTGGATAACATTGTAAAACTAACATTGATAATACAGTTCAAACTAAACAGGGAGGTTTGTTTTAAAGACTAACTTCTCTTGATGGGAAGCACAAACCGTGAGTAAGATGGATCAGTCAGCATTAGATACTTTTAACTCACACTAATGAATATTCAGGTGTACTGTGGCTAAAACAATACAAATAGTCACTGTTATGCATGTGTGCTCCGCCTAACAGTCACTCTTAACTCCATTACCCATCCAATCACCACTACAGTTGACACGCCTAGATAACTATTCAGTTGAGTTGAAGCCATCAAGCATTTACAATAAATGATCAGTCATGATGGCTCTCTCCTGTTGTCCTTCTAATTTGCCACACGCCACCATGGAGAAGCATGAACACGTCTCTTTGAGCTTCCTGGTAGTACCAATTACCTGAGGTCAAAGGTCAAGATGCTATACACAGCTCCAATTTAACACTGTGTCAATATAATTCACTGACATGGTGATTGTCAGACTGCAACTTGCAAATTAGTTAACAGGAGCAGTGGTACAATTCCTATTTCCTACTGGTGTTACTGGGGATTATTAGGGAAAGTTTTGATGAAGAATGCATGTCCCCTGTCAAACATCAATGCAAATACAATGACTATCTATTACACAATTACTGTACCGTTTTTACAGTGCTTTCAGAAAGTATTCAGACCCCTTGACTTTTTCCACATTTTGTTACGTTACAGCCTTATTCTAAAATTGATGAAATCCTTTTCCCCCTCATTGATCTACACACACTACCCCATAATGACAAAGCAAAACGTTTTTGTTTTGTTTGTGCAAATTTATTACAAATAAAAATCAAAAATACTTTATTTACATAAGCATTCAGACCCTTTGCTATGAGACTCAACATTGAGCTCAGGTGCTGTCATGTTTTGTCTTATATTGTCTTGTCATTTTGCTTTTCCTTCTGTTCGTTTTCCCCCTGCTGGTCTTTTTAGGTTCGTTCCCCTTTTTCTCTCTCCCTTCCTCTCTCTCTTCTCTCTATCGTTCCGTTCCTGCTCCCAGCTGTTCCTATTCCCCTAATCAATCATTTAGTCTTCCCACACCTGTTCCCTATCTTTTCCCCTGATTAGAGTCCCTATTTCTCCCCTTGTTTTCCGTTTCTGTCCTGTCGGATCCTTGTATATTGTTCACCGTGCTGTGTCTTTGTATCGCCCTGTCGTGTCGTGTTTCCCTCAGATGCTGCGTGGTGAGCAGGTGTCTGAGTCTGCTACGGTCAAGTGCCTTCCCGAGGCAACCTGCAGTTTATGATCGAGTCTCCAGTCTGTTCTCGTCATTACGAGTGGAATTGTTCTTTATGCTTTATTTACCGCTCCGATTTGTCTAGGAGTATTGAATATTTACTTTACTGGATTAAAGACTCTGTTTTCGCCAAGTCGCTTTTGGGTCCTCATTCACCTGCATAACAGAAGGATCCGACCAAAGAATGGACCCAGCGACTACAGACGCTCGTAACACTTCCGTCGAGATCCAAGGAGCCATGCTCGGCAGACACGAGCAGGAATTGTCTGCTGCTCGTCATGCCGTGGAGAACCTGGCCGCTCAGGTTTCCGACCTCTCTGGACAGTTCCAGAGTCTTCGTCTCGTGCCACCTGTTACTTCCTGGTCTGCCGAGCCTCCGGAACCTAGGGTTAATAACCCACCTTGCTACTCCGGGCAGCCCACGGAGTGCCGCTCCTTTCTCACCCAGTGTGATATTGTGTTCTCTCTCCAACCCAACACATACTCTAGAGAGAGAGCTCGGGTTGCTTACGTCATTTCACTCCTTACTGGCCGGGCTCGAGAGTGGGGCACAGCTATTTGGGAGGCAAGGGCTGATTGCTCTAACAATTACCAGAACTTTAAAGAGGAGATGATTCGGGTTTTTGACCGTTCAGTTTTTGGTAGGGAGGCTTCTAGGGCCCTGGCTTCCCTATGCCAAGGTGATCGATCCATAACGCATTACTCTATTGAGTTTCGCACTCTTGCTGCCTCTAGTGACTGGAACGAGCCGGCGCTGCTCGCTCGTTTTCTGGAGGGACTCCACGCAGTGGTTAAAGATGAGATTCTCTCCCGGGAGGTTCCTTCCAGTGTGGACTCTTTGATTGCTCTCGCCATCCGCATAGAACGATGGGTAGATCTTCGTCACCAGGCTCATGGAAGAGAGCTCGCGTCAACGGTGTTTCCCTGCTCCGCATCGCAACCATCTCCCTCCTCTGGCTCAGAGACTGAGCCCATGCAGCTGGGAGGTATTCGCATCTCGACTAAGGAGAGGGAACGGAGGATCACCAACCGCCTGTGCCTCTATTGCGGACTTGCTGGACATTTTGTCAATTCATGTCCAGTAAAAGCCAGAGCTCATCAGTAAGCGGAGGGCTACTGGTGAGCGCTACTACTCAGGTCTCTCCATCTAGATCCTGTACTACTATGTCGGTCCATCTACGCTGGACCGGTTCGGGTGCTACATGCAGTGCCTTGATAGACTCTGGGGCTGAGGGTTGTTTCATGGACGAAGCATGGGCTCGGAAACATGACATTCCTTTCAGAGAGTTAGACAAGCCTACGCCCATGTTCGCCTTAGATGGTAGTCATCTTCCCAGTATCAGATTTGAGACACTACCTTTAACCCTCACAGTATCTGGTAACCACAGTGAGACTATTTCTTTTTTGATTTTTCGTTCACCTTTTACACCTGTTGTTTTGGGTCATCCCTGGCTAGTATGTCATAATCCTTCTATTAATTGGTCTAGTAATTCTATCCTATCCTGGAACGTTTCTTGTCATGTGAAGTGTTTAATGTCTGCCATCCCTCCCGTTTCTTCTGTCCCCACTTCTCAGGAGGAACCTGGCGATTTGACAGGAGTGCCGGAGGAATATCATGATCTGCGCACGGTCTTCAGTCGGTCCCGAGCCAACTCCCTTCCTCCTCACCGGTCGTATGATTGTAGTATTGATCTCCTTCCGGGGACCACTCCTCCTCGGGGTAGACTATACTCTCTGTCGGCTCCCGAACGTAAGGCTCTCGAGGATTATTTGTCTGTGTCTCTTGACGCCGGTACCATAGTGCCTTCTTCCTCTCCGGCCGGGGCGGGGTTTTTTCTTGTTAAGAAAAAGGACGGTACTCTGCGCCCCTGCGTGGATTATCGAGGGCTGAATGACATAACGGTTAAGAATCGTTATCCGCTTCCCCTTATGTCATCAGCCTTCGAGATTCTGCAGGGAGCCAGGTGCTTTACTAAGTTGGACCTTCGTAACGCTTACCATCTCGTGCGCATCAGAGAGGGGGACGAGTGGAAAACGGCGTTTAACACTCCGTTAGGGCATTTTGAGTACCGGGTTCTGCCGTTTGGTCTCGCCAATGCGCCAGCTGTTTTTCAGGCATTAGTTAATGATGTTCTGAGAGACATGCTGAACATCTTTGTTTTTGTCTACCTTGACGATATCCTGATTTTTTCACCGTCACTCGAGATTCATGTTCAGCACGTTCGACGTGTTCTCCAGCGCCTTTTAGAGAATTGTCTCTACGTGAAGGCTGAGAAGTGCTCTTTTCATGTCTCCTCCGTTACTTTTCTCGGTTCCGTTATTTCCGCTGAAGGCATTCAGATGGATTCCGCTAAGGTCCAAGCTGTCAGTGATTGGCCCGTTCCAAGGTCACGTGTCGAGTTGCAGCGCTTTCTAGGTTTCGCTAATTTCTATCGGCGTTTCATTCGTAATTTCGGTCAAGTTGCTGCCCCTCTCACAGCTCTTACTTCTGTCAAGACGTGTTTTAAGTGGTCCGGTTCCGCCCAGGGAGCTTTTGATCTTCTAAAAGAACGTTTTACGTCCGCTCCTATCCTCGTTACTCCTGACGTCACTAGACAATTCATTGTCGAGGTTGGCTTCAGAGGTAGGCGTGGGAGCCATTCTATCCCAGCGCTTCCAGTCTGACGATAAGGTTCATCCTTGCGCTTATTTTTCTCATCGCCTGTCGCCATCTGAACGCAACTATGATGTGGGTAACCGCGAACTGCTCGCCATCCGCTTAGCCCTAGGCGAATGGCGACAGTGGTTGGAGGGGGCAACCGTTCCTTTTGTCGTTTGGACAGACCATAAGAACCTTGAGTACATCCGTTCTGCCAAACGACTTAATGCTCGTCAAGCTCGTTGGGCGTTGTTTTTCGCTCGTTTCGAGTTTGTGATTTCTTACCGTCCGGGTAGCAAGAACACCAAGCCTGATGCCTTATCCCGTCTTTTTAGTTCTTCTGTGGCTTCTACTGATCCCGAGGGGATTCTTCCTTATGGGCGTGTTGTCGGGTTGACAGTCTGGGGAATTGAAAGACAGGTTAAGCAAGCACTCACGCACACTGCGTCGCCGCGCGCTTGTCCTAGTAACCTTCTTTTCGTTCCTGTTTCCACTCGTCTGGCTGTTCTTCAGTGGGCTCACTCTGCCAAGTTAGCTGGTCATCCCGGTGTTCGAGGCACTCTTGCTTCTATTCGCCAGCGCTTTTGGTGGCCGACTCAGGAGCGTGACACGCGCCGTTTCGTGGCTGCGTGTTCGGACTGCGCGCAGACTAAGTCAGGTAACTCTCCTCCTGCCGGTCGTCTCAGACCGCTCCCCATTCCTTCTCGACCATGGTCTCATATCGCCCTAGACTTCATTACCGGTCTGCCTTTGTCTGCGGGGAAGACTGTGATTCTTACGGTTGTCGATAGGTTCTCTAAGGCGGCACATTTCATTCCCCTCGCTAAATTTCCTTCCGCTAAGGAGACGGCACAAATCATCATCGAGAATGTGTTCAGAATTCATGGCCTCCCGTTAGACGCCGTTTCAGACAGAGGCCCGCAATTCACGTCACAGTTTTGGAGGGAGTTCTGTCGTTTGATTGGTGCGTCCGTCAGTCTCTCTTCCGGGTTTCATCCCCAGTCTAACGGTCAAGCAGAGAGGGCCAATCAGACGATTGGTCGCATACTACGCAGCCTTTCTTTCAGAAACCCTGCGTCTTGGGCAGAACAGCTCCCCTGGGCAGAATACGCTCACAACTCGCTTCCTTCGTCTGCTACCGGGTTATCTCCGTTTCAGAGTAGTCTGGGTTACCAGCCTCCTCTGTTCTCATCCCAGCTTGCCGAGTCCAGCGTTCCCTCCGCTCAAGCGTTTGTCCAACGTTGTGAGCGCACCTGGAGGAGGGTGAGGTCTGCACTTTGCCGTTACAGGGCACAGACTGTGAGAGCCGCCAATAAACGTAGGATTAAGAGTCCAAGGTATTGTTGCGGCCAGAGAGTGTGGCTTTCCACTCGCAACCTTCCTCTTACGACAGCTTCTCGTAAGTTGACTCCGCGGTTCATTGGTCCGTTCCGTGTCTCCCAGGTCGTCAATCCTGTCGCTGTGCGACTGCTTCTTCCGCGACATCTTCGTCGCGTCCATCCTGTCTTCCATGTCTCCTGTGTCAAGCCCTTTCTTCGCACCCCCGTTCGTCTTCCCTCCCCCCTCCCGTCCTTGTCGAGAGCGCACCTATTTACAAGGTACGTAGGATCATGGACATGCGTTCTCGGGGACGGGGTCACCAATACTTAGTGGATTGGGAGGGTTACGGTCCTGAGGAGAGGAGTTGGGTTCCGTCTCGGGACGTGCTGGACCGTTCACTGATTGATGATTTCCTCCGTTGCCGCCAGGATTCCTCCTCGAGTGCGCCAGGAGGCGCTCGGTGAGTGGGGGTACTGTCATGTTTTGTCTTATATTGTCTTGTCATTTTGCTTTTCCTTCTGTTCGTTTTCCCCTGCTGGTCTTTTTAGGTTCGTTCCCCTTTTTCTCTCTCCCTTCCTCTCTCTCTTCTCTCTATCGTTCCGTTCCTGCTCCCAGCTGTTCCTATTCCCCTAATCAATCATTTAGTCTTCCCACACCTGTTCCCTATCTTTTCCCCTGATTAGAGTCCCTATTTCTCCCCTTGTTTTCCGTTTCTGTCCTGTCGGATCCTTGTATATTGTTCACCGTGCTGTGTCTTTGTATCGCCCTGTCGTGTCGTGTTTCCCTCAGATGCTGCGTGGTGAGCAGGTGTCTGAGTCTGCTACGGTCAAGTGCCTTCCCGAGGCAACCTGCAGTTTATGATCGAGTCTCCAGTCTGTTCTCGTCATTACGAGTGGAATTGTTCTTTATGCTTTATTTACCGCTCCGATTTGTCTAGGAGTATTGAATATTTACTTTACTGGATTAAAGACTCTGTTTTCGCCAAGTCGCTTTTGGGTCCTCATTCACCTGCATAACAAGGTGCATCCTGTTTCCATTGATCATCCTTCAGATGTTTCTACAAGTTGATTAGAGTCCACCTGTGGTAAATTCAATTGATTGGACATGATTTGGAAAGGCACACACCTGTCTATTTAAGGTCCCACAGTTCAAATCAAATTTATTTATATAGCCCTTCGTACATCAGCTGATATCTCAAAGTGCTGTACAGAAACCCAGCCTAAAACCCCAAACAGCAAGCAATGCAGGTGTAGAAGCACAGTGGCTAGGAAAAACTCCCTAGAAAGGCCAAAACCTAGGAAGAAAACTTGAGAGGAACCAGGCTATGTGGGGTGGCCAGTCCTCTTCTGTCCTCTTCAGTTGGGAGGCATGCCAGAGCAAATACCAAGACATGAGGTTGAAGGAATTGTCCGTAGATCTCCGAGACAGCATTGTGTCGAGGCATAGATCTGTGGAATGGTACTCTAAATGTCTGCAGATTTGAAGGCCTTCAGGAACACAGTGGCCTCCATCATTCTTAAATGGAAGAAGTTTGGAACACCCAATAATCTTCCTAGAGCTTGCCATCCAGTCAAACTGAGCAATTGGGGGAGAAGCCAGTAAAAGGCACCTTAAGGACTTAGACCATGAGAAACAAGATTCTCTGGTCTGAACCAAGATCGAACTCTTTGGCCTGAATGCCAAGTGTCACGCCTGGAGGAAACCAGGCACGGTGAAGCATGGTGGAGGCAGCATCATGCTGTGGGGATGTTTTTCAGCAGACTCCAACCTCGCTGTCATGTGCCGTTTTACTGAGGACTGGCTTCCATCTGGCCACTCTACCATAAAGGCCTGATTGGTGGAGTGCTGCAGAGATGGTTTTCCTTCTGGAAGGTTCTCCTGTCTCCAGAGGAATTCTGAAGCTCTGTCAGAGTGACCATCGGATTCTTGGTTACCTCCCTGACCAAGGCCCTTCTCCCCCAATTGCTCAGTTTGGCCGGGTGGCCAGCTCTAGGAAGAGTCTTGGTGGTTCCAAACTTCTTCCATGATGGAGTGACCGAGGCCACCTTAGGGACCTTCAACACTACAGGCATTTTTTGGTATCCTTCCTCATATCTGTGCCTTGACACAATCTCATCTTGGAGCTCTACGGACAATACATTTGATCTCATGGCTTGGTATTTGCACTGGCATGCACTGTCAACTGTGGGACCTTATATAGACAGGTGTGTGCCTTTCCAAATCATGTCCAATTAATTGAATTCATCACAGGTGGACTCCAAGTTGTAGAACCATCTCAAGGATGATAAATGGAATCAGGATGCACCTGAGCTCAATTTCGAGTCTCATAGCAAAGTGAATACTGTCAATACGGTATTTCTATTTTTTTTATTTTTAATACATTTGCAAAAATTTGTAAAAAACTTTTTTCATTTTGGTATTATGGGGTATTGTGTGTAGATTGATGAGGAAATGTGGAAAAAGTAAAAGGGTCTGAATACCTTCCCAAAGGCACTGTATTTAAAAAATAAAAATGTTAATATCATAAAGTGGATACCTATAGGCCCATGCATGCAATGCCCTGATGCATTTCGTGCTCAAATCTCAGACAGCTGAATCTTGAGGTGGAAAATGATTGTTTTAGGAAAGTAAAAACCAGTAGCCTAAAACAATAGCTTTTGCATATGCTACACATTGAAACACAAGGAATAGTGTTTTTTGTCATTTGTTTGAGTTTTTAAGGACATTTAAATGAGGCTGATTTCGTCATTATCCATGATAATCCCTGATATATATATATATATATATATATATATATATATATATATATATATGGTATACAGTATAGACTACAGCATGTAACAAAATAAACTTTCCAGTGACACTGACTCACCCAATGATGGTGAAGCATAAGCTACTCACCCTTGTGCTCGTGACAATATCTCAAGATAAACTACTTTGAAAAAGAGTGTTGTTAGCTCAGACAGATTAGTCTGTTTTTCTCATGATTGTATTTTTAAATATTGAAAAGGCAAACTGACAGCCGCAACCAACCATAGAAATTGAATCCATAGATTGAAGTTCCCATTCAAGTCAGGGCTAGCAGCTATTGCTAATGTACCCATGAGTTTAACCTTTAACTGCAGTGGTCTTAATAAGGGTTACACTGTGTTTTTTGGTAGTCTTAAATACATCTACTTGGAAAACAAAAGTATACACCTCACACACATGGTTAGACACCTGTACCATGTCAGATATACAGTTGAAATGTTTGCATCCCAATGTTTAATCTTATATACTGTACAGTTGGAAGGCGGAAGTGTACATACACCTTAGCCAAATACATTTAAACTCAGTTTTTCACAATTCCTGACATCCTAGTAAATGACATCTGACATCCTAGTAAAAATTCATGTCTTAGGTCAGTTAGGATCACCACTTTATTTTAAGAGTGTGAAATGTCAGAATAATAGTAGAGAGAATGATTTATTTCAGCTTTTCATCACATTCCCAGTGGGCCAGAAGTTTACATATACACAATAAGTATTTGCTAGCATTACCTTTAAATTGTTTAATTTGGGTCAAACGTTTCTGGCAGCCTTCCACAAGCTTCCCACAATAAGTTGGGTAAATTTTGACCCATTCCTCCTGACAGAGCTGGTGTAACTGAGTCAGGTTTGGAGGCCTCCTTGCTCGCACATGCTTTTTCAGTTCTGCCCACAAATTTTCTATAGGAATGAGGTCAGGGCTTTGTGATGGCCACTCCAATACCTTGACGTTGTTGTCCTTAAGCCATTTTGCCACAACTTTGGAAGTTTGCTTGGGGTCATTCTCAATTTTGAAGAGCCATTTGCGACCAAGCTTCAACTTCCTGACTGATGTCTTGAGATGTTGCTTCAATATATCCACGTAATTTTTATTTCTCATGATCCATCAATTTTGTGATGTGCACCAGTCCCTCCTGCAGCAAAGCACCCCCTCAAAATGAGTCCCCTGTGCTTCACAGTTGGGCTGGTGAACTTCGGCTTGCAAGTCTCCCCCTTTTTCTTCCAAACTTAACGATGGTCATTATGGCCAAACAGTTCTATTTTTGTTTGTCCCCATGTGCAGTTGCAAACCGTAGTCTAGCTTTTTTATGCCAGTTTTGGAGCAGTGGCTTTTTCCTTGCTGAGCGGCCTTTCAGGTTATGTCGATATAGGACTCGTTTTACTGTGGATATAGATAGTTTTGTACCTGGTTCCTCCAGCATCTTCACAAGGTCTTTTGCTGTTTTTCTGAGATTGATTTGCACTTTTCGCACCAAAGTACGTTCATCTCTTGGAGACAGAATGTATCTCCTTCCTGAGCGGTATGACGGCTGTGTGGTCCCATGGTGTTTATACTTGCGTACTATTATTTGTACAGATGAACGTGGTACCTTCAGGGGGTTGGAAATTGCTCCCAAGGATGAACCAGACTTGTGGAGGTCTACAGTTTTATTTCTGAGGTCTTGGCTGATTTCTTTTGATTTTCCCATGATGTCAAGGAAAGAGGCACTGAGTTTGAAGGTAGGCCTTGAAATACATCCACAGGTACACCTCCAATTGACTCAAATGATGTCAATTAGCCTATCACAAGCTTCTAAAAGCCATTACATAATTTTCTGGAATTTTCCAAGCTGTTTAAAGGCACAGTCAGTTTACTGTATGTTAACTTCTGACACACTGTATTTGTGATGCAGTGAGTTATAAGTTAAATAATCTGTCTGTAAACAATTGTTGGAAAAATTACTTGGGTCATGCACAAAGTAGATGTCCTAACCGACTTGCCAAAACTATAGTTTGTCAACAAGAAATTTGTGGAGTGGTTGAAAAACAAGTGTTAATGACTCCAACCTAATTGTATGTAAACTTCCGACTTCAACTGAAAAATAACAAAACCGTTTGACAGAAACACCGGATTTTCTGCTTTAAAAATAAAATAATGTTTATTCATTTTGAAACATGCAGCCACTAAAGGGCTATTTGGTCATTTAACTGCAGGAAAGGGGGTTGTCACACCCTGACCTTAGAGATCCCTGTTTATTCTCTATATTTTGGTTAGGTCAGGGTGTGACTAGGGCGGGTACTCTAGTTTTTGTATACAGTGCCTTGCGAAAGTATTCGGCCCGCTTGAACTTTGCGACCTTTTGCCACATTTCAGGCTTCAAACATAAAGATATAAAACTGTATTTTTCTGTGAAGAATCAACAACAAGTGGGACACAATCATGAAGTGGAACGACATTTATTGGATATTTCAAACTTTTTTAACAAATCAAAAACTGAAAAATTGGGCGAGCAAAATTATTCAACCCCTTTACTTTCAGTGCAGCAAACTCTCTCCAGAAGTTCAGTGAGGATCTCTGAATGATCCAATGTTGACCTAAATGACTAATGATGATAAATACAATCCACCTGTATGTAATCAAGTCTCCGTATAAATGCACCTGCACTGTGATAGTCTCAGAGGTCTGTTAAAAGCGCAGAGAGCATCATGAAGAACAAGGAACACACCAGGCAGGTCCGAGATACTGTTGTGAAGAAGTTTAAAGCCAGATGTGGGTACAAAAAGATTTCCCAAGCTTTAAACATCCCAAGGAGCACTGTGCAAGCGATACTATTTAAATGGAAGGAGTATCAGACCACTGCAAATCTACCAAGACCTGGCCGTCCCTCTAAACTTTCAGCTCATACAAGGAGAAGACTGATCAGAGATGCAGCCAAGAGGCCCATGATCACTCTCGACGACATCCGATCCTCGTTTGCTAAGTCAAACGACACCGCTGGTTCTGCTCACACTGCCCTACCCTGTGCTCTGACCTCTTTCTCCCCTCTCTCTCCAGATGAAATCTCGCGTCTTGTGACGGCCGGCCGCCCAACAACCTGCCCGCTTGACCCTATCCCCTCCTCTCTTCTCCAGACCATTTCCGGAGACCTTCTCCCTTACCTCACCTCGCTCATCAACTCATCCCTGACCGTTGGCTACGTCCCTTCCGTCTTCAAGAGAGCGAGAGTTGCACCCCTTCTGAAAAAACCTACACTCGATCCCTCCGATGTCAACAATTACAGACCAGTATCCCTTCTTTCTTTTCTCTCCAAAACTCTTGAACGTGCCGTCCTTGGCCAGCTCTCCCGCTATCTCTCTCTGAATGACCTTCTTGATCCAAATCAGTCAGGTTTCAAGACTAGTCATTCAACTGAGACTGCTCTCCTCTGTATCACGGAGGCGCTCCGCACCGCTAAAGCTAACTCTCTCTCCTCTGCTCTCATCCTTCTAGATCTATCGGCTGCCTTCGATACTGTGAACCATCAGATCCTCCTCTCCACCCTCTCCGAGTTGGGCATCTCCCGGCGCGGCCCACGCTTGGATTGCGTCCTACCTGACAGGTCGCTCCTACCAGGTGGCGTGGCGAGAATCTGTCTCCTCACCACGCGCTCTCACCACTGGTGTCCCCCAGGGCTCTGTTCTTGGCCCTCTCCTATTCTCGCTATACACCAAGTCACTTGGCTCTGTCATAACCTCACATGGTCTCTCTTATCATTGCTATGCAGACGACACACAATTAATCTTCTCCTTTCCCCCTTCTGATGACCAGGTGGCGAATCGCATCTCTGCATGTCTGGCAGACATATCAGTGTGGATGACGGATCACCACCTCAAGCTGAACCTCGGCAAGACGGAGCTGCTCTTCCTCCCGGGGAAGGACTGCCCGTTCCATGATCTCGCCATCACGGTTGACAACTCCATTGTGTCCTCCTCCCAGAGCGCCAAGAACCTTGGCGTGATCCTGGACAACACCCTGTCGTTCTCAACTAACATCAAGGCGGTGGCCCGTTCCTGTAGGTTCATGCTCTACAACATCCGCAGAGTACGACCCTGCCTCACACAGGAAGCGGCGCAGGTCCTAATCCAGGCACTTGTCATCTCCCGTCTGGATTACTGCAACTCGCTGTTGGCTGGGCTCCTGCCTGTGCCATTAAACCCTTCAACTCATCCAGAACGCCGCAGCCCGTCTGGTGTTCAACCTTCCCAAGTTCTCTCACGTCACCCCGCTCCTCCGTTCTCTCCACTGGCTTCCAGTTGAAGCTCGCATCCGCTACAAGACCATGGTGCTTGCCTACGGAGCTGTGAGGGGAACGGCACCTCAGTACCTCCAGGCTCTGATCAGGCCCTACACCCAAACAAGGGCACTGCGTTCATCCACCTCTGGCCTGCTCGCCTCCCTACCACTGAGGAAGTACAGCTCCCGCTCAGCCCAGTCAAAACTGTTCGCTGCCCTGGCCCCCCAATGGTGGAACAAACTCCCTCACGACGCCAGGACAGCGGAGTCAATCACCACCTTCCGGAGACACCTGAAACCCCACCTCTTTAAGGAATACCTAGGATAGGTTAAGTAATCCCTCTCACCCCACCCCCCCTAAGTTTTAGATGCACTATTGTTAAGTGACTGTCCCACTGGATGTCATAAGGTGAATGCACCAATTTGTAAGTCGCTCTGGATAAGAGCGTCTGCTAAATGACTTAAATGTAAATGTAATGTATTTGATACATCAGAAAAGCAGAACTTAATATTTGGTACAGAAACCTTTGTTTGCAATGACAGAGATCATACGTTTCCTGTAGTTCTTGACCAGGTTTGCACACACTGCAGCAGGGATTTTGGCCCACTCCTTCATACAGACCTTCTCCAGATCCTTCAGGTTTCGGGGCTGTCGCTGGGCAATACGGACTTTCAGCTCCCTCCAAAGAATTTCTATTGGGTT
Organism: Oncorhynchus gorbuscha; assembly: GCF_021184085.1. Taxonomy (NCBI): domain Eukaryota; kingdom Metazoa; phylum Chordata; class Actinopteri; order Salmoniformes; family Salmonidae; genus Oncorhynchus; species Oncorhynchus gorbuscha. The sequence continues at coordinate 12,961,390 of NC_060194.1, read as the reverse complement.
CAGGTCTGGTGACTGGCTAGGCCACTGCAGGACATTGAGATGCTTCTTACTGAGCCACTCCTTAGTTGCCCTGGCTGTGTGTTTCGGGTCGTTGTCATGCTGGAAGACCCAGCCACCACCCATCTTCAATGCTCTTCTGAGGGAAGGACTGCCCGTTCCATGATCTCGCCATCACGGTTGACAACTCCATTGTGTCCTCCTCCCAGAGCGCTAAGAACCTTGGCGTGATCCTGGACAACAAACTGTCGTTCTCAACTAACATCAAGGCGGTGGCCCGTTCCTGTAGGTTCATGCTCTACAACATCCGCAGAGTACGACCCTGCCTCACACAGGAAGCGGCGCAGGTCCTAATCCAGGCACTTGTCATCTCCCGTCTGGATTACTGCAACTCGCTGTTGGCTGGGCTCCCTGCCTGTGCCATTAAACCCCTACAACTCATCCAGAACGCTGCAGCCCGTCTAGTGTTCAACCTTCCCAAGTTCTCTCACGTCACCCCGCTCCTCCGCTCTCTCCACTGGCTTCCAGTTGAAGCTCGCATCCGCTACAAGACCATGGTGCTTGCCTACGGAGCTGTGAGGGGAACAGCACCTCAGTACCTCCAGGCTCTGATCAGGCCCTACACCCAAATAAGGGCACTGCGTTCATCCACCTCTGGCCTGCTCGCCTCCCTACCACTGAGGAAGTACAGTTCCCGCTCAGCTCAGTCAAAACTGTTCGCTGCTCTGGCTTCCCAATGGTGGAACAAACTCCCTCACGACGCCAGGACAGCGGAGTCAATCACCACCTTCCGGAGACACCTGAAACCCCACCTCTTTAAGGAATACCTAGGATAGGATAAAGTAATCCTTCTCACCCCCCTTAAAATATTTAGATGCACTATTGTAAAGTGGTTGTTCCACTGGATGTCATAAGGTGAATGCACCAATTTGTAAGTCGCTCTGGATAAGAGCGTCTGCTAAATGACTTAAATGTAAATGTAAACATGTAGATGAACTGCAGAGATCTACAGCTGAGGTGGGAGACTCTGTCCATAGGACAACAATCAGTCGTATATTGCACAAATCTGGCCTTTATGGAAGAGTGGCAAGAAGAAAGCCATTTCTTAAAGATATCCATAAAAAGTGTCGTTTAAAGTTTGCCACAAGCCACCTGGGAGACACACCAAACATGTGGAAGAAGGTGCTCTGGTCAGATGAAAACAAAATTCAACTTTTTGGCAACAATGCAAAACGTTATGTTTGGCATAAAAGCAACACAGCTCATCACCCTGAACATACCATCCCCACTGTCAAACATGGTGGCGGCAGCATCATGGTTTGGGCCTGCTTTTCTTCAGCAGCGACAGGGAATATGGTTAAAATTGATGGGAAGATGGATGGAGCCAAATACAGGACCATTCTGGAAGAAAACCTGATGGAGTCTGCAAAAGACCTGAGACTGGGACGGAGATTTGTCTTCCAACAAGACAATGATCCAAAACATAAAGCAAAATCTACAATGGAATGGTTCAACAATAAACATATCCAGGTGTTAGAATGGCCAAGTCAAAGTCCAGACCTGAATCCAATCGAGAATCTGTGGAAAGAACTGAAAACTGCTGTTCACAAATGCTCTCCATCCAACCTCACTGAGCTCGAGCTGTTTTGCAAGGAGGAATGGGAAAGAATTTCAGTCTCTCAATGTGCAAAACTGATAGAGACATACCCCAAGTGACTTACAGCTGTAATCGCAGCAAAAGGTGGCGCTACAAAGTATTAACTTAAGGGGGCTGAATAATTTTGCACGCCCAATTTTTCAGTTTTTGATTTGTTAAAAAAGTTTGAAATATCCAATAAATGTCATTCCATTTCATGATTGTGTCCCACTTGTTGTTGATTCTTCACAAAAAAATACAGTTTTATATCTTTATGTTTGAAGCCTGAAATGTAGCAAAAGGTCGCAAAGTTCAAGGGGGCCGAATACTTTTGCAAGGCGCTGTATCTATGTTTTATTTTTCTTTGTTGGCCTAGTATGGTTCCCAATCCGAGGCGGCTGTCTATCATTGTCTCTGATTGAGGATCATACTTAGGCAGCCCTTTTTCCCTCCTTTGTTGTGGGATCTTGTCTTTGTTTGGTTGCATGTATTTTTGCACAACAAAGCTTTTCGTTCGTTGTAGTGTTTATTGTTTTTTTTGCTGGTTCACATTTTAATCAAATAGGATGAACTTCAATCACGCTGCACCTTGGTCTACCCTTAACGACGAAGGTTACAGAAGATCCCACCACCGATGCACCATGCAGCGTGGTCAGGAGGACTGGACCTGGGAGGAAATCCTGGAGGGAGCAGGACCCTGGACAAAGGCCGGGGAGTATCGCCGTCCGAAGGAGGAGATAGAGGTCAGCGAAAGCCGAACGGCGACGATACGAGGAGTTAGCTCAATGACACAAGCACGAGAGTCAGTCCCAAAAATGTTTTGGGGGGGGCACACGGGGAGATTGGCGGAGTCAGGGTTCAGACCTGAGCCAACTCCCTGTGCTTACCGTGGGGAGCGAGTGACCAGTCAAGCACCGTGTTATTCGGTTCTGCGTACCATGCCTTCAGTGCGCATCCACAGCCCGGTGCGCTCTGTACAAGCTCCCCGTAGTTGCCGTGCTAGAGTGGGAATTCAGCCAGGATGGATTGTGCCGGCTCAGCGCTCCTGGCCTCCGGTGCGTCTCTTTGGTCCAGGATAACCTGTACCAGCTCTACGCACTATGCCTCCAGTGCGCCTTCATAGCCCAGTGCGTCCCGTGCCAGCTCTCCACACTCACTGAGCTGGAGTGGGTATCCAGCTAGGACGTTTTGTGACAGCTCCCCGCACCAAGCTTCCAGTACGTCTCCTCAGTCCGGTGAGACCTGTTCCGGCTCCACATACGAAGCCTACAGTGATGTTCCATGGTCCGAAGCCTCCAGTGATGATCCATGGCATGAAGCCTCCAGTGATAATCCATGGCCCAGAGCCTCCAGTGATGATCCATGGCCCGGAGCCTCCAGTGATGATCCATGGCCCGGAGCCTCCAGTGATGATCCATGGCCCGGAGCCTCCAGTGATGATCCATGGCAAGGAGCCTGCAGCGACGGTCCCCAGTCCAGAGCCTCCAGCGACGGTCTGCAGTCCGTAGTCTTCAGCGATGAGCTGCAGTCCAGAGCCAACACCGAGAGTAGATGCCCACCCAGACCCTACCCCATAGGTTCAGGTTTGCGGCCGGAGTCCGCACCTTGGGGGGGGGGGTACTGTCACACCCTGACCTTAGAGATCCCTGTTTATTCTCTATATTTTGGTTAGGTCAGGGTGTGACTAGGGTGGGTCTTCTAGTTTTTGTATATCTATGTTTTCTTTTTCTTTGGCCTAGTATGGTTCCCAATCAGAGGCAGCTGTCTATCGTTGTCTCTGATTGAGGATCATACTTAGGCAGCCCTTTTTCCCACCTTTGTTGTGGGGTCTTGTCTTTGTTTGGTTGTATTTTTGCACGACGAAGCTTTTCGTTTGTTGTAGTGTTTATTGTTTCTTTTGCTGGTTCACATTTTAATAAAATATGATGAACTTCAATCACGCTTGGTCTCCCCTTAATGACGAACGTTACAGGGGTACCAGTCTAAGTGCCAGGGTCAGAGGTTACAAAATCCTTCTATGAGTTAGAACTATGGCCACAACGCAACAAGCTGTTCTATGTTTGGTGTGTGCGCTGCCCAAATTGCGGCCTTCCGGACTGTAAATGCTTGTGAGAAAAACTTAATCCACAGCTATTTTTTAGAAGCTATTGATCCTCTGCAGCTAAATTATGCTCTCTGATGTAATATTTCTAATTATTTTATTTTTGTCTGTTCAGGCAGGAGTAATATCATTTTTGGGGATTGTTTTCATAGCCTAGTTTTGCAGCACCCCCAGCACCCCTACTTCCCGTCTTTTAATATGTTTTTTTTTCTCTTTTTTCATTTGTTTTGTGTTTTCATTTTTGTATTTTTACAATTGGTTTGTTTGTTTCCCCCTTATTGAATTGTACATATTTGTATTTATTGTATCTTGAAATCGTAATTATCTATGATCAATTATCAAGAAAAAACAAATAAATAATTGTTCACAAAAAAAGAGAGATTCTGAGGCTACTGTTATCTTTTTTCGACTGAGGTGACGTCGTGTACACAGGCGTTGAGCAGTTACCCAACACTGGAAGTTCTGAGGGTGAACCCCTGTGGAACTGTCTGAATGACGGGATGTGGCCATCCGATAGTGTTGCCCGATTAGAGAGACACCTAGATGTTCTATTTTTTATGGTTACCTTGTAACCTAACTCGATGAGGTGGGTTACAAGGGAAGCCGTGTCTTGCACTGCTTGCTCCAGTGTCAGGGAGCAAAGCAGCTAATCATCTATGTCTATGATTCTCAGGAGTGCTAGAGCTGCCTCCACACACTTGTTGAACGTCCGGAGGGCTAGCATCTAGCCCGAAAGGGGACAGCGAGTTAGACTGTGCCCTGAAAAGCAAACCTGAGAAACCTGTGTGATGGCAGAATACTTGTGAAAATAAGCATACTGTAGGTCGACTGAAGTGAACCAGTTGCCTCGGATAGAGTGCGACAGCATGTTGAGCGCAAGCATACAGAACGTGAACTTTCTCAGATGGGTGTTGAAGACCCATAGGCCCAGAATGGGGTGCATCCCCCCTCCCTTTATTTTGGGAACTGGGAGTACTGGGAGTAGGAGTCAAAATGGCTGTCTGCGCTGGTATTGCTTTGATTGCCCCTTTACTCAATAGAGAGGACATTTCCTGCTCTAGTATGAGAACTGGGCGACACCCTACCCAAACAGTTGTTTTGATCATGTGGACTGGGATACAGTGGGGCTAAAAAGTATTTAGTCAGCCACCAATTGTCCATGTTCTCCCACTTAAAAATATGAGAGAGGCCTGTAATTTTCATCATAGGTACACTTCAACTATGATAGACAAAATGAGATTTTTTTTTCTCCAGAAAATCACATTGTACGATTTTTAATGAATTTATTTGCAAATTACAGTGGAAAATAAGTATTTGGTCACCTACAACAAGCAAGATTTCTGGCTCTCACAGACCTGTAACTTCTTCTTTAAGAGGCTCCCCTGTCCTCCACTTGTTACCTGTATTAATGGCACCTGTTTGAACTTATCAGTATAAAAGACACCTATCCACACCCTCAAACAGTCACACTCCAAACTCCACTATGGCCAAGACCAAAGAGCTGTCAAAGGACACCAGAAACAAAATAGACCTGCACCAGGCTGGGAAGACTGAATCTGCAATAGGTAAGCAGCTTGGTTTGAAGAAATCAACTGTGGGAGCAATTATTAGGAAATGGAAGACATACAAGACCACTGATAATCTCCCTCGATATGGGGCTCCACACAAGATCTCAAAATGATCACAAGAATGGTGAGCAAAAATCCCAGAACCACACGGGGGGACCCAGTGAATGACCTGCAAAGAGCTGGGACCAAAGTAACAAAGCCTACCATCAGTAACACACTACGCCGCCAGGGACTCAAACCCTGCAGTGCCAGACATGTCCCCCTGCTTAAGCCAGTACATGTCCAGGCCCGTCTGAAGTTTGCTAGAGAGCATTTGGATGATCCAGAAGAAGATTGGGAGAATGTCATATGGTCATATGAAACCAAAATAGAACTTTTTGGTAAAAATTTGTCGTGTTTGGAGGACAAAGAATGCTGAGTTGCATCTAAAGAACACCATACCTACTGTGAAGCATGGGGGTGGAAACATAATGCTTTGCGGCTGTTTTTCTGCAAAGGGACCAGGACGACTGATCCGTGTAAAGGAAAGAATGAATGGGGCCATGTACTGTGAGATTTTGAGTGAAAATCTCCTTCCATCAGCAAGGGCATTGAAGATGAAACGTGGCTGGGTCTTTCAGCATGACAATGATCCCAAACACACCGCCCGGGCAACGAAGGAGTGGCTTCGTAAGAAGCATTTCAAGGTCCCGGAGTGGCCTAGCCAGTCTCCAGATCTCAACAACGTAGAAAATCTTTGGAGGGAGTTGAAAGTCCGTGTTGCCCAGCAACAGCCCCAAAACATCACTGCTCTAGAGGAGATCTGCATGGAGGAATGGGCCAAAATACCAGCAACAGTGTGTGGAAACCTTGTGAAGACTTACAGAAAACGTCTGACCTCTGTCATTGCCAACAAAGGGTATATAACAAAGTCTTGAGATAAAATTTTGTTATTGACCAAATACTTATTTTCCACCATAATTTGGAAATAAATTCATAAAAAATCCTATAATGTCATTTTCTGGATTTGTTTTCTCATTTTGTCTGTCATAGTTGAAGTGTACCTATGATGAAAATTACAGGCCTCTCATCTTTTTAAGTGGGAGAAATTGCACAATTGGTGACTGACTAAATACTTTTTTTGGCACACTGTATGTTCCGGTCAGCCTCAGATAACAACATCGACCTATATGCTGACTCAGTGAGTGAGTTTATAAAGAAGTGCATTGGAGATGTACCCACTGTGACTATTAAAACTTACCCTAACCAGAAACCGTGGATGGATGGCGGCTGAAAGCGCAAACCACCGCATTTAACCATGGAAAGCAGTCTGGGAATATGGCTGAATATAAACAGTGTAGTTATTCCCTCCACATACAGTGCCACTGTCGCGGCCCACTAACAAGGACTGTATGCTCCCCTTCCCCCTCCTTCTCCGTGGCTGACGTGAGTAAAACATTTAAGTGTGTTAACCCTCGCAAGGCTGCTGGCCCAGACGGCATCCCAAGCCACGTCCTCAGAGCATGTGCAGACCTGCTGGCTGGTGTGTTTACGGACATATTCAATCACTCCTTATCCCAGTCTGCTGTCCCCATATGCTTCAAGATGGCCACCATTGTTCCTGTACCCAAAAAGGCAAAGATAACAAACTAAACGCCCCGTAGCACTAACGTCTGTCATCATGAAGTGCTTTGAGAGACTAGTCAAGGATCATATCTCCTCCACCTTACCGGCCACCCTAGACCCACTTCAGTTTGCATCATGCCCCAACAGATCCACAGATGATGCAATCACTATCACACTGCACACTGCCCTATCCCATCTGGATAAGAGGAATACCTATGAAAGAATGTTGTTCATTAACTACAGATCAGCATTCAACATCATATTACCCTCCAAGCTCATCATCAAGCTGGAGGCCCTGGGTCTCAACCCCGCCCTGTGCAACTGGGTCCTGGACTCTCTGATGGGCCTCCCCCAGGTGGTGAAGGTAGGAAACAACGTCTCTTCTTCGCTGACCCTCAACACTGGGGCCCCTCAAAGGTGCGTGCTCAGCCCCCTCCTGTACTCCCTGTTCACCCACGACTACATGGCCATGCACGCCTCCAACTCAATCATCAAGTTTGCAGACGACACAACAGTAATGGCGAGATAGCCTACAGGGAGGAAGTGAGGGCACTCAGGAAAACAACCTCTCACCCAACGTCAACAAAACAAAGGAGATGATCGTGGACTTCAGGAAACAGCAGAGGGAGCACCCCCCATCCACATCGAAGGGACAGCGGTGGAGAAGGTGGAAAGTTTTAAGTTCCTCGGCGTAAACATCACGGGCAAACTGAAATGGTCCACCCACACAGACAGTGTGGTGAAGAAGGCGCAACAGCGCCTCTTCAACCTCAGGAGGCTGAAGAAATTTGGCTTGTCACCCAAAACCCTGACACTTTTACAGATGCACAATCGAGAGCATCCTGTCGGGATATATCACAGCCTGATACAACAACTGCACCCCCCTCAACCGCAAGGCTCTCCAGAGGGTGGTGAGGTCTGCACAACGCATTACCGGGGGCAAGCTTCCTGCCCTCCATGACACCAACAGCACCCGATGTCACAGGAAGGCCAAAAAGATCATCAAGGTTAACAACCACCCGAGTCACTGCCTGTTCACACCGTTGCCATCCAGAAGGCGTGGTCAGTACAAGTGCATCAAAGCTGGGACCGAGAGACTGAAAAACAGCTTCTATCTCAAGGTCATGAGATTGCTAAACAGCAATCACTAACTCAGCGAGGCTGTTGCCTACATTGAGACCCAATCACTGGTGGTCCTTCTGTAGCTCAGTTGGTAGAGCATGGCGCTTGTAACGCCAGGGTAGTGGGTTCGATTCCTGGGACCACCCATACGTAGAATGTATGCACACATGACTGTAAGTCGCTTTGGATAAAAGCGTCTGCTAAATGGCATATATATATATATATATATTAATAAATGGATCACTAGTCACTTTAAACAATGCCGCTTTAAATAATGCCAGTTTAATAATGTTTACATATCTTACATTACTCATATCATATGTATATACTGCATTTTATACCATCTATTGCACCTTGCCTATGCCGCTTGGCCATTGCTCATCCTTATATTTATATTCACCCCTTTAGAATTGTGTGTATTAGGTAGTTGTTGTGAAATTGTTAGATTACTTGTTAGATATTACTGCACTGTCAGAACTAGAAGCACAAGCACTTCGCTACACTCACATTAGCATCTGCTAACCATGTGACCAATAAAATTTGATTTGATTTGATTGGACAAATCAATACATAAGCAAGAAGGGCTCTGCCAATGAACATTGAACACGAGTGATTAAAGGGCACGCCCAGACACATCATTTCCTAGTTATAATCAGGGAGGGAAGGGGAAGTTATCTGGGATGCTGCATGAAGGCGGTGAGGGAGAGAGGATGCGTGGCTGGGTAGGGAATGTGAATGGCTGCCGGATCTTACCAGATGGAGACGGGAGACTCGCTGCCGGAACAGAGAACAGGGCCTCGGGTGTTAGTTTGAACTTTAGGCTGGTGCCTCAGATACCAGCTCATTGAAGAAATAAAAGCCATGTAGATTCATAAAGGTTTTCTGGACACAACCATTTTCCTGGAGCAGTACTGGATAGACTATGCAATGTATATGTATTTGAAGGGTGCACACAGTATACTGGGAGCAAGCTAAATTGTTGCCTTTTGAATAGTAATGGTAAATGAACCCGTTTTCTCTTAATGTCAATGTTTCCATATGGTACCCGTATAACCCTCAGTGCAAGGCTGGTACATTTTCAGGACCAAGGACTGAATATTGCTATGTCAAACGTGGTCATTTTGTGAAATGATTAACTTCGGGTTAAAACATCTGAAGTATAGAGATGCTCCACTCTTTTAAAATGGTTTACGTTAAGACATCCGAAAATATGAAATGCCCAATTTTCAGCATGTCTGTCCACTCTTTCAAACGAGTACGCTTAATAGCTTTCAAATAATACCCTTTCATGGAGCGACTACCCTTATCCAGAGATGGCAACGATAGCATTTTAATTAACTCAAATTTAACGCTTTACCCAAATACACAGAACTGGGTGTTTGTTTGTGAATTCATTTGGAAAAATGAAGAGAGAAAAGAAGGGGGATTGTGGAGAGATTGCATTAGCATAACAGAGAACACTCGTTGCATTGTTTTGCTTTTTATTCCAATCATAAACAGACAATGTTTTGTTTTTCAATTCTGTTAACGAATTATGAATTTGGAATTAGCTTTCAGAATTTTCTCTAAAAGAGCTCACATATAATTGAGTAGGTATCTGGGTAACACTTTATTTAGATAGTCTGTAGAGAATCTACAGATGATGGACTATCAGTAACATCTCAACTAACTATTTACTAACCCCAACCTTAACCCTTACCCTAGCTCTAACCCTTACCCTAGCTCTAACCCTTACCCTAGCTCTAAGCCTAACCCTTAACCCTTACCCTAGCTCTAACCCTTACCTTAACCCTTACCCTAGCTCAAACCTTAACCCTTACCCTAGATCTAACCTTAACCCTTACCCTAGGTCTAACCCTAACCTTAACCCTTATCCTAGCTCTAACCTTGACCCTTACCCTAGCTCTAACCCTAACCTTAACCCTTACCCTAGCTCTAACCCTAACCTTAACCCTTACCCTAGCTCTAACCCTAACCTTAACCCTTACCCTAGCTCTAACCCTAACCTTATCCCTTACCCTAGCTCTAACCCTAACCTTAACCCTTACCCTAGCTCTAACCCTAACCTTATCCCTTACCCTAGTGTCACAGAGAGGAATCAGTTATATTAAACCAGTCTACACCTTTAATGCAACTGAACAGTATTCGTGTTCTAAAGAGATATTTTACTCTCATTAATACAACCTAAAAGGCATATGATTGTCTAAAATGATATATCGCATTAAAATCAATTCCTAAACAATGTCACCAAATAAGACATTAAAACTACACCTAAACCTTTGCTATAAACCCTTAGTTCATTTATAACTGAACTATAGCCATTACATCATGATTGCTTTTCATCCCTCTTTGATCAGTGCATTACAATTTCCACTGGTCCAAAAGATAATAATCAATGAGCATGATTATCAACACATGCACCTTGAAGCCGCTTCACCACACAATGGCCATCAACTCCCAGCAGGGCAGACAAAAATGTAAACCCCACATAGCGAGCCATTGTTTTAGAAATAACACAAACTATTTTGCGTCCGGTATAATTATTTCAGGATAATTGGCTTGGGAATATAATGTAAATTACCGCTTCTGGCTAATTATTCGTTTTCATAATAAAGGTAATTTTTCACTCTTTGCAATTACATAGCCAATCAATGGTGTAAGGTAGACATCGGGTCTCCCCTTTCTCTTCTCCCCCCTCTGCGGTGGCCAGGTATTGCCTGGGTCATATTCATTAGAGCATGCACAAAAAATACATTTGAAAACATTTTGCAACGGGAAACAATATGACAATTTCTCATTGGTCGAGCCCAGGTAGTCCCTCCCTGTTTCAATTATTTTTCTTCCATTTGGCACATTATGAACACAGACCTGTTGTCTAGCCTTTAGCAAACGGGATTAACAGCTTGAGGCAGCCCCCTCTTAGGCACGTACGCCGTTGGCCTGGTAACCATTTTGATGCAGTCGATGATGGGGCAGACACTGAGGCAGAGAGTGCAGCCGGTACAGCTGTCAGTGATTACTGGGAAATGGGTCTCAGGGTCAAACGTAATAGCCTGCAAAAGAAGAGGAAGCAGAGAGACAGAAAAAAAAGCTATTACATTAGAGCAATTAGTGACTCTCCATCGGAGAGAGAACTTATCCTCTCGATCTACTGGGTGGACAGAGAGGAAAAAAAGAGAGGAGGGAGAAAAAAACGAGTCCGCAACGCGACCACAACGGTGCAGCAGCATCCGGCCATGAGAACAGGTTACTCAAATAGAGTTTTACAGCACTGTGTAAGTATATCTCGCTCCAGTTGAGAAGATAGTTACCTAAACAAGAAAAAAGAGCTACATTCAAGTTGAGGGGACAAACAAGACAACGTCTATTTCCCAAACAGAGCACTATGTAAGCCATAGGATGCCCTTTTGAGAAACACCACATTCCCAGAAGGCTGTGTGCGTGTGCGTATGCCTTAGTACCTGGTATCCTGAGTCGTTGCAGGTCATGTAACACTTCCCACAGTTGATGCACATCTCCTCGTCGATCAGAGCTATCACCTGCTCCTGGTTGTCCAACTCCACATAGGCCCCGATGTGCTTCAGAGCCCTGGCGATCACATCCTGCAGGGGACACAACAACAACAACAATTACAGTTAGTTACTACTAGTTTGGCAATAACAACGAGCAACAACAAGCAAAGCTAGTTAATGTACTAGTCTGACTGTAGGACAGGAAACGACAACAACATGCTTTGGAATGCTTTATATTCTTTATATAACTAGATATAAGTGTTACCCATGTTGTTATTGGTTTGAAATGACCTTAGAAAGGTCACAACACCCCTTTCATTAGGAACAGATGTACTATCACAAACACTAAAGCGTGAGTCTCAAAACTGGCGACCTGCCAGTGGCCCTATATAAATATATATAAAGACATAGCAAAGTATTATTTGTAATCCAGACAGCCCCTCTCTCACCTTCACAGCAGGAACTGGTTTCTTGGGCATGAACACGCGGGCAGCGTTGGTGTCACCCACAAAGTTGTCATTGACATCCTGCAGTTTCCTCTTGTACTCAGCCAGCACTTCTGTCTTCTCCAGGAGGTAGGGTCCAAAGCTAGGCAGGCTCTGAGAGAGAGGGATAATAGTGGTTTGGTCAGAGGGTATCAGAAAAAGGATGGTGTCTTGAGTATCAATACTTAAAAGGTGAGAGCGTCCTTGTTTTTCAAAGTATTTTATATACCAAAAAGTGTTTATACTGTGGTACAACATCAAATAAATAGAGAGAGAGAACTCAACATGGGCTACAGCACACCAAATAGCCTTGTCATAGTAGAGTGTCAACACGTTTGTATCACTGTCAAATAAACGATTGGTCTACTATTAATTGAAAATTATAAAAAATATATAGTATTTTTCCCAATTGAAGAACTTTAAAAAGATGGAACGTGCCACCAGGAAGCTGAAATCAATTAAAATTGTGCCAAGACATGGTTCTGGAGGATGTCTGTGTAATTTGAAAATAATAATTATAAAGCATTACAGTAGCCTGTGTAGTGATTGTTGCTTCCAGCCATCCCAATTCAAATGAAGACAAACAGAAATCAAATATGATCTAAAACATGCAAGTCAGACAGAATGAATCAAGTCATCATCACACTGATTACTATGACCACTGTTTTGCACGTGAATTAATCGGGTAGAATTCTAACATTTACCATCAGGGAAAACTCAATACTCTGTCTGTTTGAACATTTCCTTTAAAGTGGAAATGTAGACTGAGATAACTCCCCTGCCCTCACGCACAGACACAGCCAACATCCGGAAATATATTCACCTAGTCTAGCGAACCCTCCTCTCTAAAGAGCCATTCCTATTCACAGTCACACTCCATGGCTACATGGCGGCTATGGGAGGAGGAGAACAAGAAACCAGGCTCCAGCCACTCCACTCAGACTCCACTGAGAGTTGAGGGAACGTGCCCTAGAAACGAACCTCACCACACACCACTCTGGATGGGCTGGGATATGCTGGTTGGGGTTGAATTTTTTTTTATGGCAGGCTGTCCACATTGGCATTCAATGTGAGTGCATCGTTATCATCGCCACCACCATTACTACGAAAACCCCAGGAGGAACTTGAATGGGAAGCCATATAATAGTAATTTGAGGCACTAGGTGGTGTGACAGGGAAATTGTGATTTCCTGGAAGGATGATTCATCGTAGAGGAATAGTTTCCTGTCAGTTGGACACTAGCGAAGACTGACTGGCACCAAAATGGCTGCCTCTTTGTCTAACCAAAATGGCACCTCAGTCCTAACAAAGGCTGTCTGTCGGAACTGGACTTTTTTGTGCCGCCGTCTTCACTCAAGGAGACATCTCGATAGAACCTGACCCTCACTTTTCACACGGTCAGCTGTCACTCGCTAGTCTGCCACTAAAAGGACCTAACAAGCCACATTTCTTTATCAGTCAGCTCCAGTAAAAAAAACTCCTCTCTTGCCTTTGTCTTTTTTTTTGTGCGCCACTGACACTACAACAGCGTGAGAAAAGCATAAAAGCCGGAGCCATTCGGAGCTGGGGGCCGGGGCCATCAAAGGCGTCAGGGTGACAAACGCTGGAATCTGTGTGAGCAGTGTTTATTCTCCGGCTAATGGCTGGGTCTGGGGAACGAGGAGACGCAGTAGCAGCCTTGATGTATTTATGTCCCTGTAGCGCTAACACCAGTGGACCTAGCTACTCTGACTGACTGAGGCTCTGAGTAAAAGCATAACACCAGCCATGCAGGCAGGCAGCAGCAGCCATACTTTGACAGCCCTAATGAATCAGCTGTTATAGCCTCAAACCAGAGCGGCTTGGCAATGGGAGACCAGAGGTTTTAATCATGACAAAGAACAGCTACTGAAATACACACATGTGCACACACGCGCGCACACACACACACACACACACACACACACACACACACACACACACACACACACACACACACACACACACACACACACACACACACACACACACACACACACACACACACACACACACACACACACACACACACACACACACACACACACACACACACACACACACACACACACACACACACAAACTCAACTCAGAGACGGGTACAAAGCTAATTAGTTGGATATTTAGCTGGAATCGGAGCTACTGCAGAGGCAGAGCGAGTCACTGGGTT